>NC_090451.1:16476067-16796495 GCF_031143425.1 Pleurodeles waltl | reverse complement strand
GGAGAGGTGGTTTGTAGAGGTGTAGAGTAATGTACCTTGGAGAGGTGGTTTGTAGAGATGTAAGGTAATGTACCATGGAGAGGTGGATTGTAGAGGTGTAGAGTAATGTACCTTGGAGAGGTGGTTTGTAGAAGTGTAGAGTAATGTACCTTGGAGAGGTGGTTTGTAGAGATGTAGGGTTCTGTACCTTGGAGAGGTGGTTTGTAGAGATGTAAGGTTATTAATCTTGGAAAGGTGGTTTGTAGAGATGTAGAGTAATGTACCTTGGAGAGGTGGTTTGTAGAGGTGTAGAGTAATGTACCTTGGAGAGGTTGTTTGTAGAGGTGTAGAGTAATGTACCTTGGAGAGGTGGTTTGTAGAGATGTAAGGTTATGTACCTTGAAGAGGTGGTTTGTAGAGGTGTAGAGTAATGCACCTTGGAAAGGTGGTTTGTAGAGATGCAAGGTAATGTACCTTGGAGAGGTGGTTTGTAGAGGTGTAGAGTAATGTACCTTAAAGAGATGTTTTGTAGAGATGTCAAGTAATGTACCTTGGAGAGGTGGTTTGTAGAGGTGTAGAGTAATGTACCTTGGAGAGGTGGTTTGTAGAGGTGTAGAGTAATGTACCTTGGAGAGGTGGTTTGTAGAGATGTAAGGTTATGTACCTTGAAGAGGTGGTTTGTAGAGGTGTAGAGTAATGTACCTTGGAGAGGTGGTTTGTAGAGGTGTAGAGTAATGTACCTTGAGGAGGTGGATTGTAGAGATGTCATGTAATGTACCTTGGAGAGGTGGTTTGTAGAGGTGTAGAGTAATGTACCTTGGAGAGGTGGTTTGTAGAGGTGTAGAGTAATGTACCTTGGAGAGGTGGTTTGTAGAGGTGTGGAGGTGTAATGTTATGTACCTTGAAGAGGTGGTTTGTAGAGGTGTAGAGTAATGTACCTTGGAGAGGTGGTTTGTAGAGGTGTAGAGTAATGTACCCTGGAGAGGTGGTTTGTAGAGGTGTAGAGTAATGGACCTTGGAGAGGTGGTTTGTAGATGTGTAGAGTAATGTATCTTGGAGAGGTGGTTTGTAGAGGTGTAGAGTAATGTACCTTGGAGAGGTGGTTTGTAGAGGTGTAGAGTAATGTACCTTGGAGAGGTGGTTTGTAGAAGTGTAGAGGAATGTACCTTGGAGAGGTGGTTTGTAGAGATGTAGGGTTCTGTACCTTGGAGAGGTGGTTTATAGAGATGTAAGGTTATGTACCTTGGAGAGGTGGTTTGTAGAGGTGTAGAGTAATGTACCTTGGAGAGGTGGTTTGTAGAGGTGTAGATTAATGTACCTTGGAGAGGTGGTTTGTAGAGGTGTAGACTAATGTACCTTGGAGAGGGTATTTGTAGAGGTGTAGAGTAATGTACCTTGGAGAGGTGGTTTGTAGAGGTGTAGAGTAATGTACCTTGAAGAGGTGGTTTGTAGAGGTGTAGAGTAATGTATCTTGGAGAGGTGGTTTGTAGAATTGTAGAGTATTATACCTTGGAGAGGTGGTTTGAAGAGGTGTAGAGTAATGTACCTTGAAGAGGTGGTTTGTAGAGGTGTAGAGTAATATACCTTGGAGAGGTGGTTTGTAGAGGTGTAGAGTACTGTACCTTAGAGAGGTGGTTTATAGAGCTGTTGAGTAATGTACCTTGGAGAGGTGGTTTGTAGAGGTATAGAGGTGTAAGGTTATGTACCTTGAAGAGGTGGTTTGTAGAGGTGTAGAGTAATGTACCTTGGAGAGGTGGTTTGTAGATGTGTAGAATAATGTACCTTGGAGATGTGGTTTGTAGAGGTGTAGAGTAATGTACCTTGGAGAGGTGGTTTGTAGAGGTGTAGAGTAATGTACCTTGGAGAAGTGGTATGTAGAGGTGTAGAGAAATGTACCTTGGAGAGGTGGTTTGTAGAGATGTAAGGTTATGTACCTTGAAGAGGTGGGTTGAAGAGGTGTAGAGTAATGTACCTTAAAGAGGTGGTTTGTAGAGGTGTAGAGTTCTGTACCTTGGAGAGGTGGTTTGTAGAGGTGTAGAGTTCTGTACCTTGGAGAGGTGGTTTGTAGAGGTGTGGAGGTGTAAGGTTATATTCCTTGGAGAGGTGGTTTGTAGAGGTGTAGAGTAATGTACCTTGGAGAGGTGGTTTGTAAAGGTGTAGAGTAATGTACCTTGGAGAGGTGGTTTGTAGAGGTGTAGAGTAATGTACCTTTGAGAGGTGGTTTGTAGAGATGTAGAGTTACACACCTTGAAGAGGTGGTTTATAGACATGTAGAGTAATGTACCTTGGAGAGGTGGTTTGTAGAGATGTCGAGTAATGTACCTTGGAGAGGTGGTTTGTAGATGTGTAGAGTAATGTACCTTGGAGAGGTGGTTTGTAGAGGTATAGAGTAATGTACCTTGAAGAGGTGGTTTGTAGAGATGTAAGGTAATGTACCTTTGAGAGGTGGTTTGTAGAGATGTAGAGTTACATACCTTGAAGAGGTGGTTTGTAGAGATGTAGAGTAATGTACCTTGGAGAGGTGGTTTGTAGAGGTGTACATTGATGTACCTTAGGGATGTGGTTTTTAGAGGTGTAGAGTAATGTACCTTGGAGAGGTGATTTGTAGAGGAGTAGAGAAATGTACCTTGGAGAGGTGGTTTGTAGAGGTGTAGAGTAATGTACCTTGGAGAGGTGGTTTGTAGAGGTGTAGAGTAATGTACCTTGGAGAGGTGGTTTGTAGAGATGTAAGGTTATGTACCTTGAAGAGGTGGGTTGTAGAGGTGTAGAGTAATGTACCTTGAAGAGGTGGTTTGTAGAGGTGTAGAGTTCTGTACCTTGGAGAGGTGGTTTGTAGAGGTGTGGAGGTGTAATGTTATGTACCTTGAAGAGGTGGTTTGTAGAGGTGTAGAGTAATGTACCTTGGAGAGGTGGTTTGTAGAGGTGTAGAGTAATGTACCCTGGAGAGGTGGTTTGTAGAGGTGTAGAGTAATGGACCTTGGAGAGGTGGTTTGTAGATGTGTAGAGTAATGTATCTTGGAGAGGTGGTTTGTAGAGGTGTAGAGTAATGTACCTTGGAGAGGTGGTTTGTAGAGGTGTAGAGTAATGTACCTTGGAGAGGTGGTTTGTAGAAGTGTAGAGGAATGTACCTTGGAGAGGTGGTTTGTAGAGATGTAGGGTTCTGTACCTTGGAGAGGTGGTTTATAGAGATTTAAGGTTATGTTCCTTGGAGAGGTGGTTTGTAGAGGTGTAGAGTAATGTACCTTGGAGAGGTGGTTTGCAGAGGTGTAGATTAATGTACCTTGGAGAGGTGGTTTGTAGAGGTGTAGAGTAATGTACCTTGGAGAGGGTATTTGTAGAGGTGTAGAGTAATGTACCTTGGAGAGGTGGTTTGTAGAGGTGTAGAGTAATGTACCTTGAAGAGGTGGTTTGTAGAGGTGTAGAGTAATGTATCTTGGAGAGGTGGTTTGTAGAATTGTAGAGTATCATACCTTGGAGAGGTGGTTTGAAGAGGTGTAGAGTAATGTACCTTGAAGAGGTGGTTTGTAGAGGTGTAGAGTAATATACCTTGGAGAGGTGGTTTGTAGAGGTGTAGAGTAATGTACCTTAGAGAGGTGGTTTATAGAGCTGTCGAGTAATGTACCTTGGAGAGGTGGTTTGTAGAGGTATAGAGGTGTAAGGTTATGTACCTTGAAGAGGTGGTTTGTAGAGGTGTAGAGTAATGTACCTTGGAGAGGTGGTTTGTAGATGTGTAGAATAATGTACCTTGGAGATGTGGTTTGTAGAGGTGTAGAGTAATGTACCTTGGAGAGGTGGTTTGTAGAGGTGTAGAGTAATGTACCTTGGAGAGGTGGTTTGTAGAGGTGTAGAGTAATGTACCTTGAAGAGGCGGTTTGGAGAGGTGTAGAGTAATGTACCTTGGAGAGGTGGTTTGTAGACATGTAGAGTAATGTACCTTGCAGAAGTGGTTTGCAGAGGTGTAGAGTAATGTACCTTGGAGAGGTGGTTTGTAGAGGTGTAGAGTAATGTACCTTGGAGAGGTGGTTTGTAGAGGTGTAGAGTAATGTACCTTGGAGACGTGGTTTGTAGAGGTGTAGAGTAATGTACCATGCAGAGGTGGTTTGTAGAGCTGTAGAGTAATGGACCTTGGAGAGGTGGTTTGTGGAGGTGTAAGAGTAATGTACCTTGGAGAGGTGGTTTGTGGAGGTGTAAGAGTAATGTACCTTGGAGAGGTGGTTTGTAGAGGTGTAAAGTAATGCACCTTGGAGAGGTGGTTTGTAGAGGTGAAGAGTAATGTACCTTGGAGAGGTGGTTTGTAGAGGTGTAGAGTAATGTACCTTGGAGAGGTGGTTTGTAGAGGTGTAGAGTAATGTACCTTAGAGAGGTGGTTTGTAGAGATGTAGAGTAATGTACCTTGGAGAGGTGGTTTGTAGATGTGTAGAATAATGTACCTTGGAGATGTGGTTTGTAGACGTGTAGAGTAATGTACCTTGGAGAGGTGGTTTGTAGAGGTGTAGAGTAATGTACCTTGGAGACGTGGTTTGTAGAGGTGTAGAGTAATGTACCATGCAGAGGTGGTTTATAGAGCTGTAGAGTAATGGACCTTGGAGAGGTGGTTTGTGGAGGTGTAAGAGTAATGTACCTTGGAGAGGTGGTTTGTGGAGGTGTAAGAGTAATGTTCCTTGGAGAGGTGGTTTGTAGAGGTGTAAAGTAATGCACCTTGGAGAGGTGGTTTGTAGAGGTGTAGAGTAATGTACCTTGGAGAGGTGGTTTGTAGAGGTGTAGAGTAATGTACCTTGGAGAGGTGGTTTGTAGAAGTGTAGAGGAATGTACCTTGGAGAGGTGGTTTGTAGAGATGTAGGGTTCTGTACCTTGGAGAGGTGGTTTATAGAGATTTAAGGTTATGTACCTTGGAGAGGTGGTTTGTAGAGGTGTAGAGTAATGTACCTTGGAGAGGTGGTTTGCAGAGGTGTAGATTAATGTACCTTGGAGAGGTGGTTTGTAGAGGTGTAGAGTAATGTACCTTGGAGAGGGTATTTGTAGAGGTGTAGAGTAATTTACCTTGGAGAGGTGGTTTGTAGAGGTGTAGAGTAATGTACCTTGAAGAGGTGGTTTGTAGAGGTGTAGAGTAATGTATCTTGGAGAGGTGGTTTGTAGAATTGTAGAGTATCATACCTTGGAGAGGTGGTTTGAAGAGGTGTAGAGTAATGTACCTTGAAGAGGTGGTTTGTAGAGGTGTAGAGTAATGTACCTTAGAGAGGTGGTTTGTAGAGGTGTAGAGTAATGTATCTTGGAGAGGTAGTTTGTAGAGGTGTAGAGGTGTAGAGTAATGTACCTTAGAGAGGTGGTTTGTAGAGGTGTAGAAGTGTAGAGTAATGTACTTTAGAGAGGTGGTTTGTAGAGATGTCGAGTAATGTACCCTGGAGAGGTGGTTTGTAGAGGTGTAGAGTAATGTACCTTGGAGAGGTGGTTTGTAGAGGTGTAGAATAATGCACCTTGGAGAGGTAGTTTGTAGAGGTGTAGAGTAATGTACCTTGGAGAGGTGGTTTGTAGAGATGTAAGGTTAGGTACCTTGAAGAGGTGGTTTGTAGATTTGTAGAGTAATGTACCTTGAAGAGGTGGTTTGTAGAGGTGTAGAGTTCTGTACCTTGGAGAGGTGGTTTGTAGAGGTGTAAGGTTATGTACCTTGAAGAGGTGGTTTGTAGAGGTGTAGAGTAATGTACCTTGGAGAGCTGGTTTGTAGAGGTGTAGAGTAATGTACCCTGGAGTGGTGGTTTGTAGAGGTGTAGAGTAATGTACATTGGAGAGGTGGTTTGTAGATGTCTAGAGTAATGTATCCTGGAGAGGTGGTTTGTAGAGGTGTAGAGTAATGTACCTTGAAGAGGTGGTTTGTAGAGATGTAAGGTAATGTACCTTGGAGAGGTGGTTTGTAGAGTTGTAGAGTAATGTACCTTGGAGAGGTGGTTTGTAGAAGTGTAGAGTAATGTACCTTGGAGAGGTGGTTTGTAGAGATGTAAGGTTATGTACCTTGGAGAGGTGGTTTGTAGAGATATAGAGTAATGTACCTTGGAGAGGTGGTTTGTAGAGGTGTAGAGTAATGTACCTTAGAGAGGTTGTTTGTAGAGGTGTAGAATAATGTACCTTGGAGAGATGGTTTGTAGAGGTGTAAGGTTATGTACCTTGAAGAGGCGGTTTGTAGAGGTGTAGAGTAATGCACCTTGGAGAGGTGGTTTGTAGAGGTGTAGAGTAATGTACCTTGGAGAGGTGGTTTGTAGAGATGTAAGGTAATGTACCTTGGTGAGGTGGTTTGTAGAGGTGTAGAGTAATGTACCTTAAAGAGGTGGTTTGTAGAGATGTCAAGTAATGTACCTTGGAGAGGTGGTTTGTAGAGGTGTAGAGTAATGTACCTTGGAGAGGTGGTTTGTAGAGATGTAAGGTAATGTACCATGGAGAGGTGGATTGTAGAGGTGTAGAGTAATGTACCTTGGAGAGGTGGTTTGTAGAAGTGTAGAGTAATGTACCTTGGAGAGGTGGTTTGTAGAGATGTAGGGTTCTGTACCTTGGAGAGGTGGTTTGTAGAGATGTAAGGTTATTAATCTTGGAAAGGTGGTTTGTAGAGATGTAGAGTAATGTACCTTGGAGAGGTGGTTTGTAGAGGTGTAGAGTAATGTACCTTGGAGAGGTTGTTTGTAGAGGTGTAGAGTAATGTACCTTGGAGAGGTGGTTTGTAGAGATGTAAGGTTATGTACCTTGAAGAGGTGGTTTGTAGAGGTGTAGAGTAATGCACCTTGGAAAGGTGGTTTGTAGAGATGCAAGGTAATGTACCTTGGAGAGGTGGTTTGTAGAGGTGTAGAGTAATGTACCTTAAAGAGATGTTTTGTAGAGATGTCAAGTAATGTACCTTGGAGAGGTGGTTTGTAGAGGTGTAGAGTAATGTACCTTGGAGAGGTGGTTTGTAGAGGTGTAGAGTAATGTACCTTGGAGAGGTGGTTTGTAGAGATGTAAGGTTATGTACCTTGAAGAGGTGGTTTGTAGAGGTGTAGAGTAATGTACCTTGGAGAGGTGGTTTGTAGAGTTGTAGAGTAATGTACCTTGAGGAGGTGGTTTGTAGAGATGTCAAGTAATGTACCTTGGAGAGGTGGTTTGTAGAGGTGTAGAGTAATGTACCTTGGAGAGGTGGTTTGTAGAGGTGTAGAGTAATGTACCTTGGAGAGGTGGTTTGTAGAGGTGTGGAGGTGTAATGTTATGTACCTTGAAGAGGTGGTTTGTAGAGGTGTAGAGTAATGTACCTTGGAGAGGTGGTTTGTAGAGGTGTAGAGTAATGTACCCTGGAGAGGTGGTTTGTAGAGGTGTAGAGTAATGGACCTTGGAGAGGTGGTTTGTAGATGTGTAGAGTAATGTATCTTGGAGAGGTGGTTTGTAGAGGTGTAGAGTAATGTACCTTGGAGAGGTGGTTTGTAGAGGTGTAGAGTAATGTACCTTGGAGAGGTGGTTTGTAGAAGTGTAGAGGAATGTACCTTGGAGAGGTGGTTTGTAGAGATGTAGGGTTCTGTACCTTGGAGAGGTGGTTTATAGAGATGTAAGGTTATGTACCTTGGAGAGGTGGTTTGTAGAGGTGTAGAATAATGTACCTTGGAGAGATGGTTTGTAGAGGTGTAAGGTTATGTACCTTGAAGAGGCGGTTTGTAGAGGTGTAGAGTAATGCACCTTGGAGAGGTGGTTTGTAGAGGTGTAGAGTAATGTACCTTGGAGAGGTGGTTTGTAGAGATGTAAGGTAATGTACCTTGGTGAGGTGGTTTGTAGAGGTGTAGAGTAATGTACCTTAAAGAGGTGGTTTGTAGAGATGTCAAGTAATGTACCTTGGAGAGGTGGTTTGTAGAGGTGTAGAGTAATGTACCTTGGAGAGGTGGTTTGTAGAGATGTAAGGTAATGTACCATGGAGAGGTGGATTGTAGAGGTGTAGAGTAATGTACCTTGGAGAGGTGGTTTGTAGAAGTGTAGAGTAATGTACCTTGGAGAGGTGGTTTGTAGAGATGTAGGGTTCTGTACCTTGGAGAGGTGGTTTGTAGAGATGTAAGGTTATTAATCTTGGAAAGGTGGTTTGTAGAGATGTAGAGTAATGTACCTTGGAGAGGTGGTTTGTAGAGGTGTAGAGTAATGTACCTTGGAGAGGTTGTTTGTAGAGGTGTAGAGTAATGTACCTTGGAGAGGTGGTTTGTAGAGATGTAAGGTTATGTACCTTGAAGAGGTGGTTTGTAGAGGTGTAGAGTAATGCACCTTGGAAAGGTGGTTTGTAGAGATGCAAGGTAATGTACCTTGGAGAGGTGGTTTGTAGAGGTGTAGAGTAATGTACCTTAAAGAGATGTTTTGTAGAGATGTCAAGTAATGTACCTTGGAGAGGTGGTTTGTAGAGGTGTAGAGTAATGTACCTTGGAGAGGTGGTTTGTAGAGGTGTAGAGTAATGTACCTTGGAGAGGTGGTTTGTAGAGATGTAAGGTTATGTACCTTGAAGAGGTGGTTTGTAGAGGTGTAGAGTAATGTACCTTGGAGAGGTGGTTTGTAGAGTTGTAGAGTAATGTACCTTGAGGAGGTGGTTTGTAGAGATGTCAAGTAATGTACCTTGGAGAGGTGGTTTGTAGAGGTGTAGAGTAATGTACCTTGGAGAGGTGGTTTGTAGAGGTGTAGAGTAATGTACCTTGGAGAGGTGGTTTGTAGAGGTGTGGAGGTGTAATGTTATGTACCTTGAAGAGGTGGTTTGTAGAGGTGTAGAGTAATGTACCTTGGAGAGGTGGTTTGTAGAGGTGTAGAGTAATGTACCCTGGAGAGGTGGTTTGTAGAGGTGTAGAGTAATGGACCTTGGAGAGGTGGTTTGTAGATGTGTAGAGTAATGTATCTTGGAGAGGTGGTTTGTAGAGGTGTAGAGTAATGTACCTTGGAGAGGTGGTTTGTAGAGGTGTAGAGTAATGTACCTTGGAGAGGTGGTTTGTAGAAGTGTAGAGGAATGTACCTTGGAGAGGTGGTTTGTAGAGATGTAGGGTTCTGTACCTTGGAGAGGTGGTTTATAGAGATGTAAGGTTATGTACCTTGGAGAGGTGGTTTGTAGAGGTGTAGAGTAATGTACCTTGGAGAGGTGGTTTGTAGAGGTGTAGATTAATGTACCTTGGAGAGGTGGTTTGTAGAGGTGTAGAGTAATGTACCTTGGAGAGGGTATTTGTAGAGGTGTAGAGTAATGTACCATTGGAGAGGTGGTTTGTAGAGGTGTAGAGTAATGTACCTTGAAGAGGTGGTTTGTAGAGGTGTAGAGTAATGTATCTTGGAGAGGTGGTATGTAGAATTGTAGAGTATTATACCTTGGAGAGGTGGTTTGAAGAGGTGTAGAGTAATGTACCTTGAAGAGGTGGTTTGTAGAGGTGTAGAGTAATCTACCTTGGAGAGGTGGTTTGTAGAGGTGTAGAGTTACATACCTTGGAGAGGTGGTTTGTAGAGGTGTAGAGTAATGTACCTTGGAGAGGTGGTTTGTAGAGGTGTAGATTAATGTACCTTAGAGAGGTGGTTTGTAGAGGTGTAGAGTAATGTATCTTGGAGAGGTAGTTTGTAGAGGTGTAGAGGTGTAGAGTAACGTACCTTAGAGAGGTGGTTTGTAGAGGTGTAGAAGTGTAGAGTAATGTACTTTAGAGAGGTGGTTTGTAGAGATGTCGAGTAATGTACCCTGGAGAGGTGGTTTGTAGAGGTGTAGAGTAATGTACCTTGGAGAGGTGGTTTGTAGAGGTGTAGAATAATGCACCTTGGAGAGGTAGTTTGTAGAGGTGTAGAGTTATGTACCTTGGAGAGGTGGTTTGTAGAGATGTAAGGTTAGGTACCTTGAAGAGGTGGTTTGTAGAGGTGTAGAGTAATGTACCTTGAAGAGGTGGTTTGTAGAGGTGTAGAGTTCTGTACCTTGGAGAGGTGGTTTGTAGAGGTGTAAGGTTATGAACCTTGAAGAGGTGGTTTGTAGAGGTGTAGAGTAATGTACCTTGGAGAGCTGGTTTGTAGAGGTGTAGAGTAATGTACCCTGGAGTGGTGGTTTGTAGAGGTGTAGAGTAATGTACATTGGAGAGGTGGTTTGTAGATGTCTAGAGTAATGTATCCTGGAGAGGTGGTTTGTAGAGGTGTAGAGTAATGTACCTTGAAGAGGTGGTTTGTAGAGATGTAAGGTAATGTACCTTGGAGAGGTGGTTTGTAGAGTTGTAGAGTAATGTACCTTGGAGAGGTGGTTTGTAGAAGTGTAGAGTAATGTACCTTGGAGAGGTGGTTTGTAGAGATGTAAGGTTATGTACCTTGGAGAGGTGGTTTGTAGAGATATAGAGTAATGTACCTTGGAGAGGTGGTTTGTAGAGGTGTAGAGTAATGTACCTTAGAGAGGTTGTTTGTAGAGGTGTAGAATAATGTACCTTGGAGAGATGGTTTGTAGAGGTGTAAGGTTATGTACCTTGAAGAGGCGGTTTGTAGAGGTGTAGAGTAATGCACCTTGGAGAGGTGGTTTGTAGAGGTGTAGAGTAATGTACCTTGGAGAGGTGGTTTGTAGAGATGTAAGGTAATGTACCTTGGAGAGGTGGTTTGTAGAGGTGTAGAGTAATGTACCTTAAAGAGGTGGTCTGTAGAGATGTCAAGTAATGTACCTTGGAGAGGTGGTTTGTAGAGGTGTAGAGTAATGTACCTTGGAGAGGTGGTTTGTAGAGATGTAAGGTAATGTACCATGGAGAGGTGGATTGTAGAGGTGTAGAGTAATGTACCTTGGAGAGGTGGTTTGTAGAAGTGTAGAGTAATGTACCTTGGAGAGGTGGTTTGTAGAGATGTAGGGTTCTGTACCTTGGAGAGGTGGTTTGTAGAGATGTAAGGTTATTAATCTTGGAAAGGTGGTTTGTAGAGATGTAGAGTAATGTACCTTGGAGAGGTGGTTTGTAGAGGTGTAGAGTAATGTACCTTGGAGAGGTTGTTTGTAGAGGTGTAGAGTAATGTACCTTGGAGAGGTGGTTTGTAGAGATGTAAGGTTATGTACCTTGAAGAGGTGGTTTGTAGAGGTGTAGAGTAATGCACCTTGGAAAGGTGGTTTGTAGAGATGCAAGGTAATGTACCTTGGAGAGGTGGTTTGTAGAGGTGTAGAGTAATGTACCTTAAAGAGATGTTTTGTAGAGATGTCAAGTAATGTACCTTGGAGAGGTGGTTTGTAGAGGTGTAGAGTAATGTACCTTGGAGAGGTGGTTTGTAGAGGTGTAGAGTAATGTACCTTGGAGAGGTGGTTTGTAGAGATGTAAGGTTATGTACCTTGAAGAGGTGGTTTGTAGAGGTGTAGAGTAATGTACCTTGGAGAGGTGGTTTGTAGAGGTGTAGAGTAATGTACCTTGAGGAGGTGGATTGTAGAGATGTCATGTAATGTACCTTGGAGAGGTGGTTTGTAGAGGTGTAGAGTAATGTACCTTGGAGAGGTGGTTTGTAGAGGTGTAGAGTAATGTACCTTGGAGAGGTGGTTTGTAGAGGTGTGGAGGTGTAATGTTATGTACCTTGAAGAGGTGGTTTGTAGAGGTGTAGAGTAATGTACCTTGGAGAGGTGGTTTGTAGAGGTGTAGAGTAATGTACCCTGGAGAGGTGGTTTGTAGAGGTGTAGAGTAATGGACCTTGGAGAGGTGGTTTGTAGATGTGTAGAGTAATGTATCTTGGAGAGGTGGTTTGTAGAGGTGTAGAGTAATGTACCTTGGAGAGGTGGTTTGTAGAGGTGTAGAGTAATGTACCTTGGAGAGGTGGTTTGTAGAAGTGTAGAGGAATGTACCTTGGAGAGGTGGTTTGTAGAGATGTAGGGTTCTGTACCTTGGAGAGGTGGTTTATAGAGATGTAAGGTTATGTACCTTGGAGAGGTGGTTTGTAGAGGTGTAGAGTAATGTACCTTGGAGAGGTGGTTTGTAGAGGTGTAGATTAATGTACCTTGGAGAGGTGGTTTGTAGAGGTGTAGAGTAATGTACCTTGGAGAGGGTATTTGTAGAGGTGTAGAGTAATGTACCTTGGAGAGGTGGTTTGTAGAGGTGTAGAGTAATGTACCTTGAAGAGGTGGTTTGTAGAGGTGTAGAGTAATGTATCTTGGAGAGGTGGTTTGTAGAATTGTAGAGTATTATACCTTGGAGAGGTGGTTTGAAGAGGTGTAGAGTAATGTACCTTGAAGAGGTGGTTTGTAGAGGTGTAGAGTAATATACCTTGGAGAGGTGGTTTGTAGAGGTGTAGAGTACTGTACCTTAGAGAGGTGGTTTATAGAGCTGTTGAGTAATGTACCTTGGAGAGGTGGTTTGTAGAGGTATAGAGGTGTAAGGTTATGTACCTTGAAGAGGTGGTTTGTAGAGGTGTAGAGTAATGTACCTTGGAGAGGTGGTTTGTAGATGTGTAGAATAATGTACCTTGGAGATGTGGTTTGTAGAGGTGTAGAGTAATGTACCTTGGAGAGGTGGTTTGTAGAGGTGTAGAGTAATGTACCTTGGAGAAGTGGTATGTAGAGGTGTAGAGAAATGTACCTTGGAGAGGTGGTTTGTAGAGATGTAAGGTTATGTACCTTGAAGAGGTGGGTTGAAGAGGTGTAGAGTAATGTACCTTAAAGAGGTGGTTTGTAGAGGTGTAGAGTTCTGTACCTTGGAGAGGTGGTTTGTAGAGGTGTAGAGTTCTGTACCTTGGAGAGGTGGTTTGTAGAGGTGTGGAGGTGTAAGGTTATATTCCTTGGAGAGGTGGTTTGTAGAGGTGTAGAGTAATGTACCTTGGAGAGGTGGTTTGTAAAGGTGTAGAGTAATGTACCTTGGAGAGGTGGTTTGTAGAGGTGTAGAGTAATGTACCTTTGAGAGGTGGTTTGTAGAGATGTAGAGTTACACACCTTGAAGAGGTGGTTTATAGACATGTAGAGTAATGTACCTTGGAGAGGTGGTTTGTAGAGATGTCGAGTAATGTACCTTGGAGAGGTGGTTTGTAGATGTGTAGAGTAATGTACCTTGGAGAGGTGGTTTGTAGAGGTATAGAGTAATGTACCTTGAAGAGGTGGTTTGTAGAGATGTAAGGTAATGTACCTTTGAGAGGTGGTTTGTAGAGATGTAGAGTTACATACCTTGAAGAGGTGGTTTGTAGAGATGTAGAGTAATGTACCTTGGAGAGGTGGTTTGTAGAGGTGTACATTGATGTACCTTAGGGATGTGGTTTTTAGAGGTGTAGAGTAATGTACCTTGGAGAGGTGATTTGTAGAGGAGTAGAGAAATGTACCTTGGAGAGGTGGTTTGTAGAGGTGTAGAGTAATGTACCTTGGAGAGGTGGTTTGTAGAGGTGTAGAGTAATGTACCTTGGAGAGGTGGTTTGTAGAGATGTAAGGTTATGTACCTTGAAGAGGTGGGTTGTAGAGGTGTAGAGTAATGTACCTTGAAGAGGTGGTTTGTAGAGGTGTAGAGTTCTGTACCTTGGAGAGGTGGTTTGTAGAGGTGTGGAGGTGTAATGTTATGTACCTTGAAGAGGTGGTTTGTAGAGGTGTAGAGTAATGTACCTTGGAGAGGTGGTTTGTAGAGGTGTAGAGTAATGTACCCTGGAGAGGTGGTTTGTAGAGGTGTAGAGTAATGGACCTTGGAGAGGTGGTTTGTAGATGTGTAGAGTAATGTATCTTGGAGAGGTGGTTTGTAGAGGTGTAGAGTAATGTACCTTGGAGAGGTGGTTTGTAGAGGTGTAGAGTAATGTACCTTGGAGAGGTGGTTTGTAGAAGTGTAGAGGAATGTACCTTGGAGAGGTGGTTTGTAGAGATGTAGGGTTCTGTACCTTGGAGAGGTGGTTTATAGAGATTTAAGGTTATGTTCCTTGGAGAGGTGGTTTGTAGAGGTGTAGAGTAATGTACCTTGGAGAGGTGGTTTGCAGAGGTGTAGATTAATGTACCTTGGAGAGGTGGTTTGTAGAGGTGTAGAGTAATGTACCTTGGAGAGGGTATTTGTAGAGGTGTAGAGTAATGTACCTTGGAGAGGTGGTTTGTAGAGGTGTAGAGTAATGTACCTTGAAGAGGTGGTTTGTAGAGGTGTAGAGTAATGTATCTTGGAGAGGTGGTTTGTAGAATTGTAGAGTATCATACCTTGGAGAGGTGGTTTGAAGAGGTGTAGAGTAATGTACCTTGAAGAGGTGGTTTGTAGAGGTGTAGAGTAATATACCTTGGAGAGGTGGTTTGTAGAGGTGTAGAGTAATGTACCTTAGAGAGGTGGTTTATAGAGCTGTCGAGTAATGTACCTTGGAGAGGTGGTTTGTAGAGGTATAGAGGTGTAAGGTTATGTACCTTGAAGAGGTGGTTTGTAGAGGTGTAGAGTAATGTACCTTGGAGAGGTGGTTTGTAGATGTGTAGAATAATGTACCTTGGAGATGTGGTTTGTAGAGGTGTAGAGTAATGTACCTTGGAGAGGTGGTTTGTAGAGGTGTAGAGTAATGTACCTTGGAGAGGTGGTTTGTAGAGGTGTAGAGTAATGTACCTTGAAGAGGCGGTTTGGAGAGGTGTAGAGTAATGTACCTTGGAGAGGTGGTTTGTAGACATGTAGAGTAATGTACCTTGCAGAAGTGGTTTGCAGAGGTGTAGAGTAATGTACCTTGGAGAGGTGGTTTGTAGAGGTGTAGAGTAATGTACCTTGGAGAGGTGGTTTGTAGAGGTGTAGAGTAATGTACCTTGGAGACGTGGTTTGTAGAGGTGTAGAGTAATGTACCATGCAGAGGTGGTTTGTAGAGCTGTAGAGTAATGGACCTTGGAGAGGTGGTTTGTGGAGGTGTAAGAGTAATGTACCTTGGAGAGGTGGTTTGTGGAGGTGTAAGAGTAATGTACCTTGGAGAGGTGGTTTGTAGAGGTGTAAAGTAATGCACCTTGGAGAGGTGGTTTGTAGAGGTGAAGAGTAATGTACCTTGGAGAGGTGGTTTGTAGAGGTGTAGAGTAATGTACCTTGGAGAGGTGGTTTGTAGAGGTGTAGAGTAATGTACCTTAGAGAGGTGGTTTGTAGAGATGTAGAGTAATGTACCTTGGAGAGGTGGTTTGTAGATGTGTAGAATAATGTACCTTGGAGATGTGGTTTGTAGACGTGTAGAGTAATGTACCTTGGAGAGGTGGTTTGTAGAGGTGTAGAGTAATGTACCTTGGAGACGTGGTTTGTAGAGGTGTAGAGTAATGTACCATGCAGAGGTGGTTTATAGAGCTGTAGAGTAATGGACCTTGGAGAGGTGGTTTGTGGAGGTGTAAGAGTAATGTACCTTGGAGAGGTGGTTTGTGGAGGTGTAAGAGTAATGTTCCTTGGAGAGGTGGTTTGTAGAGGTGTAAAGTAATGCACCTTGGAGAGGTGGTTTGTAGAGTTGAAGAGTAATGTACCTTGGAGAGGTGGTTTGTAGAGGTGTAGAGTAATGTACCTTGGAGATGTGGTTTGTAGAGGTGTAGAGTAATGTACCTTGGAGAGGTGGTTTGTAGAGTTGTAGAGTAATGTACCTTGGAGAGGTGGTTTGTAGAGGTGTAGAGTAATGTACCTTGGAGAGGTGGTTTGTAGAGATGTAAGGTTATGTACCTTGAAGAGGTGGTTTGTAGAGGTGTAGAGTTCTGTACCTTGGAGAGGTGGTTTGTAGAGGTGTGGAGGTGTAATGTTATGTACCTTGAAGAGGTGGTTTGTAGAGGTGTAGAGTAATGTACCTTGGAGAGGTGGTTTGTAGAGGTGTAGAGTAATGTACCCTGGAGAGGTGGTTTGTAGAGGTGTAGAGTAATGGACCTTGGAGAGGTGGTTTGTAGATGTGTAGAGTAATGTATCTTGGAGAGGTGGTTTGTAGAGGTGTAGAGTAATGTACCTTGGAGAGGTGGTTTGTAGAGGTGTAGAGTAATGTACCTTTGAGAGGTGGTTTGTAGAAGTGTAGAGGAATGTACCTTGGAGAGGTGGTTTGTAGAGATGTAGGGTTCTGTACCTTGGAGAGGTGGTTTATAGAGATTTAAGGTTATGTACCTTGGAGAGGTGGTTTGTAGAGGTGTAGAGTAATGTACCTTGGAGAGGTGGTTTGCAGAGGTGTAGATTAATGTACCTTGGAGAGGTGGTTTGTAGAGGTGTAGAGTAATGTACCTTGGAGAGGGTATTTGTAGAGGTGTAGAGTAATGTACCTTGGAGAGGTGGTTTGTAGAGGTGTAGAGTAATGTACCTTGAAGAGGTGGTTTGTAGAGGTGTAGAGTAATGTATCTTGGAGAGGTGGTTTGTAGAATTGTAGAGTATCATACCTTGGAGAGGTGGTTTGAAGAGGTGTAGAGTAATGTACCTTGAAGAGGTGGTTTGTAGAGGTGTAGAGTAATATACCTTGGAGAGGTGGTTTGTAGAGGTGTAGAGTAATGTACCTTAGAGAGGTGGTTTATAGAGCTGTCGAGTAATGTACCTTGGAGAGGTGGTTTGTAGAGGTATAGAGGTGTAAGGTTATGTACCTTGAAGAGGTGGTTTGTAGAGGTGTAGAGTAATGTACCTTGGAGAGGTGGTTTGTAGATGTGTAGAATAATGTACCTTGGAGATGTGGTTTGTAGAGGTGTAGAGTAATGTACCTTGGAGAGGTGGTTTGTAGAGTTGTAGAGTGATGTACCTTGGAGAGGTGGTTTGTAGAGGTGTAGAGTAATGTACCTTGAAGAGGCGGTTTGGAGAGGTGTAGAGTAATGTACCTTGGAGAGGTGGTTTGTAGACATGTAGAGTAATGTACCTTGCAGAGGTGGTTTGTAGAGGTGTACAGTAATGTACCTTGGAGAGGTGGTTTGTAGAGGTGTAGAGTAATGTACCTTAGAGAGGTGGTTTGTAGAGATGTCGAGTAATGTACCTTGGAGAGGTGGTTTGTAGATGTGTAGAATAATGTACCTTGGAGAGGTGGTTTGTAGAGATGTAGAGTAATGTACCTTGGAGAGGTGGTTTGTAGACATGTAGAGTTACATACCTTGGAGAGGTGGTTTGTAGAGGTGTAGAGTAATGTACCTTGGAGAGGTGGTTTGTAGAGGTGTAGATTAATGTACCTTAGAGAGGTGGTTTGTAGAGGTGTAGAGTAATGTATCTTGGAGAGGTAGTTTTTAGAGGTGTACAGGTGTAGAGTAATGTACCTTAGAGAGGTGGTTTATAGAGGTGTAGAAGTGTAGAGTAATGTACTTTAGAGAGGTGGTTTGTAGAGATGTCGAGTAATGTACCCTGGAGAGGTGGTTTGTAGAGGTGTAGAGTAATGTACCTTGGAGAGGTGGTTTGTAGAGGTGTAGAATAATGCACCTTGGAGAGGTAGTTTGTAGAGGTGTAGAGTAATGTACCTTGGAGAGGTGGTTTGTAGAGATGTAAGGTTAGGTACCTTGAAGAGGTGGTTTGTAGAGGTGTAGAGTAATGTACCTTGAAGAGGTGGTTTGTAGAGGTGTAGAGTTCTGTACCTTGGAGAGGTGGTTTGTAGAGGTGTAAGGTTATGTACCTTGAAGAGGTGGTTTGTAGAGGTGTAGAGTAATGTACCTTGGAGAGCTGGTTTGTAGAGGTGTAGAGTAATGTACCCTGGAGTGGTGGTTTGTAGAGGTGTAGAGTAATTTACATTGGAGGGGTGGTTTGTAGATGTCTAGAGTAATGTATCCTGGAGAGGTGGTTTGTAGAGGTGTAGAGTAATGTACCTTGAAGAGGTGGTTTGTAGAGATGTAAGGTAATGTACCTTGGAGAGGTGGTTTGTAGAGGTGTAGAGTAATGTACCTTGGAGAGGTGGTTTGTAGAAGTGTAGAGTAATGTACCTTGGAGAGGTGGTTTGTAGAGATGTAAGGTTATGTACCTTGGAGAGGTGGTTTGTAGAGATATAGAGTAATGTACCTTGGAGAGGTGGTTTGTAGAGATATAGAGTAATGTACCTTGGAGAGGTGGTTTGTAGAGGTGTAGAGTAATGTACCTTAGAGAGGTTGTTTGTAGAGGTGTAGAATAATGTACCTTGGAGAGATGGTTTGTAGAGGTGTAAGGTTATGTACCTTCAAGAGGCGGTTTGTAGAGGTGTAGAGTAATGCACCTTGGAGAGGTGGTTTGTAGAGGTGTAGAGTAATGTACCTTGGAGAGGTGGTTTATAGAGATGTAAGGTAATGTACCTTGGAGAGGTGGTTTGTAGAGGTGTAGAGTAATGTACCTTAAAGAGGTGGTTTGTAGAGATGTCAAGTAATGTACCTTGGAGAGGTGGTTTGTAGAGGTGTAGAGTAATGTACCTTGGAGAGGTGGTTTGTAGAGATGTAAGGTAATGTACCATGGAGAGGTGGTTTGTAGAGGTGTAGAGTAATGTACCTTGCAGAGGTGGTTTGTAGAGGTGTAGAGTTCTGTACCTTGGAGAGGTGGTTTGTAGAGGTGTAGAGTAATGTAGCTTGGAGAGGTGGTTTGTAGAGATGTAAGGTTATGTAGCTTGAACAGAAGGTTTGTAGACGTGTAGAGTAATGTACCTTGGAGAGGTGGTTTGTAGAGGTGTAGATTAATGTACCTTTGAGAGGTGGTTTGTAGAGATGTAGAGTTACATACCTTGAAGAGGTGGTTTGTAGAGATGTAGAGTAATGTACCTTGGAGAGGTGGTTTGTAGAGGTGTACAGTGATGTACCTTAGGGAGGTGGTTTTTAGAGGTGTAGAGTAATGTACCTTGGAGAGGTGGTTTGTAGAGGAGTAGAGAAATGTACCTTGGAGAGGTGGTTTGTAGAGGTGTAGAGTAATGTACCTTGGAGAGGTGGTTTGTAGAGGTGTAGAGTAATGTACCTTGGAGAGGTGGTTTGTAGAGATGTAAGGTTATGTACCTTGAAGAGGTGGGTTGTAGAGGTGTAGAGTAATGTACCTTGAAGAGGTGGTTTGTAGAGGTGTAGAGTAATGTACCTTGGAGAGGTGGTTTGTAGAGGTGTAGAGTAATGTACCTTGAGGAGGTGGTTTGTAGAGATGTCAAGTAATGTACCTAGGAGAGGTGGTTTGTAGAGATGTAGAGTAATGTACCTTGGAGAGGTGGTTTGTAGAGGTGTAGAGTAATGTACCTTGGAGAGGTGGTTTGTAGAGGTGTGGAGGTGTAATGTTATGTACCTTGGAGAGGTGGTTTGTAGAGGTGTAGAGTAATGTACCCTGGAGAGGTGGTTTGTAGAGGTGTAGAGTAATGGACCTTGGAGAGGTGGTTTGTAGATGTGAAGAGTAATGTATCTTGGAGAGGTGGTTTGTAGAGGTGTAGAGTAATGTACCCTGGAGAGGTGGTTTGTAGAGGTGTAGAGTAATGGACCTTGGAGAGGTGGTTTGTAGATGTGAAGAGTAATGTACCTTGGAGAGGTGGTTTGTAGAGGTGTAGAGTAATGTACCTTGGAGAGGTGGTTTGTAGAAGTGTAGAGGAATGTACCTTGGAGAGGTGGTTTGTAGAGATGTAGGGTTCTGTACCTTGGAGAGGTGGTTTATAGAGATGTAAGGTTATGTACCTTGGAGAGGTGGTTTGTAGAGGTGTAGAGTAATGTACCTTGGAGAGGTGGTTTGTAGAGGTGTAGATTAATGTACCTTGGAGAGGTGGTTTGTAGAGGTGTAGAGTAATGTACCTTGGAGAGGGTATTTGTAGAGGTGTAGAGTAATGTACCTTGGAGAGGTGGTTTGTAGAGGTGTAGAGTAATGTACCTTGAAGAGGTGGTTTGTAGAGGTGTAGAGTAATGTATCTTGGAGAGGTGGTTTGTAGAATTGTAGAGTATTATACCTTGGAGAGGTGGTTTGAAGAGGTGTAGAGTAATGTACCTTGAAGAGGTGGTTAGTAAAGGTGTAGAGTAATATACCTTGGAGAGGTGGTTTGTAGAGGTGTAGAGTAATGTACCTTAGAGAGGTGGTTTATAGAGCTGTCGAGTAATGTACCTTGGAGAGGTGGTTTGTAGAGGTATAGAGGTGTAAGGTTATGTACCTTGAAGAGGTGGTTTGTAGAGGTGTAGAGTAATGTACCTTGGAGAGGTGGTTTGTAGATGTGTAGAATAATGTACCTTGGAGATGTGGTTTGTAGAGGTGTAGAGTAATGTACCTTGGAGAGGTGGTTTGTAGAGGTGTAGAGTAATGTACCTTGGAGAGGTGGTTTGTAGAGGTGTAGAGTAATGTACCTTGAAGAGGCGGTTTGGAGAGGTGTAGAGTAATGTACCTTGGAGAGGTGGTTTGTAGAGGTGTAGAGTAATGTACCTTGAAGAGGCGGTTTGGAGAGGTGTAGAGTAATGTACCTTGCAGAGGTGGTTTGCAGAGGTGTAGAGTAATGTACCTTGGAGAGGTGGTTTGCAGAGGTGTAGAGTAATGTACCTTGGAGAGGTGGTTTGTAGAGGTGTAGAGTAATGTACCTTGGAGAGGTGGTTTGTAGAGGTGTAGAGTAATGTACCTTGGAGACGTGGTTTGTAGAGGTGTAGAGTAATGTACCATGCAGAGGTGGTTTGTAGAGCTGTAGAGTAATGGACCTTGGAGAGGTGGTTTGTGGAGGTGTAAGAGTAATGTACCTTGGAGAGGTGGTTTGTGGACGTGTAAGAGTAATGTACCTTGGAGAGGTGGTTTGTAGAGGTGTAAAGTAATGCACCTTGGAGAGGTGGTTTGTAGAGGTGAAGAGTAATGTACCTTGGAGAGGTGGTTTGTAGAGGTGTAGAGTAATGTACCTTGGAGAGGTGGTTTGTAGAGGTGTAGAGTAATGTACCTTAGAGAGGTGGTTTGTAGAGATGTAGAGTAATGTACCTTGGAGAGGTGGTTTGTAGATGTGTAGAATAATGTACCTTGGAGATGTGGTTTGTAGACGTGTAGAGTAATGTACCTTGGAGAGGTGGTTTGTAGAGGTGTAGAGTAATGTACCTTGGAGACGTGGTTTGTAGAGGTGTAGAGTAATGTACCATGCAGAGGTGGTTTATAGAGCTGTAGAGTAATGGACCTTGGAGAGGTGGTTTGTGGAGGTGTAAGAGTAATGTACCTTGGAGAGGTGGTTTGTGGAGCTGTAAGAGTAATGTTCCTTGGAGAGGTGGTTTGTAGAGGTGTAAAGTAATGCACCTTGGAGAGGTGGTTTGTAGAGTTGAAGAGTAATGTACCTTGGAGAGGTGGTTTGTAGAGGTGTAGAGTAATGTACCTTGGAGAGGTGGTTTGTAGAGCTGTAGAGTAATGTACCTTGAAGAGGTGGTTTGTAGAGGTGTAGAGTAATGTACCTTGGAGAGGTGGTTTGTAGATGTGTAGAATAATGTACCTTGGAGATGTGGTTTGTAGAGGTGTAGAGTAATGTACCTTGGAGAGGTGGTTTGTAGAGTTGTAGAGTAATGTACCTTGGAGAGGTGGTTTGTAGAGGTGTAGAGTAATGTACCTTGAAGAGGCGGTTTGGAGAGGTGTAGAGTAATGTACCTTGGAGAGGTGGTTTGTAGACATGTAGAGTAATGTACCTTGCAGAGGTGGTTTGTAGAGGTGCACAGTAATGTACCTTGGAGAGGTGGTTTGTAGAGGTGTAGAGTAATGTACCTTAGAGAGGTGGTTTGTAGAGATGTCGAGTAATGTACCTTGGAGAGGTGGTTTGTAGATGTGTAGAATAATGTACCTTGGAGAGGTGGTTTGTAGAGATGTAGAGTAATGTACCTTGGAGAGGTGGTTTGTAGACATGTAGAGTTACATACCTTGGAGAGGTGGTTTGTAGAGGTGTAGAGTAATGTACCTTGGAGAGGTGGTTTGTAGAGGTGTAGATTAATGTACCTTAGAGAGGTGGTTTGTAGAGGTGTAGAGTAATGTATCTTGGAGAGGTAGTTTGTAGAGGTGTAGAGGTGTAGAGTAATGTACCTTAGAGAGGTGGTTTGTAGAGGTGTAGAAGTGTAGAGTAATGTACTTTAGAGAGGTGGTTTGTAGAGATGTCGAGTAATGTACCCTGGAGAGGTGGTTTGTAGAGGTGTAGAGTAATGTACCTTGGAGAGGTGGTTTGTAGAGGTGTAGAATAATGCACCTTGGAGAGGTAGTTTGTAGAGGTGTAGAGTAATGTACCTTGGAGAGGTGGTTTGTAGAGATGTAAGGTTAGGTACCTTGAAGAGGTGGTTTGTAGAGGTGTAGAGTAATGTACCTTGAAGAGGTGGTTTGTAGAGGTGTAGAGTTCTGTACCTTGGAGAGGTGGTTTGTAGAGGTGTAAGGTTATGTACCTTGAAGAGGTGGTTTGTAGAGGTGTAGAGTAATGTACCTTGGAGAGCTGGTTTGTAGAGGTGTAGAGTAATGTACCCTGGAGTTGTGGTTTGTAGAGGTGTAGAGTAATGTACATTGGAGAGGTGGTTTGTAGATGTCTAGAGTAATGTATCCTGGAGAGGTGGTTTGTAGAGGTGTAGAGTAATGTACCTTGAAGAGGTGGTTTGTAGAGATGTAAGGTAATGTACCTTGGAGAGGTGGTTTGTAGAGGTGTAGAGTAATGTACCTTGGAGAGGTGGTTTGTAGAAGTGTAGAGTAATGTACCTTGGAGAGGTGGTTTGTAGAGATGTAAGGTTATGTACCTTGGAGAGGTGGTTTGTAGAGATATAGAGTAATGTACCTTGGAGAGGTGGTTTGTAGAGGTGTAGAGTAATGTACCTTAGAGAGGTTGTTTGTAGAGGTGTAGAATAATGTACCTTGGAGAGATGGTTTGTAGAGGTGTAAGGTTATGTACCTTGAAGAGGCGGTTTGTAGAGGTGTAGAGTAATGAACCTTGGAGAGGTGGTTTGTAGAGGTGTAGAGTAATGTACCTTGGAGAGGTGGTTTATAGAGATGTAAGGTAATGTACCTTGGAGAGGTGGTTTGTAGAGGTGTAGAGTAATGTACCTTAAAGAGGTGGTTTGTAGAGATGTCAAGTAATGTACCTTGGAGAGGTGGTTTGTAGAGGTGTAGAGTAATGTACCTTGGAGAGGTGATTTGTAGAGATGTAAGGTAATGTACCATGGAGAGGTGGTTTGTAGAGGTGTAGAGTAATGTACCTTGGAGAGGTGGTTTGTAGAAGTGTAGAGTAATGTACCTTGGAGAGGTGGTTTGTAGAGATGTAGGGTTCTGTACCTTGGAGAGGTGGTTTGTAGAGACGTAAGGTTATTAATCTTGGAAAGGTGGTTTGTAGAGATGTAGAGTAATGTACCTTGGAGAGGTGGTTTGTAGAGGTGTAGAGTAATGTACCTTGGAGAGGTTGTTTGTAGAGGTGTAGAGTAATGTACCTTGAAGAGGTGGTTTGTAGAGATGTAAGGTTATGTACCTTGAAGAGGTGGTTTGTAGAGGTGTAGAGTAATGCACCTTGGAAAGGTGGTTTATAGAGATGCAAGGTAATGTACCTTGGAGAGGTGGTTTGTAGAGGTGTAGAGTAATGTACCTTAAAGAGATGGTTTGTTGAGATGTCAAGTAATGTACCTTGGAGAGGTGGTTTGTAGAGGTGTAGAGTAATGTACCTTGGAGAGGTGGTTTGTAGAGGTGTAGAGTAATGTACCTTGGAGAGGTGGTTTGTAGAGATGTAAGGTTATGTACCTTGAAGAGGTGGTTTGTAGAGGTGTAGAGTAATGTACCTTGGAGAGGTGGTTTGTAGAGGTGTAGAGTAATGTACCTTGAGGAGGTGGTTTGTAGAGATGTCAAGTAATGTACCTTGGAGAGGTGGTTTGTAGAGATGTAGAGTAATGTACCTTGGAGAGGTGGTTTGTAGAGGTGTAGAGTAATATACCTTGGAGAGGTGGTTTGTAGAGGTGTGGAGGTGTAATGTTATGTACCTTGAAGAGGTGGTTTGTATAGGTGTAGAGTAATGTACCTTGGAGAGGTGGTTTGTAGAGGTGTAGAGTAATGTACCCTGGAGAGGTGGTTTGTAGACGTGTAGAGTAATGGACCTTGGAGAGGTGGTTTGTAGATGTGAAGAGTAATGTATCTTGGAGAGGTGGTTTGTAGAGGTGTAGAGTAATGTACCCTGGAGAGGTGGTTTGTAGAGGTGTAGAGTAATGGACCTTGGAGAGGTGGTTTGTAGATGTGAAGAGTAATGTATCTTGGAGAGGTGGTTTGTAGAGGTGTAGAGTAATGTACCTTGGAGAGGTGGTTTGTAGAGGTGTAGAGTAATGTACCTTGGAGAGGTGGTTTGTAGAAGTGTAGAGGAATGTACCTTGGAGAGGTGGTTTGTAGAGATGTAGGGTTCTGTACCTTGGAGAGGTGGTTTATAGAGATGTAAGGTTATGTACCTTGGAGAGGTGGTTTGTAGAGGTGTAGAGTAATGTACCTTGGAGAGGTGGTTTGTAGAGGTGTAGATTAATGTACCTTGGAGAGGTGGTTTGTAGAGGTGTAGAGTAATGTACCTTGGAGAGGGTATTTGTAGAGGTGTAGAGTAATGTACCTTGGAGAGGTGGTTTGTAGAGGTGTAGAGTAATGTACCTTGAAGAGGTGGTTTGTAGAGGTGTAGAGTAATGTATCTTGGAGAGGTGGTTTGTAGAATTGTAGAGTATTATACCTTGGAGAGGTGGTTTGAAGAGGTGTAGAGTAATGTACCTTGAAGAGGTGGTTTGAAGAGGTGTAGAGTAATATACCTTGGAGAGGTGGTTTGTAGAGGTGTAGAGTAATGTACCTTAGAGAGGTGGTTTATAGAGCTGTCGAGTAATGTACCTTGGAGAGGTGGTTTGTAGAGGTATAGAGGTGTAAGGTTATGTACCTTGAAGAGGTGGTTTGTAGAGGTGTAGAGTAATGTACCTTGGAGAGGTGGGTTGTAGATGTGTAGAATAATGTACCTTGGAGATGTGGTTTGTAGAGGTGTAGAGTAATGTACCTTGGAGAGGTGGTTTGTAGAGGTGTAGAGTAATGTACCTTGGAGAGGTGGTTTGTAGAGGTGTAGAGTAATGTACCTTGAAGAGGCGGTTTGGAGAGGTGTAGAGTAATGTACCTTGGAGAGGTGGTTTGTAGACATGTAGAGTAATGTACCTTGCAGAGGTGGTTTGCAGAGGTGTAGAGTAATGTACCTTGGAGAGGTGGTTTGTAGAGGTGTAGAGTAATGTACCTTGGAGAGGTGGTTTGCAGAGGTGTAGAGTAATGTACCTTGGAGACGTGGTTTGTAGAGGTGTAGAGTAATGTACCATGCAGAGGTGGTTTGTAGAGCTGTAGAGTAATGGACCTTGGAGAGGTGGTTTGTGGAGGTGTAAGAGTAATGTACCTTGGAGAGGTGGTTTGTGGAGGTGTAAGAGTAATGTACCTTGGAGAGGTGGTTTGTAGAGGTGTAAAGTAATGCACCTTGGAGAGGTGGTTTGTAGAGGTGAAGAGTAATGTACCTTGGAGAGGTGGTTTGTAGAGGTGTAGAGTAATGTACCTTGGAGAGGTGGTTTGTAGAGGTGTAGAGTAATGTACCTTAGAGAGGTGGTTTGTAGAGATGTAGAGTAATGTACCTTGGAGAGGTGGTTTGTAGATGTGTAGAATAATGTACCTTGGAGATGTGGTTTGTAGAGGTGTAGAGTAATGTACCTTGGAGAGGTGGTTTGTAGAGGTGTAGAGTAATGTACCTTGGAGACGTGGTTTGTAGAGGTGTAGAGTAATGTACCATGCAGAGGTGGTTTATAGAGCTGTAGAGTAATGGACCTTGGAGAGGTGGTTTGTGGAGGTGTAAGAGTAATGTACCTTGGAGAGGTGGTTTGTGGAGGTGTAAGAGTAATGTTCCTTGGAGAGGTGGTTTGTAGAGGTGTAAAGTAATGCACCTTGGAGAGGTGGTTTGTAGAGTTGAAGAGTAATGTACCTTGGAGAGGTGGTTTGTAGAGGTGTAGAGTAATGTACCTTGGAGAGGTGGTTTGTAGAGCTGTAGAGTAATGTACCTTGAAGAGGTGGTTTGTAGAGGTGTAGAGTAATGTACCTTGGAGAGGTGGTTTGTAGATGTGTAGAATAATGTACCTTGGAGATGTGGTTTGTAGAGGTGTAGAGTAATGTACCTTGGAGAGGTGGTTTGTAGAGTTGTAGAGTAATGTACCTTGGAGAAGTGGTTTGTAGAGGTGTAGAGTAATGTACCTTGAAGAGGCGGTTTGGAGAGGTGTAAAGTAATGTACCTTGGAGAGGTGGTTTGTAGACATGTAGAGTAATGTACCTTGCAGAGGTGGTTTGTAGAGGTGTACAGTAATGTACCTTGGAGAGGTGGTTTGTAGAGGTGTAGAGTAATGTACCTTAGAGAGGTGGTTTGTAGAGATGTCGAGTAATGTACCTTGGAGAGGTGGTTTGTAGATGTGTAGAATAATGTACCTTGGAGAGGTGGTTTGTAGAGATGTAGAGTAATGTACCTTGGAGAGGTGGTTTGTAGACATGTAGAGTTACATACCTTGGAGAGGTGGTTTGTAGAGGTGTAGAGTAATGTACCTTGGAGAGGTGGTTTGTAGAGGTGTAGATTAATGTACCTTAGAGAGGTGGTTTGTAGAGGTGTAGAGTAATGTATCTTGGAGAGGTAGTTTGTAGATGTGTAGAGGTGTAGAGTAATGTACCTTAGAGAGGTGGTTTGTAGAGGTGTAGAAGTGTAGAGTAATGTACTTTAGAGAGGTGGTTTGTAGAGATGTCGAGTAATGTACCCTGGAGAGGTGGTTTATAGAGGTGTAGAGTAATGTACCTTGGAGAGGTGGTTTGTAGAGGTGTAGAATAATGTACCTTGGAGAGGTAGTTTGTAGAGGTGTAGAGTAATGTACCTTGGAGAGGTGGTTTGTAGAGATGTAAGGTTAGGTACCTTGAAGAGGTGGTTTGTAGAGGTGTAGAGTAATGTACCTTGAAGAGGTGGTTTGTAGAGGTGTAGAGTTCTGTACCTTGGAGAGGTGGTTTGTAGAGGTGTAAGGTTATGTACCTTGAAGAGGTGGTTTGTAGAGGTGTAGAGTAATGTACCTTGGAGAGCTGGTTTGTAGAGGTGTAGAGTAATGTACCCTGGAGTGGTGGTTTGTAGAGGTGTAGAGTAATGTACATTGGAGAGGTGGTTTGTAGATGTCTAGAGTAATGTATCCTGGAGAGGTGGTTTGTAGAGGTGTAGAGTAATGTACCTTGAAGAGGTGGTTTGTAGAGATGTAAGGTAATGTACCTTGGAGAGGTGGTTTGTAGAGGTGTAGAGTAATGTACCTTGGAGAGGTGGTTTGTAGAAGTGTAGAGTAATGTACCTTGGAGAGGTGGTTTGTAGAGATGTAAGGTTATGTACCTTGGAGAGGTGGTTTGTAGAGATATAGAGTAATGTACCTTGGAGAGGTGGTTTGTAGAGGTGTAGAGTAATGTACCTTAGAGAGGTTGTTTGTAGAGGTGTAGAATAATGTACCTTGGAGAGATGGTTTGTAGAGGTGTAAGGTTATGTACCTTGAAGAGGCGGTTTGTAGAGGTGTAGAGTAATGCACCTTGGAGAGGTGGTTTGTAGAGGTGTAGAGTAATGTACCTTGGAGAGGTGGTTTATAGAGATGTAAGGTAATGTACCTTGGAGAGGTGGTTTGTAGAGGTGTAGAGTAATGTACCTTAAAGAGGTGGTTTGTAGAGATGTCAAGTAATGTACCTTGGAGAGGTGGTTTGTAGAGGTGTAGAGTAATGTACCTTGGAGAGGTGGTTTGTAGAGATGTAACGTAATGTACCATGGAGAGGTGGTTTGTAGAGGTGTAGAGTAATGTACCTTGGAGAGGTGGTTTGTAGAAGTGTAGAGTAATGTACCTTGGAGAGGTGGTTTGTAGAGATGTAGGGTTCTGTACCTTGGAGAGGTGGTTTGTAGAGATGTAAGGTTATGTACCTTGAAGAGGTGGTTTGTAGAGGTGTAGAGTAATGCACCTTGGAAAGGTGGTTTATAGAGATGCAAGGTAATGTACCTTGGAGAGGTGGTTTGTAGAGGTGTAGAGTAATGTACCTTAAAGAGATGGTTTGTTGAGATGTCAAGTAATGTACCTTGGAGAGGTGGTTTGTAGAGGTGTAGAGTAATGTACCTTGGAGAGGTGGTTTGTAGAGGTGTAGAGTAATGTACCTTGGAGAGGTGGTTTGTAGAGATGTAAGTTTTTGTACCTTGAAGAGGTGGTTTGTAGAGGTGTAGAGTAATGTACCTTGGAGAGGTGGTTTGTAGAGGTGTAGAGTAATGTACCTTGAGGAGGTGGTTTGTAGAGATGTCAAGTAATGTACCTTGGAGAGGTGGTTTGTAGAGATGTAGAGTAATGTACCTTGGAGAGGTGGTTTGTAGAGGTGTAGAGTAATGTACCTTGCAGAGGTGGTTTGCAGAGCTGTAGAGTAATGTACCTTGGAGAGGTGGTTTGTAGAGGTGTAGAGTAATGTACCTTGGAGAGGTGTTTTGCAGAGGTGTAGAGTAATGTACCTTGGAGACGTGGTTTGTAGAGGTGTAGAGTAATGTACCATGCAGAGGTGGTTTGTAGAGCTGTAGAGTAATGGACCTTGGAGAGGTGGTTTGTGGAGGTGTAAGAGTAATGTACCTTGGAGAGGTGGTTTGTGGAGGTGTAAGAGTAATGTACCTTGGAGAGGTGGTTTGTAGAGGTGTAAAGTAATGCACCTTGGAGAGGTGGTTTGTAGAGGTGAAGAGTAATGTACCTTGGAGAGGTGGTTTGTAGAGGTGTAGAGTAATGTACCTTGGAGAGGTGGTTTGTAGAGGTGTAGAGTAATGTACCTTAGAGAGGTGGTTTGTAGAGATGTAGAGTAATGTACCTTGGAGAGGTGGTTTGTAGATGTGTAGAATAATGTACCTTGGAGATGTGGTTTGTAGAGGTGTAGAGTAATGTACCTTGGAGAGGTGGTTTGTAGAGGTGTAGAGTAATGTACCTTGGAGACGTGGTTTGTAGAGGTGTAGAGTAATGTACCATGCAGAGGTGGTTTATAGAGCTGTAGAGTAATGCACCTTAGAGAGGTGGTTTGTGGAGGTGTAAGAGTAATGTACCTTGGAGAGGTGGTTTGTGGAGGTGTAAGAGTAATGTACCTTGGAGAGGTGGTTTGTAGAGGTGTAAAGTAATGCACCTTGGAGAGGTGGTTTGTAGAGGTGAAGAGTAATGTACCTTGGAGAGGTGGTTTGTAGAGGTGTAGAGTAATGTACCTTGGAGAGGTGGTTTGTAGAGCTGTAGAGTAATGTACCTTGAAGAGGTGGTTTGTAGAGGTGTAGAGTAATGTACCTTGGAGAGGTGGTTTGTAGATGTGTAGAATAATGTACCTTGGAGATGTGGTTTGTAGAGGTGTAGAGTAATGTACCTTGGAGAGGTGGTTTGTAGAGTTGTAGAGTAATGTACCTTGGAGAGGTGGTTTGTAGAGGTGTAGAGTAATGTACCTTGAAGAGGCGGTTTGGAGAGGTGTAGAGTAATGTACCTTGGAGAGGTGGTTTGTAGACATGTAGAGTAATGTACCTTGCAGAGGTGGTTTGTAGAGGTGTACAGTAATGTACCTTGGAGAGGTGGTTTGTAGAGGTGTAGAGTAATGTACCTTAGAGAGGTGGTTTGTAGAGATGTCGAGTAATGTACCTTGGAGAGGTGGTTTGTAGATGTGTAGAATAATGTACCTTGGAGAGGTGGTTTGTAGAGATGTAGAGTAATGTACCTTGGAGAGGTGGTTTGTAGACATGTAGAGTTACATACCTTGGAGAGGTGGTTTGTAGAGGTGTAGAGTAATGTACCTTGGAGAGGTGGTTTGTAAAGGTGTAGATTAATGTACCTTAGAGAGGTGGTTTGTAGAGGTGTAGAGTAATGTATCTTGGAGAGGTAGTTTGTAGAGGTGTAGAGGTGTAGAGTAATGTACCTTAGAGAGGTGGTTTGTAGAGGTGTAGAAGTGTAGAGTAATGTACTTTAGAGAGGTGGTTTGTAGAGATGTCGAGTAATGTACCCTGGAGAGGTGGTTTGTAGAGGTGTAGAGTAATGTACCTTGGAGAGGTGGATTGTAGAGGTGTAGAATAATGCACCTTGGAGAGGTAGTTTGTAGAGGTGTAGAGTAATGTACCTTGGAGAGGTGGTTTGTAGAGATGTAAGGTTAGGTACCTTGAAGAGGTGGTTTGTAGAGGTGTAGAGTAATGTACCTTGAAGAGGTGGTTTGTAGAGGTGTAGAGTTCTGTACCTTGGAGAGGTGGTTTGTAGAGATGTAAGGTTATGTACCTTGAAGAGGTGGTTTGTAGAGGTGTAGAGTAATGTACCTTGGAGAGCTGGTTTGTAGAGGTGTAGAGTAATGTACCCTGGAGTGGTAGTTTGTAGAGGTGTAGAGTAATGTACATTGGAGAGGTGGTTTGTAGATGTCTAGAGTAATGTATCCTGGAGAGGTGGTTTGTAGAGGTGTAGAGTAATGTACCTTGAAGAGGTGGTTTGTAGAGATGTAAGGTAATGTACCTTGGAGAGGTGGTTTGTAGAGGTGTAGAGTAATGTACCTTGGAGAGGTGGTTTGTAGAAGTGTAGAGTAATGTACCTTGGAGAGGTGGTTTGTAGAGATGTAAGGTTATGTACCTTGGAGAGGTGGTTTGTAGAGATATAGAGTAATGTACCTTGGAGAGGTGGTTTGTAGAGGTGTAGAGTAATGTACCTTAGAGAGGTTGTTTGTAGAGGTGTAGAATAATGTACCTTGGAGAGATGGTTTGTAGAGGTGTAAGGTTATGTACCTTGAAGAGGCGGTTTGTAGACGTGTAGAGTAATGCACCTTGGAGAGTTGGTTTGTAGAGGTGTAGAGTAATGTACCTTGGAGAGGTGGTTTGTAGAGATGTAAGGTAATGTACCTTGGAGAGGTGGTTTGTAGAGGTGTAGAGTAATGTACCTTAAAGAGGTGGTTTGTAGAGATGTCAAGTAATGTACCTTGGAGAGGTGGTTTGTAGAGGTGTAGAGTAATGTACCTTGGAGAGGTGGTTTGTAGAGATGTAAGGTAATGTACCATGGAGAGGTGGTTTGTAGAGGTGTAGATTAATGAACCTTGGAGAGGTGGTTTGTAGAAGTGTAGAGTAATGTACCTTGGAGAGGTGGTTTGTAGAGATGTAGGGTTCTGTACCTTGGAGAGGTGGTTTGTAGATGTGTAGAATAATGTACCTTGGAGATGTGGTTTGTAGAGGTGTAGAGTAATGTACCTTGGAGAGGTGGTTTGTAGAGTTGTAGAGTAATGTACCTTGGAGAGGTGGTTTGTAGAGGTGTAGAGTAATGTACCTTGAAGAGGCGGTTTGGAGAGGTGTAGAGTAATGTACCTTGGAGAGGTGGTTTGTAGACATGTAGAGTAATGTACCTTGCAGAGGTGGTTTGTAGAGGTGTACAGTAATGTACCTTGGAGAGGTGGTTTGTAGAGGTGTAGAGTAATGTACCTTAGAGAGGTGGTTTGTAGAGATGTTGAGTAATGTACCTTGGAGAGGTGGTTTGTAGATGTGTAGAATAATGTACCTTGGAGAGGTGGTTTGTAGAGATGTAGAGTAATGTACCTTGGAGAGGTGGTTTGTAGACATGTAGAGTTACATACCTTGGAGAGGTGGTTTGTAGAGGTGTAGAGTAATGTACCTTGGAGAGGTTGTTTGTAGAGGTGTAGAGTAATGTACCTTGGAGAGGTGGTTTGTAGAGATGTAAGGTTATGTACCTTGAAGAGGTGGTTTGTAGAGGTGTAGAGTAATGCACCTTGGAAAGGTGGTTTGTAGAGATGCAAGGTAATGTACCTTGGAGAGGTGGTTTGTAGAGGTGTAGAGTAATGTACCTTAAAGAGATGGTTTGTAGAGATGTCAAGTAATGTACCTTGGAGAGGTGGTTTGTAGAGGTGTAGAGTAATGTACCTTGGAGAGGTGGTTTGTAGAGGTGTAGAGTAATGTACCTTGGAGAGGTGGTTTGTAGAGATGTAAGGTTATGTACCTTGAAGAGGTGGTTTGTAGAGGTGTAGAGTAATGTACCTTGGAGAGGTGGTTTGTAGAGGTGTAGAGTAATGTACCTTGAGGAGGTGGTTTGTAGAGATGTCAAGTAATGTACCTTGGAGAGGTGGTTTGTAGAGGTGTAGAGTAATGTACCTTGGAGAGGTGGTTTGTAGAGGTGTAGAGTAATGTACCTTGGAGAGGTGGTTTGTAGAGGTGTGGAGGTGTAATGTTATGTACCTTGAAGAGGTGGTTTGTAGAGGTGTAGAGTAATGTACCTTGGAGAGGTGGTTTGTAGAGGTGTAGAGTAATGTACCCTGGAGAGGTGGTTTGTAGAGGTGTAGAGTAATGGACCTTGGAGAGGTGGTTTGTAGATGTGTAGAGTAATGTATCTTGGAGAGGTGGTTTGTAGAGGTGTAGAGTAATGTACCTTGGAGAGGTGGTTTGTAGAGGTGTAGAGTAATGTACCTTGGAGAGGTGGTTTGTAGAAGTGTAGAGGAATGTACCTTGGAGAGGTGGTTTGTAGAGATGTAGGGTTCTGTACCTTGGAGAGGTGGTTTATAGAGATGTAAGGTTATGTACCTTGGAGAGGTGGTTTGTAGAGGTGTAGAGTAATGTACCTTGGAGAGGTGGTTTGTAGAGGTGTAGATTAATGTACCTTGGAGAGGTGGTTTGTAGAGGTGTAGAGTAATGTACCTTGGAGAGGGTATTTGTAGAGGTGTAGAGTAATGTACCATTGGAGAGGTGGTTTGTAGAGGTGTAGAGTAATGTACCTTGAAGAGGTGGTTTGTAGAGGTGTAGAGTAATGTATCTTGGAGAGGTGGTTTGTAGAATTGTAGAGTATTATACCTTGGAGAGGTGGTTTGAAGAGGTGTAGAGTAATGTACCTTGAAGAGGTGGTTTGTAGAGGTGTAGAGTAATCTACCTTGGAGAGGTGGTTTGTAGAGGTGTAGAGTAATGTACCTTAGAGAGGTGGTTTATAGAGCTGTCGAGTAATGTACCTTGGAGAGGTGGTTTGTAGAGGTATAGAGGTGTAAGGTTATGTACCTTGAAGAGGTGGTTTGTAGAGGTGTAGAGTAAGGTACCTTGGAGAGGTGGGTTGTAGATGTGTAGAATAATGTACCTTGGAGATGTGGTTTGTAGAGGTGTAGAGTAATGTACCTTGGAGAGGTGGTTTGTAGAGGTGTAGAGTAATGTACCTTGGAGAAGTGGTATGTAGAGGTGTAGAGTAATGTACCTTGGAGAGGTGGTTTGTAGAGATGTAAGGTTATGTACTTTGAAGAGGTGGGTTGAAGAGGTGTAGAGTAATGTACCTTGAAGAGGTGGTTTGTAGAGGTGTAGAGTTCTGTACCTTGGAGAGGTGGTTTGTAGAGGTGTAGAGTTCTGTACCTTGGAGAGGTGGTTTGTAGAGGTGTGGAGGTGTAAGGTTATATTCCTTGGAGAGGTGGTTTGTAGAGGTGTAGAGTAATGTACCTTGCAGAGGTGGTTTGTAGAGGTGTAGAGTTCTGTACCTTGGAGAGGTGGTTTGTAGAGGTGTAGAGTAATGTAGCTTGGAGAGGTGGTTTGTAGAGATGTAAGGTTATGTAGCTTGAACAGAAGGTTTGTAGACGTGTAGAGTAATGTACCTTGGAGAGGTGGTTTGTAGAGGTGTTGAGTAATGTACCTTGGAGAGGTGGTTTGTAAAGGTGTAGAGTAATGTACCTTGGAGAGGTGGTTTGTAGAGGTGTAGAGTAATGTACCTTTTAGAGGTGGTTTGTAGAGATGTAGAGTTACACACCTTGAAGAGGTGGTTTATAGACATGTAGAGTAATGTACCTTGGAGAGGTGGTTTGTAGAGATGTCGAGTAATGTACCTTGGAGAGGTGGTTTGTAGATGTGTAGAGTAATGTACCTTGGAGAGGTGCTTTGTAGAGGTATAGAGTAATGTACCTTGAAGAGGTGGTTTGTAGAGATGTAAGGTAATGTACCTTTGAGAGGTGGTTTGTAGAGATGTAGAGTTACATACCTTGAAGAGGTGGTTTGTAGAGATGTAGAGTAATGTACCTTGGAGAGGTGGTTTGTAGAGGTGTACAGTGATGTACCTTAGGGAGGTGGTTTTTAGAGGTGTAGAGTAATGTACCTTGGAGAGGTGGTTTGTAGAGGAGTAGAGAAATGTACCTTGGAGAGGTGGTTTGTAGAGGTGTAGAGTAATGTACCTTGGAGAGGTGGTTTGTAGAGGTGTAGAGTAATGTACCTTGGAGAGGTGGTTTGTAGAGATGTAAGGTTATGTACCTTGACGAGGTGGGTTGTAGAGGTGTAGAGTAATGTACCTTGAAGAGGTGGTTTGTAGAGGTGTAGAGTTCTGTACCTTGGAGAGGTGGTTTGTAGAGGTGTGGAGGTGTAATGTTATGTACCTTGAAGAGGTGGTTTTTAGAGGTGTAGAGTAATGTACCTTGGAGAGGTGGTTTGTAGAGGTGTAGAGTAATGTACCCTGGAGAGGTGGTTTGTAGAGGTGTAGAGTAATGGACCTTGGAGAGGTGGTTTGTAGATGTGTAGAGTAATGTATCTTGGAGAGGTGGTTTGTAGAGGTGTAGAGTAATGTACCTTGGAGAGGTGATTTGTAGAGGTGTAGAGTAATGTACCTTGGAGAGGTGGTTTGTAGAAGTGTAGAGGAATGTACCTTGGAGAGGTGGTTTGTAGAGATGTAGGGTTCTGTACCTTGGAGAGGTGGTTTATAGAGATGTAAGGTTATGTACCTTGGAGAGGTGGTTTGTAGAGGTGTAGAGTAATGTACCTTGGAGAGGTGGTTTGCAGAGGTGTAGATTAATGTACCTTGGAGAGGTGGTTTGTAGAGGTGTAGAGTAATGTACCTTGGAGAGGGTATTTGTAGAGGTGTAGAGTAATGTACCTTGGAGAGGTGGTTTGTAGAGGTGTAGAGTAATGTACCTTGAAGAGGTGGTTTGTAGAAGTGTAGAGTAATGTATCTTGGAGAGGTGGTTTGTAGAATTGTAGAGTATCATACCTTGGAGAGGTGGTTTGAAGAGGTGTAGAGTAATGTACCTTGAAGAGGTGGTTTGTAGAGGTGTAGAGTAATATACCTTGGAGAGGTGGTTTGTAGAGGTGTAGAGTAATGTACCTTAGAGAGGTCGTTTATAGAGCTGTCGAGTAATGTACCTTGGAGAGGTGGTTTGTAGAGGTATAGAGGTGTAAGGTTATGTACCTTGAAGAGGTGGTTTGTAGAGGTGTAGAGTAATGTACCTTGGAGAGGTGGTTTGTAGATGTGTAGAATAATGTACCTTGGAGATGTGGTTTGTAGAGGTGTAGAGTAATGTACCTTGGAGAGGTGGTTTGTAGAGGTGTAGAGTAATGTACCTTGGAGATGTGGTTTGTAGAGGTGTAGAGTAATGTACCTTGAAGAGGCGGTTTGGAGAGGTGTAGAGTAATGTACCTTGGAGAGGTGGTTTGTAGACATGTAGAGTAATGTACCTTGCAGAGGTGGTTTGCAGAGGTGTAGAGTAATGTACCTTGGAGAGGTGGTTTGTAGAGGTGTAGAGTAATGTACGTTGGAGAGGTGGTTTGTAGAGGTGTAGAGTAATGTACCTTGGAGACGTGGTTTGTAGAGGTGTAGAGTAATGTACCATGCAGAGGTGGTTTGTAGAGCTGTAGAGTAATGGACCTTGGAGAGGTGGTTTGTGGAGGTGTAAGAGTAATGTACCTTGGAGAGGTGGTTTGTGGAGGTGTAAGAGTAATGTACCTTGGAGAGGTGGTTTGTAGAGGTGTAAAGTAATGCACCTTGGAGAGGTGGTTTGTAGAGGTGAAGAGTAATGTACCTTGGAGAGGTGGTTTGTAGAGCTGTAGAGTAATGTACCTTGGAGAGGTGGTTTGTAGAGGTGTAGAGTAATGTACCTTAGAGAGGTGGTTTGTAGAGATGTAGAGTAATGTACCTTGGAGAGGTGGTTTGTAGATGTGTAGAATAATGTACCTTGGAGATGTGGTTTGTAGAGGTGTAGAGTAATGTACCTTGGAGAGGTGGTTTGTAGAGGTGTAGAGTAATGTACCTTGGAGACGTGGTTTGTAGAGGTGTAGAGTAATGTACCATGCAGAGGTGGTTTATAGAGCTGTAGAGTAATGGACCTTGGAGAGGTGGTTTGTGGAGGTGTAAGAGTAATGTACCTTGGAGAGGTGGTTTGTGGAGGTGTAAGAGTAATGTTCCTTGGAGAGGTGGTTTGTAGAGGTGTAAAGTAATGCACCTTGGAGAGGTGGTTTGTAGAGTTGAAGAGTAATGTACCTTGGAGAGGTGGTTTGTAGAGGTGTAGAGTAATGTACCTTGGAGAGGTGGTTTGTAGAGCTGTAGAGTAATGTACCTTGAAGAGGTGGTTTGTAGAGGCATAGAGTAATGTTCCTTGGAGAGGTGGTTTGTAGATGTGTAGAATAATGTACCTTGGAGATGTGGTTTGTAGAGGTGTAGAGTAATGTACCTTGGAGAGGTGGTTTGTAGAGTTGTAGAGTAATGTACCTTGGAGAGGTGGTTTGTAGAGGTGTAGAGTAATGTACCTTGAAGAGGCGGTTTGGAGAGGTGTAAAGTAATGTACCTTGGAGAGGTGGTTTGTAGACATGTAGAGTAATGTACCTTGCAGAGGTGGTTTGTAGAGGTGTACAGTAATGTACCTTGGAGAGGTGGTTTGTAGAGGTGTAGAGTAATGTACCTTAGAGAGGTGGTTTGTAGAGATGTCGAGTAATGTACCTTGGAGAGGTGGTTTGTAGATGTGTAGAATAATGTACCTTGGAGAGGTGGTTTGTAGAGATGTAGAGTAATGTACCTTGGAGAGGTGGTTTGTAGACATGTAGAGTTACATACCTTAGAGAGGTGGTTTGTAGAGGTGTAGAGTAATGTACCTTGGAGAGGTGGTTTGTAGAGGTGTAGATTAATGTACCTTAGAGAGGTGGTTTGTAGAGGTGTAGAGTAATGTATCTTGGAGAGGTAGTTTGTAGATGTGTAGAGGTGTAGAGTAATGTACCTTAGAGAGGTGGTTTGTAGAGGTGTAGAAGTGTAGAGTAATGTACTTTAGAGAGGTGGTTTGTAGAGATGTCGAGTAATGTACCCTGGAGAGGTGGTTTATAGAGGTGTAGAGTAATGTACCTTGGAGAGGTGGTTTGTAGAGGTGTAGAATAATGCACCTTGGAGAGGTAGTTTGTAGAGGTGTAGAGTAATGTACCTTGGAGAGGTGGTTTGTAGAGATGTAAGGTTAGGTACCTTGAAGAGGTGGTTTGTAGAGGTGTAGAGTAATGTACCTTGAAGAGGTGGTTTGTAGAGGTGTAGAGTTCTGTACCTTGGAGAGGTGGTTTGTAGAGGTGTAAGGTTATGTACCTTGAAGAGGTGGTTTGTAGAGGTGTAGAGTAATGTACCTTGGAGAGCTGGTTTGTAGAGGTGTAGAGTAATGTACCCTGGAGTGGTGGTTTGTAGAGGTGTAGAGTAATGTACATTGGAGAGGTGGTTTGTAGATGTCTAGAGTAATGTATCCTGGAGAGGTGGTTTGTAGAGGTGTAGAGTAATGTACCTTGAAGAGGTGGTTTGTAGAGATGTAAGGTAATGTACCTTGGAGAGGTGGTTTGTAGAGGTGTAGAGTAATGTACCTTGGAGAGGTGGTTTGTAGAAGTGTAGAGTAATGTACCTTGGAGAGGTGGTTTGTAGAGATGTAAGGTTATGTACCTTGGAGAGGTGGTTTGTAGAGATATAGAGTAATGTACCTTGGAGAGGTGGTTTGTAGAGGTGTAGAGTAATGTACCTTAGAGAGGTTGTTTGTAGAGGTGTAGAATAATGTACCTTGGAGAGATGGTTTGTAGAGGTGTAAGGTTATGTACCTTGAAGAGGCGGTTTGTAGAGGTGTAGAGTAATGCACCTTGGAGAGGTGGTTTGTAGAGGTGTAGAGTAATGTACCTTGGAGAGGTGGTTTATAGAGATGTAAGGTAATGTACCTTGGAGAGGTGGTTTGTAGAGGTGTAGAGTAATGTACCTTAAAGAGGTGGTTTGTAGAGATGTCAAGTAATGTACCTTGGAGAGGTGGTTTGTAGAGGTGTAGAGTAATGTACCTTGGAGAGGTGGTTTGTAGAGATGTAACGTAATGTACCATGGAGAGGTGGTTTGTAGAGGTGTAGAGTAATGTACCTTGGAGAGGTGGTTTGTAGAGATGTAGGGTTCTGTACCTTGGAGAGGTGGTTTGTAGAGATGTAAGGTTATGTACCTTGAAGAGGTGGTTTGTAGAGGTGTAGAGTAATGCACCTTGGAAAGGTGGTTTATAGAGATGCAAGGTAATGTACCTTGGAGAGGTGGTTTGTAGAGGTGTAGAGTAATGTACCTTAAAGAGATGGTTTGTTGAGATGTCAAGTAATGTACCTTGGAGAGGTGGTTTGTAGAGGTGTAGAGTAATGTACCTTGGAGAGGTGGTTTGTAGAGATGTAAGGTTATGTACCTTGAAGAGGTGGTTTGTAGAGGTGTAGAGTAATGTACCTTGGAGAGGTGGTTTGTAGAGGTGTAGAGTAATGTACCTTGAGGAGGTGGTTTGTAGAGATGTCAAGTAATGTACCTTGGAGAGGTGGTTTGTAGAGATGTAGAGTAATGTACCTTGGAGAGGTGGTTTGTAGAGGTGTAGAGTAATGTACCTTGCAGAGGTGGTTTGCAGAGGTGTAGAGTAATGTACCTTGGAGAGGTGGTTTGTAGAGGTGTAGAGTAATGTACCTTGGAGAGGTGTTTTGCAGAGGTGTAGAGTAATGTACCTTGGAGACGTGGTTTGTAGAGGTGTAGAGTAATGTACCATGCAGAGGTGGTTTGTAGAGCTGTAGAGTAATGGACCTTGGAGAGGTGGTTTGTGGAGGTGTAAGAGTAATGTACCTTGGAGAGGTGGTTTGTGGAGGTGTAAGAGTAATGTACCTTGGAGAGGTGGTTTGTAGAGGTGTAAAGTAATGCACCTTGGAGAGGTGGTTTGTAGAGGTGAAGAGTAATGTACCTTGGAGAGGTGGTTTGTAGAGGTGTAGAGTAATGTACCTTGGAGAGGTGGTTTGTAGAGGTGTAGAGTAATGTACCTTAGAGAGGTGGTTTGTAGAGATGTAGAGTAATGTACCTTGGAGAGGTGGTTTGTAGATGTGTAGAATAATGTACCTTGGAGATGTGGTTTGTAGAGGTGTAGAGTAATGTACCTTGGAGAGGTGGTTTGTAGAGGTGTAGAGTAATGTACCTTGGAGACGTGGTTTGTAGAGGTGTAGAGTAATGTACCATGCAGAGGTGGTTTATAGAGCTGTAGAGTAATGGACCTTAGAGAGGTGGTTTGTGGAGGTGTAAGAGTAATGTACCTTGGAGAGGTGGTTTGTGGAGGTGTAAGAGTAATGTACCTTGGAGAGGTGGTTTGTAGAGGTGTAAAGTAATGCACCTTGGAGAGGTGGTTTGTAGAGGTGAAGAGTAATGTACCTTGGAGAGGTGGTTTGTAGAGGTGTAGAGTAATGTACCTTGGAGAGGTGGTTTGTAGAGCTGTAGAGTAATGTACCTTGAAGAGGTGGTTTGTAGAGGTGTAGAGTAATGTACCTTGGAGAGGTGGTTTGTAGATGTGTAGAATAATGTACCTTGGAGATGTGGTTTGTAGAGGTGTAGAGTAATGTACCTTGGAGAGGTGGTTTGTAGAGTTGTAGAGTAATGTACCTTGGAGAGGTGGTTTGTAGAGGTGTAGAGTAATGTACCTTGAAGAGGCGGTTTGGAGAGGTGTAGAGTAATGTACCTTGGAGAGGTGGTTTGTAGACATGTAGAGTAATGTACCTTGCAGAGGTGGTTTGTAGAGGTGTACAGTAATGTACCTTGGAGAGGTGGTTTGTAGAGGTGTAGAGTAATGTACCTTAGAGAGGTGGTTTGTAGAGATGTCGAGTAATGTACCTTGGAGAGGTGGTTTGTAGATGTGTAGAATAATGTACCTTGGAGAGGTGGTTTGTAGAGATGTAGAGTAATGTACCTTGGAGAGGTGGTTTGTAGACATGTAGAGTTACATACCTTGGAGAGGTGGTTTGTAGAGGTGTAGAGTAATGTACCTTGGAGAGGTGGTTTGTAAAGGTGTAGATTAATGTACCTTAGAGAGGTGGTTTGTAGAGGTGTAGAGTAATGTATCTTGGAGAGGTAGTTTGTAGAGGTGTAGAGGTGTAGAGTAATGTACCTTAGAGAGGTTGTTTGTAGAGGTGTAGAAGTGTAGAGTAATGTACTTTAGAGAGGTGGTTTGTAGAGATGTCGAGTAATGTACCCTGGAGATGTGGTTTGTAGAGGTGTAGAGTAATGTACCTTGGAGAGGTGGATTGTAGAGGTGTAGAATAATGCACCTTGGAGAGGTAGTTTGTAGAGGTGTAGAGTAATGTACCTTGGAGAGGTGGTTTGTAGAGATGTAAGGTTAGGTACCTTGAAGAGGTGGTTTGTAGAGGTGTAGAGTAATGTACCTTGAAGAGGTGGTTTGTAGAGGTGTAGAGTTCTGTACCTTGGAGAGGTGGTTTGTAGAGATGTAAGGTTATGTACCTTGAAGAGGTGGTTTGTAGAGGTGTAGAGTAATGTACCTTGGAGAGCTGGTTTGTAGAGGTGTAGAGTAATGTACCCTGGAGTGGTAGTTTGTAGAGGTGTAGAGTAATGTACATTGGAGAGGTGGTTTGTAGATGTCTAGAGTAATGTATCCTGGAGAGGTGGTTTGTAGAGGTGTAGAGTAATGTACCTTGAAGAGGTGGTTTGTAGACATGTAGAGTAATGTACCTTGCAGAGGTGGTTTGTAGAGGTGTACAGTAATGTACCTTGGAGAGGTGGTTTGTAGAGGTGTAGAGTAATGTACGTTAGAGAGGTGGTTTGTAGAGATGTTGAGTAATGTACCTTGGAGAGGTGGTTTGTAGATGTGTAGAATAATGTACCTTGGAGAGGTGGTTTGTAGAGATGTAGAGTAATGTACCTTGGAGAGGTGGTTTGTAGACATGTAGAGTTACATACCTTGGAGAGGTGGTTTGTAGAGGTGTAGAGTAATGTACCTTGGAGAGGTGGTTTGTAGAGGTGTAGAGTAATGTACCTTGGAGAGGTGGTTTGTAGACATGTAGAGTAATGTACCTTGCAGAGGTGGTTTGTAGAGGTGTACAGTAATGTACCTTGGAGAGGTGGTTTGTAGAGGTGTAGAGTAATGTACCTTAGAGAGGTGGTTTGTAGAGATGTTGAGTAATGTACCTTGGAGAGGTGGTTTGTAGATGTGTAGAATAATGTACCTTGGAGAGGTGGTTTGTAGAGATGTAGAGTAATGTACCTTGGAGAGGTGGTTTGTAGACATGTAGAGTTACATACCTTGGAGAGGTGGTTTGTAGAGGTGTAGAGTAATGTACCTTGGAGAGGTTGTTTGTAGAGGTGTAGAGTAATGTACCTTGGAGAGGTGGTTTGTAGAGATGTAAGGTTATGTACCTTGAAGAGGTGGTTTGTAGAGGTGTAGAGTAATGCACCTTGGAAAGGTGGTTTGTAGAGATGCAAGGTAATGTACCTTGGAGAGGTGGTTTGTAGAGGTGTAGAGTAATGTACCTTAAAGAGATGGTTTGTAGAGATGTCAAGTAATGTACCTTGGAGAGGTGGTTTGTAGAGGTGTAGAGTAATGTACCTTAGAGAGGTGGTTTGTAGAGGTGTAGAGTAATGTACCTTGGAGAGGTGGTTTGTAGAGATGTAAAGTTATGTACCTTGAAGAGGTGGTTTGTAGAGGTGTAGAGTAATGTACCTTGGAGAGGTGGTTTGTAGAGGTGTAGAGTAATGTACCTTGAGGAGGTGGTTTGTAGAGATGTCAAGTAATGTACCTTGGAGAGGTGGTTTGTAGAGGTGTAGAGTAATGTACCTTGGAGAGGTGGTTTGTAGAGGTGTAGAGTAATGTACCTTGGAGAGGTGGTTTGTAGAGGTGTGGAGGTGTAATGTTATGTACCTTGAAGAGGTGGTTTGTAGAGGTGTAGAGTAATGTACCTTGGAGAGGTGGTTTGTAGAGGTGTAGAGTAATGTACCCTGGAGAGGTGGTTTGTAGAGGTGTAGAGTAATGGACCTTGGAGAGGTGGTTTGTAGATGTGTAGAGTAATGTATCTTGGAGAGGTGGTTTGTAGAGGTGTAGAGTAATGTACCTTGGAGAGGTGGTTTGTAGAGGTGTAAAGTAATGTACCTTGGAGAGGTGGTTTGTAGAAGTGTAGAGGAATGTACCTTGGAGAGGTGGTTTGTAGAGATGTAGGGTTCTGTACCTTGGAGAGGTGGTTTATAGAGATGTAAGGTTATGTACCTTGGAGAGGTGGTTTGTAGAGGTGTAGAGTAATGTACCTTGGAGAGGTGGTTTGTAGAGGTGTAGATTAATGTACCTTGGAGAGGTGGTTTGTAGAGGTGTAGAGTAATGTACCTTGGAGAGGGTATTTGTAGAGGTGTAGAGTAATGTACCATTGGAGAGGTGGTTTGTAGAGGTGTAGAGTAATGTACCTTGAAGAGGTGGTTTGTAGAGGTGTAGAGTAATGTATCTTGGAGAGGTGGTTTGTAGAATTGTAGAGTATTATACCTTGGAGAGGTGGTTTGAAGAGGTGTAGAGTAATGTACCTTGAAGAGGTGGTTTGTAGAGGTGTAGAGTAATCTACCTTGGAGAGGTGGTTTGTAGAGGTGTAGAGTAATGTACCTTAGAGAGGTGGTTTATAGAGCTGTCGAGTAATGTACCTTGGAGAGGTGGTTTGTAGAGGTATAGAGGTGTAAGGTTATGTACCTTGAAGAGGTGGTTTGTAGAGGTGTAGAGTAAGGTACCTTGGAGAAGTGGGTTGTAGATGTGTAGAATAATGTACCTTGGAGATGTGGTTTGTAGAGGTGTAGAGTAATGTACCTTGGAGAGGTGGTTTGTAGAGGTGTAGAGTAATGTACCTTGGAGAAGTGGTATGTAGAGGTGTAGAGTAATGTACCTTGGAGAGGTGGTTTGTAGAGATGTAAGGTTATGTACTTTGAAGAGGTGGGTTGAAGAGGTGTAGAGTAATGTACCTTGAAGAGGTGGTTTGTAGAGGTGTAGAGTTCTGTACCTTGGAGAGGTGGTTTGTAGAGGTGTAGAGTTCTGTACCTTGGAGAGGTGGTTTGTAGAGGTGTGGAGGTGTAAGGTTATATTCCTTGGAGAGGTGGTTTGTAGAGGTGTAGAGTAATGTACCTTGCAGGGGTGGTTTGTAGAGGTGTAGAGTTCTGTACCTTGGAGAGGTGGTTTGTAGAGGTGTAGAGTAATGTAGCTTGGAGAGGTGGTTTGTAGAGATGTAAGGTTATGTAGCTTGAACAGAAGGTTTGTAGACGTGTAGAGTAATGTACCTTGGAGAGGTGGTTTGTAGAGGTGTAGAGTAATGTACCTTGAGGAGGTGGTTTGTAGAGATGTCAAGTAATGTACCTTGGAGAGGTGGTTTGTAGAGATGTAGAGTAATGTACCTTGGAGAGGTGGTTTGTAGAGGTGTAGAGTAATGTACCTTGCAGAGGTGGTTTGCAGAGGTGTAGAGTAATGTACCTTGGAGAGGTGGTTTGTAGAGGTGTAGAGTAATGTACCTTGGAGAGGTGTTTTGCAGAGGTGTAGAGTAATGTACCTTGGAGACGTGGTTTGTAGAGGTGTAGAGTAATGTACCATGCAGAGGTGGTTTGTAGAGCTGTAGAGTAATGGACCTTGGAGAGGTGGTTTGTGGAGGTGTAAGAGTAATGTACCTTGGAGAGGTGGTTTGTGGAGGTGTAAGAGTAATGTACCTTGGAGAGGTGGTTTGTAGAGGTGTAAAGTAATGCACCTTGGAGAGGTGGTTTGTAGAGGTGTAGAGTAATGTACCTTGGAGAGGTGGTTTGTAGAGGTGTAGAGTAATGTACCTTAGAGAGGTGGTTTGTAGAGATGTAGAGTAATGTACCTTGGAGAGGTGGTTTGTAGATGTGTAGAATAATGTACCTTGGAGATGTGGTTTGTAGAGGTGTAGAGTAATGTACCTTGGAGAGGTGGTTTGTAGAGGTGTAGAGTAATGTACCTTGGAGATGTGGTTTGTAGAGGTGTAGAGTAATGTACCATGCAGAGGTGGTTTATAGAGCTGTAGAGTAATGGACCTTAGAGAGGTGGTTTGTGGAGGTGTAAGAGTAATGTACCTTGGAGAGGTGGTTTGTGGAGGTGTAAGAGTAATGTACCTTGGAGAGGTGGTTTGTAGAGGTGTAAAGTAATGCACCTTGGAGAGGTGGTTTGTAGAGGTGAAGAGTAATGTACCTTGGAGAGGTGGTTTGTAGAGGTGTAGAGTAATGTACCTTGGAGAGGTGGTTTGTAGAGCTGTAGAGTAATGTACCTTGAAGAGGTGGTTTGTAGAGGTGTAGAGTAATGTACCTTGGAGAGGTGGTTTGTAGATGTGTAGAATAATGTACCTTGGAGATGTGGTTTGTAGAGGTGTAGAGTAATGTACCTTGGAGAGGTGGTTTGTAGAGTTGTAGAGTAATGTACCTTGGAGAGGTGGTTTGTAGAGGTGTAGAGTAATGTACCTTGAAGAGGCGGTTTGGAGAGGTGTAGAGTAATGTACCTTGGAGAGGTGGTTTGTAGACATGTAGAGTAATGTACCTTGCAGAGGTGGTTTGTAGAGGTGTACAGTAATGTACCTTGGAGAGGTGGTTTGTAGAGGTGTAGAGTAATGTACCTTAGAGAGGTGGTTTGTAGAGATGTCGAGTAATGTACCTTGGAGAGGTGGTTTGTAGATGTGTAGAATAATGTACCTTGGAGAGGTGGTTTGTAGAGATGTAGAGTAATGTACCTTGGAGAGGTGGTTTGTAGACATGTAGAGTTACATACCTTGGAGAGGTGGTTTGTAGAGGTGTAGAGTAATGTACCTTGGAGAGGTGGTTTGTAAAGGTGTAGATTAATGTACCTTAGAGAGGTGGTTTGTAGAGGTGTAGAGTAATGTATCTTGGAGAGGTAGTTTGTAGAGGTGTAGAGGTGTAGAGTAATGTACCTTAGAGAGGTGGTTTGTAGAGGTGTAGAAGTGTAGAGTAATGTACTTTAGAGAGGTGGTTTGTAGAGATGTCGAGTAATGTACCCTGGAGATGTGGTTTGTAGAGGTGTAGAGTAATGTACCTTGGAGAGGTGGATTGTAGAGGTGTAGAATAATGCACCTTGGAGAGGTAGTTTGTAGAGGTGTAGAGTAATGTACCTTGGAGAGGTGGTTTGTAGAGATGTAAGGTTAGGTACCTTGAAGAGGTGGTTTGTAGAGGTGTAGAGTAATGTACCTTGAAGAGGTGGTTTGTAGAGGTGTAGAGTTCTGTACCTTGGAGAGGTGGTTTGTAGAGATGTAAGGTTATGTACCTTGAAGAGGTGGTTTGTAGAGGTGTAGAGTAATGTACCTTGGAGAGCTGGTTTGTAGAGGTGTAGAGTAATGTACCCTGGAGTGGTAGTTTGTAGAGGTGTAGAGTAATGTACATTGGAGAGGTGGTTTGTAGATGTCTAGAGTAATGTATCCTGGAGAGGTGGTTTGTAGAGGTGTAGAGTAATGTACCTTGAAGAGGTGGTTTGTAGAGATGTAAGGTAATGTACCTTGGAGAGGTGGTTTGTAGAGGTGTAGAGTAATGTACCTTGGAGAGGTGGTTTGTAGAAGTGTAGAGTAATGTACCTTGGAGAGGTGGTTTGTAGAGATGTAAGGTTATGTACCTTGGAGAGGTGGTTTGTAGAGATATAGAGTAATGTACCTTGGAGAGGTGGTTTGTAGAGGTGTAGAGTAATGTACCTTAGAGAGGTTGTTTGTAGAGGTGTAGAATAATGTACCTTGGAGAGATGGTTTGTAGAGGTGTAAGGTTATGTACCTTGAAGAGGCGGTTTGTAGACGTGTAGAGTAATGCACCTTGGAGAGTTGGTTTGTAGAGGTGTAGAGTAATGTACCTTGGAGAGGTGGTTTGTAGAGATGTAAGGTAATGTACCTTGGAGAGGTGGTTTGTAGAGGTGTAGAGTAATGTACCTTAAAGAGGTGGTTTGTAGAGATGTCAAGTAATGTACCTTGGAGAGGTGGTTTGTAGAGGTGTAGAGTAATGTACCTTGGAGAGGTGGTTTGTAGAGATGTAAGGTAATGTACCATGGAGAGGTGGTTTGTAGAGGTGTAGATTAATGAACCTTGGAGAGGTGGTTTGTAGAAGTGTAGAGTAATGTACCTTGGAGAGGTGGTTTGTAGAGATGTAGGGTTCTGTACCTTGGAGAGGTGGTTTGTAGATGTGTAGAATAATGTACCTTGGAGATGTGGTTTGTAGAGGTGTAGAGTAATGTACCTTGGAGAGGTGGTTTGTAGAGGTGTAGAGTAATGTACCTTGGAGAGGTGGTTTGTAGACATGTAGAGTAATGTACCTTGCAGAGGTGGTTTGTAGAGGTGTACAGTAATGTACCTTGGAGAGGTGGTTTGTAGAGGTGTAGAGTAATGTACCTTAGAGAGGTGGTTTGTAGAGATGTTGAGTAATGTACCTTGGAGAGGTGGTTTGTAGATGTGTAGAATAATGTACCTTGGAGAGGTGGTTTGTAGAGATGTAGAGTAATGTACCTTGGAGAGGTGGTTTGTAGACATGTAGAGTTACATACCTTGGAGAGGTGGTTTGTAGAGGTGTAGAGTAATGTACCTTGGAGAGGTTGTTTGTAGAGGTGTAGAGTAATGTACCTTGGAGAGGTGGTTTGTAGAGATGTAAGGTTATGTACCTTGAAGAGGTGGTTTGTAGAGGTGTAGAGTAATGCACCTTGGAAAGGTGGTTTGTAGAGATGCAAGGTAATGTACCTTGGAGAGGTGGTTTGTAGAGGTGTAGAGTAATGTACCTTAAAGAGATGGTTTGTAGAGATGTCAAGTAATGTACCTTGGAGAGGTGGTTTGTAGAGGTGTAGAGTAATGTACCTTGGAGAGGTGGTTTGTAGAGGTGTAGAGTAATGTACCTTGGAGAGGTGGTTTGTAGAGATGTAAAGTTATGTACCTTGAAGAGGTGGTTTGTAGAGGTGTAGAGTAATGTACCTTGGAGAGGTGGTTTGTAGAGGTGTAGAGTAATGTACCTTGAGGAGGTGGTTTGTAGAGATGTCAAGTAATGTACCTTGGAGAGGTGGTTTGTAGATGTGTAGAGTAATGTATCTTGGAGAGGTGGTTTGTAGAGGTGTAGAGTAATGTACCTTGGAGAGGTGGTTTGTAGAAGTGTAGAGGAATGTACCTTGGAGAGGTGGTTTGTAGAGATGTAGGGTTCTGTACCTTGGAGAGGTGGTTTATAGAGATGTAAGGTTATGTACCTTGGAGAGGTGGTTTGTAGAGGTGTAGAGTAATGTACCTTGGAGAGGTGGTTTGTAGAGGTGTAGATTAATGTACCTTGGAGAGGTGGTTTGTAGAGGTGTAGAGTAATGTACCTTGGAGAGGGTATTTGTAGAGGTGTAGAGTAATGTACCATTGGAGAGGTGGTTTGTAGAGGTGTAGAGTAATGTACCTTGAAGAGGTGGTTTGTAGAGGTGTAGAGTAATGTATCTTGGAGAGGTGGTTTGTAGAATTGTAGAGTATTATACCTTGGCGAGGTGGTTTGAAGAGGTGTAGAGTAATGTACCTTGAAGAGGTGGTTTGTAGAGGTGTAGAGTAATCTACCTTGGAGAGGTGGTTTGTAGAGGTGTAGAGTAATGTACCTTAGAGAGGTGGTTTATAGAGCTGTCGAGTAATGTACCTTGGAGAGGTGGTTTGTAGAGGTATAGAGGTGTAAGGTTATGTACCTTGAAGAGGTGGTTTGTAGAGGTGTAGAGTAAGGTACCTTGGAGAAGTGGGTTGTAGATGTGTAGAATAATGTACCTTGGAGATGTGGTTTGTAGAGGTGTAGAGTAATGTACCTTGGAGAGGTGGTTTGTAGAGGTGTAGAGTAATGTACCTTGGAGAAGTGGTATGTAGAGGTGTAGAGTAATGTACCTTGGAGAGGTGGTTTGTAGAGATGTAAGGTTATGTACTTTGAAGAGGTGGGTTGAAGAGGTGTAGAGTAATGTACCTTGAAGAGTTGGTTTGTAGAGGTGTAGAGTTCTGTACCTTGGAGAGGTGGTTTGTAGAGGTGTAGAGTTCTGTACCTTGGAGAGGTGGTTTGTAGAGGTGTGGAGGTGTAAGGTTATATTCCTTGGAGAGGTGGTTTGTAGAGGTGTAGAGTAATGTACCTTGCAGAGGTGGTTTGTAGAGGTGTAGAGTTCTGTACCTTGGAGAGGTGGTTTGTAGAGGTGTAGAGTAATGTAGCTTGGAGAGGTGGTTTGTAGAGATGTAAGGTTATGTAGCTTGAACAGAAGGTTTGTAGACGTGTAGAGTAATGTACCTTGGAGAGGTGGTTTGTAGAGGTGTTGAGTAATGTACCTTGGAGAGGTGGTTTGTAAAGGTGTAGAGTAATGTACCTTGGAGAGGTGGTTTGTAGAGGTGTAGAGTAATGTACCTTTGAGAGGTGGTTTGTAGAGATGTAGAGTTACACACCTTGAAGAGGTGGTTTATAGACATGTAGAGTAATGTACCTTGGAGAGGTGGTTTGTAGAGTTGTAGAGTAATGTACCTTGGAGAGGTGGTTTGTAGAGGTGTAGAGTAATGTACCTTGAAGAGGTGGTTTGGAGAGGTGTAGAGTAATGTACCTTGGAGAGGTGGTTTGTAGACATGTAGAGTAATGTACCTTGCAGAGGTGGTTTGTAGAGGTGTACAGTAATGTACCTTGGAGAGGTGGTTTGTAGAGGTGTAGAGTAATGTACCTTAGAGAGGTGGTTTGTAGAGATGTTGAGTAATGTACCTTGGAGAGGTGGTTTGTAGATGTGTAGAATAATGTACCTTGGAGAGGTGGTTTGTAGAGATGTAGAGTAATGTACCTTGGAGAGGTGGTTTGTAGACATATAGAGTTACATACCTTGGAGAGGTGGTTTGTAGAGGTGTAGAGTAATGTACCTTGGAGAGGTTGTTTGTAGAGGTGTAGAGTAATGTACCTTGGAGAGGTGGTTTGTAGAGATGTAAGGTTATGTACCTTGAAGAGGTGGTTTGTAGAGGTGTAGAGTAATGCACCTTGGAAAGGTGGTTTGTAGAGATGCAAGGTAATGTACCTTGGAGAGGTGGTTTGTAGAGGTGTAGAGTAATGTACCTTAAAGAGATGGTTTGTAGAGATGTCAAGTAATGTACCTTGGAGAGGTGGTTTGTAGAGGTGTAGAGTAATGTACCTTGGAGAGGTGGTTTGTAGAGGTGTAGAGTAATGTACCTTGGAGAGGTGGTTTGTAGAGATGTAAGGTTATGTACCTTGAAGAGGTGGTTTGTAGAGGTGTAGAGTAATGTACCTTGGAGAGGTGGTTTGTAGAGGTGTAGAGTAATGTACCTTGAGGAGGTGGTTTGTAGAGATGTCAAGTAATGTACCTTGGAGAGGTGGTTTGTAGAGGTGTAGAGTAATGTACCTTGGAGAGGTGGTTTGTAGAGGTGTAGAGTAATGTACCTTGGAGAGGTGGTTTGTAGAGGTGTGGAGGTGTAATGTTATGTACCTTGAAGAGGTGGTTTGTAGAGGTGTAGAGTAATGTACCTTGGAGAGGTGGTTTGTAGAGGTGTAGAGTAATGTACCCTGGAGAGGTGGTTTGTAGAGGTGTAGAGTAATGGACCTTGGAGAGGTGGTTTGTAGATGTGTAGAGTAATGTATCTTGGAGAGGTGGTTTGTAGAGGTGTAGAGTAATGTACCTTGGAGAGGTGGTTTGTAGAGGTGTAGAGTAATGTACCTTGGAGAGGTGGTTTGTAGAAGTGTAGAGGAATGTACCTTGGAGAGGTGGTTTGTAGAGATGTAGGGTTCTGTACCTTGGAGAGGTGGTTTATAGAGATGTAAGGTTATGTACCTTGGAGAGGTGGTTTGTAGAGGTGTAGAGTAATGTACCTTGGAGAGGTGGTTTGTAGAGGTGTAGATTAATGTACCTTGGAGAGGTGGTTTGTAGAGGTGTAGAGTAATGTACCTTGGAGCGGGTATTTGTAGAGGTGTAGAGTAATGTACCATTGGAGAGGTGGTTTGTAGAGGTGTAGAGTAATATACCTTGAAGAGGTGGTTTGTAGAGGTGTAGAGTAATGTATCTTGGAGAGGTGGTTTGTAGAATTGTAGAGTATTATACCTTGGAGAGGTGGTTTGAAGAGGTGTAGAGTAATGTACCTTGAAGAGGTGGTTTGTAGAGGTGTAGAGTAATCTACCTTGGAGAGGTGGTTTGTAGAGGTGTAGAGTAATGTACCTTAGAGAGGTGGTTTATAGAGCTGTCGAGTAATGTACCTTGGAGAGGTGGTTTGTAGAGGTATAGAGGTGTAAGGTTATGTACCTTGAAGAGGTGGTTTGTAGAGGTGTAGAGTAAGGTACCTTGGAGAGGTGGGTTGTAGATGTGTAGAATAATGTACCTTGGAGATGTGGTTTGTAGAGGTGTAGAGTAATGTACCTTGGAGAGGTGGTTTGTAGAGGTGTAGAGTAATGTACCTTGGAGAAGTGGTATGTAGAGGTGTAGAGTAATGTACTTTGGAGAGGTGGTTTGTAGAGATGTAAGGTTATGTACTTTGAAGAGGTGGGTTGAAGAGGTGTAGAGTAATGTACCTTGAAGAGGTGGTTTGTAGAGGTGTAGAGTTCTGTACCTTGGAGAGGTGGTTTGTAGAGGTGTAGAGTTCTGTACCTTGGAGAGGTGGTTTGTAGAGGTGTGGAGGTGTAAGGTTATATTCCTTGGAGAGGTGGTTTGTAGAGGTGTAGAGTAATGTACCTTGCAGAGGTGGTTTGTAGAGGTGTAGAGTTCTGTACCTTGGAGAGGTGGTTTGTAGAGGTGTAGAGTAATGTAGCTTGGAGAGGTGGTTTGTAGAGATGTAAGGTTATGTAGCTTGAACAGAAGGTTTGTAGACGTGTAGAGTAATGTACCTTGGAGAGGTGGTTTGTAGAGGTGTTGAGTAATGTACCTTGGAGAGGTGGTTTGTAAAGGTGTAGAGTAATGTACCTTGGAGAGGTGGTTTGTAGAGGTGTAGAGTAATGTACCATTGAGAGGTGGTTTGTAGAGATGTAGAGTTACACACCTTGAAGAGGTGGTTTATAGACATGTAGAGTAATGTACCTTGGAGAGGTGGTTTGTAGAGATGTCGAGTAATGTACCTTGGAGAGGTGGTTTGTAGATGTGTAGAGTAATGTACCTTGGAGAGGTGCTTTGAAGAGGTATAGAGTAATGTACCTTGAAGAGGTGGTTTGTAGAGATGTAAGGTAATGTACCTTTGAGAGGTGGTTTGTAGAGATGTAGAGTTACATACCTTGAAGAGGTGGTTTGTAGAGATGTAGAGTAATGTACCTTGGAGAGGTGGTTTGTAGAGGTGTACAGTGATGTACCTTAGGGAGGTGGTTTTTAGAGGTGTAGAGTAATGTACCTTGGAGAGGTGGTTTGTAGAGGAGTAGAGAAATGTACCTTGGAGAGGTGGTTTGTAGAGGTGTAGAGTAATGTACCTTGGAGAGGTGGTTTGTAGAGGTGTAGAGTAATGTACCTTGGAGAGGTGGTTTGTAGAGATGTAAGGTTATGTACCTTGAAGAGGTGGGTTGTAGAGGTGTAGAGTAATGTACCTTGAAGAGGTGGTTTGTAGAGGTGTAGAGTTCTGTACCTTGGAGAGGTGGTTTGTAGAGGTGTGGAGGTGTAATGTTATGTACCTTGAAGAGGTGGTTTTTAGAGGTGTAGAGTAATGTACCTTGGAGAGGTGGTTTGTAGAGGTGTAGAGTAATGTACCCTGGAGAGGTGGTTTGTAGAGGTGTAGAGTAATGGACCTTGGAGAGGTGGTTTGTAGATGTGTAGAGTAATGTATCTTGGAGAGGTGGTTTGTAGAGGTGTAGAGTAATGTACCTTGGAGAGGTGGTTTGTAGAGGTGTAGAGTAATGTACCTTGGAGAGGTGGTTTGTAGAAGTGTAGAGGAATGTACCTTGGAGAGGTGGTTTGTAGAGATGTAGGGTTCTGTACCTTGGAGAGGTGGTTTATAGAGATGTAAGGTTATGTACCTTGGAGAGGTGGTTTGTAGAGGTGTAGAGTAATGTACCTTGGAGAGGTGGTTTGCAGAGGTGTAGATTAATGTACCTTGGAGAGGTGGTTTGTAGAGGTGTAGAGTAATGTACCTTGGAGAGGGTATTTGTAGAGGTGTAGAGTAATGTACCTTGGAGAGGTGGTTTGTAGAGGTGTAGAGTAATGTACCTTGAAGAGGTGGTTTGTAGAAGTGTAGAGTAATGTATCTTGGAGAGGTGGTTTGTAGAATTGTAGAGTATCATACCTTGGAGAGGTGGTTTGAAGAGGTGTAGAGTAATGTACCTTGAAGAGGTGGTTTGTAGAGGTGTAGAGTAATATACCTTGGAGAGGTGGTTTGTAGAGGTGTAGAGTAATGTACCTTAGAGAGGTGGTTTATAGAGCTGTCGAGTAATGTACCTTGGAGAGGTGGTTTGTAGAGGTATAGAGGTGTAAGGTTATGTACCTTGAAGAGGTGGTTTGTAGAGGTGTAGAGTAATGTACCTTGGAGAGGTGGTTTGTAGATGTGTAGAATAATGTACCTTGGAGATGTGGTTTGTAGAGGTGTAGAGTAATGTACCTTGGAGAGGTGGTTTGTAGAGGTGTAGAGTAATGTACCTTAGAGATGTGGTTTGTAGAGGTGTAGAGTAATGTACCTTGAAGAGGCGGTTTGGAGAGGTGTAGAGTAATGTACCTTGGAGAGGTGGTTTGTAGACATGTAGAGTAATGTACCTTGCAGAGGTGGTTTGCAGAGGTGTAGAGTAATGTACCTTGGAGAGGTGGTTTGTAGAGGTGTAGAGTAATGTACGTTGGAGAGGTGGTTTGTAGAGGTGTAGAGTAATGTACCTTGGAGACGTGGTTTGTAGAGGTGTAGAGTAATGTACCATGCAGAGGTGGTTTGTAGAGCTGTAGAGTAATGGACCTTGGAGAGGTGGTTTGTGGAGGTGTAAGAGTAATGTACCTTGGAGAGGTGGTTTGTGGATGTGTAAGAGTAATGTACCTTGGAGAGGTGGTTTGTAGAGGTGTAAAGTAATGCACCTTGGAGAGGTGGTTTGTAGAGGTGAAGAGTAATGTACCTTGGAGAGGTGGTTTGTAGAGTAATGTACCTTGGAGAAGTGGTTTGTAGAGGTGTAGAGTAATGTACCTTAGAGAGGTGGTTTGTAGAGATGTAGAGTAATGTACCTTGGAGAGGTGGTTTGTAGATGTGTAGAATAATGTACCTTGGAGATGTGGTTTGTAGAGGTGTAGAGTAATGTACCTTGGAGAGGTGGTTTGTAGAGGTGTAGAGTAATGTACCTTGGAGACGTGGTTTGTAGAGGTGTAGAGTAATGTACCATGCAGAGGTGGTTTATAGAGCTGTAGATTAATGGACCTTGGAGAGGTGGTTTGTGGAGGTGTAAGAGTAATGTACCTTGGAGAGGTGGTTTGTGGAGGTGTAAGAGTAATGTTCCTTGGAGAGGTGGTTTGTAGAGGTGTAAAGTAATGCACCTTGGAGAGGTGGTTTGTAGAGTTGAAGAGTAATGTACCTTGGAGAGGTGGTTTGTAGAGGTGTAGAGTAATGTACCTTGGAGAGGTGGTTTGTAGAGCTGTAGAGTAATGTACCTTGAAGAGGTGGTTTGTAGAGGTGTAGAGTAATGTTCCTTGGAGAGGTGGTTTGTAGATGTGTAGAATAATGTACCTTGGAGATGTGGTTTGTAGAGGTGTAGAGTAATGTACCTTGGAGAGGTGGTTTGTAGAGTTGTAGAGTAATGTACCTTGGAGAGGTGGTTTGTAGAGGTGTAGAGTAATGTACCTTGAAGAGGCGGTTTGGAGAGGTGTAGAGTAATGTACCTTGGAGAGGTGGTTTGTAGACATGTAGAGTAATGTACCTTGCAGAGGTGGTTTGTAGAGGTGTACAGTAATGTACCTTGGAGAGGTGGTTTGTAGAGGTGTAGAGTAATGTATCTTGGAGAGGTAGTTTGTAGAGGTGTAGAGGTGTAGAGTAATGTACCTTAGAGAGGTGGTTTGTAGAGGTGTAGAAGTGTAGAGTAATGTACTTTAGAGAGGTGGTTTGTAGAGATGTCGAGTAATGTACCCTGGAGAGGTGGTTTGTAGAGGTGTAGAGTAATGTACCTTGGAGAGGTGGATTGTAGAGGTGTAGAATAATGCACCTTGGAGAGGTAGTTTGTAGAGGTGTAGAGTAATGTACCTTGGAGAGGTGGTTTGTAGAGATGTAAGGTTATGTACCTTGAAGAGGTGGTTTGTAGAGGTGTAGAGTAATGTACCTTGGAGAGCTGGTTTGTAGAGGTGTAGAGTAATGTACCCTGGAGTGGTAGTTTGTAGAGGTGTAGAGTAATGTACATTGGAGAGGTGGTTTGTAGATGTCTAGAGTAATGTATCCTGGAGAGGTGGTTTGTAGAGGTGTACAGTAATGTACCTTGAAGAGGTGGTTTGTAGAGATGTAAGGTAATGTACCTTGGAGAGGTGGTTTGTAGAGGTGTAGAGTAATGTACCTTGGAGAGGTGGTTTGTAGAAGTGTAGAGTAATGTACCTTGGAGAGGTGGTTTGTAGAGATGTAAGGTTATGTACCTTGGAGAGGTGGTTTGTAGAGATATAGAGTAATGTACCTTGGAGAGGTGGTTTGTAGAGGTGTAGAGTAATGTACCTTAGAGAGTTTGTTTGTAGAGGTGTAGAATAATGTACCTTGGAGAGATGGTTTGTAGAGGTGAAAGGTTATGTACCTTGAAGAGGCGGTTTGTAGACGTGTAGAGTAATGCACCTTGGAGAGTTGGTTTGTAGAGGTGTAGAGTAATGTACCTTGGAGAGGTGGTTTGTAGAGATGTAGAGTAATGTACCTTAAAGAGGTGGTTTGTAGAGATGTCAAGTAATGTACCTTGGAGAGGTGGTTTGTAGAGGTGTAGAGTAATGTACCTTGGAGAGGTGGTTTGTAGAGATGTAAGGTAATGTACCATGGAGAGGTGGTTTGTAGAGGTGTAGATTAATGAACCTTGGAGAGGTGGTTTGTAGAAGTGTAGAGTAATGTACCTTGGAGAGGTGGTTTGTAGAGATGTAGGGTTCTGTACCTTGGAGAGGTGGTTTGTAGATGTGTAGAATAATGTACCTTGGAGATGTGGTTTGTAGAGGTGTAGAGTAATGTACCTTGGAGAGGTGGTTTGTAGAGTTGTAGAGTAATGTACCTTGGAGAGGTGGTTTGTAGAGGTGTAGAGTAATGTACCTTGAAGAGGCGGTTTGGAGAGGTGTAGAGTAATGTACCTTGGAGAGGTGGTTTGTAGACATGTAGAGTAATGTACCTTGCAGAGGTGGTTTGTAGAGGTGTACAGTAATGTACCTTGGAGAGGTGGTTTGTAGAGGTGTAGAGTAATGTACCTTAGAGAGGTGGTTTGTAGAGATGTTGAGTAATGTACCTTGGAGAGGTGGTTTGTAGATGTGTAGAATAATGTACCTTGGAGAGGTGGTTTGTAGAGATGTAGAGTAATGTACCTTGGAGAGGTGGTTTGTAGACATGTAGAGTTACATACCTTGGAGAGGTGGTTTGTAGAGGTGTAGAGTAATGTACCTTGGAGAGGTTGTTTGTAGAGGTGTAGAGTAATGTACCTTGGAGAGGTGGTTTGTAGAGATGTAAGGTTATGTACCTTGAAGAGGTGGTTTGTAGAGGTGTAGAGTAATGCACCTTGGAAAGGTGGTTTGTAGAGATGCAAGGTAATGTACCTTGGAGAGGTGGTTTGTAGAGGTGTAGAGTAATGTACCTTAAAGAGATGGTTTGTAGAGATGTCAAGTAATGTACCTTGGAGAGGTGGTTTGTAGAGGTGTAGAGTAATGTACCTTGGAGAGGTGGTTTGTAGAGGTGTAGAGTAATGTACCTTGGAGAGGTGGTTTGTAGAGATGTAAGGTTATGTACCTTGAAGAGGTGGTTTGTAGAGGTGTAGAGTAATGTACCTTGGAGAGGTGGTTTGTAGAGGTGTAGAGTAATGTACCTTGAGGAGGTGGTTTGTAGAGATGTCAAGTAATGTACCTTGGAGAGGTGGTTTGTAGAGGTGTAGAGTAATGTACCTTGGAGAGGTGGTTTGAAGAGGTGTAGAGTAATGTACCTTGGAGAGGTGGTTTGTAGAGGTGTGGAGGTGTAATGTTATGTACCTTGAAGAGGTGGTTTGTAGAGGTGTAGAGTAATGTACCTTGGAGAGGTGGTTTGTAGAGGTGTAGAGTAATGTACCCTGGAGAGGTGGTTTGTAGAGGTGTAGAGTAATGGACCTTGGAGAGGTGGTTTGTAGATGTGTAGAGTAATGTATCTTGGAGAGGTGGTTTGTAGAGGTGTAGAGTAATGTACCTTGGAGAGGTGGTTTGTAGAGGTGTAGAGTAATGTACCTTGGAGAGGTGGTTTGTAGAAGTGTAGAGGAATGTACCTTGGAGAGGTGGTTTGTAGAGATGTAGGGTTCTGTACCTTGGAGAGGTGGTTTATAGAGATGTAAGGTTATGTACCTTGGAGAGGTGGTTTGTAGAGGTGTAGAGTAATGTACCTTGGAGAGGTGGTTTGTAGAGGTGTAGATTAATGTACCTTGGAGAGGTGGTTTGTAGAGGTGTAGAGTAATGTACCTTGGAGAGGGTATTTGTAGAGGTGTAGAGTAATGTACCATTGGAGAGGTGGTTTGTAGAGGTGTAGAGTAATGTACCTTGAAGAGGTGGTTTGTAGAGGTGTAGAGTAATGTATCTTGGAGAGGTGGTTTGTAGAATTGTAGAGTATTATACCTTGGAGAGGTGGTTTGAAGAGGTGTAGAGTAATGTACCTTGAAGAGGTGGTTTGTAGAGGTGTAGAGTAATCTACCTTGGAGAGGTGGTTTGTAGAGGTGTAGAGTAATGTTCCTTAGAGAGGTGGTTTATAGAGCTGTCGAGTAATGTACCTTGGAGAGGTGGTTTGTAGAGGTATAGAGGTGTAAGGTTATGTACCTTGAAGAGGTGGTTTGTAGAGGTGTAGAGTAAGGTACCTTGGAGAGGTGGGTTGTAGATGTGTAGAATAATGTACCTTGGAGATGTGGTTTGTAGAGGTGTAGAGTAATGTACCTTGGAGAGGTGGTTTGTAGAGGTGTAGAGTAATGTACCTTGGAGAAGTGGTATGTAGAGGTGTAGAGTAATGTACCTTGGAGAGGTGGTTTGTAGAGATGTAAGGTTATGTACCTTGAGGAGGTGGGTTGAAGAGGTGTAGAGTAATGTACCTTGAAGAGGTGGTTTGTAGAGGTGTAGAGTTCTGTACCTTGGAGAGGTGGTTTGTAGAGGTGTAGAGTTCTGTACCTTGGAGAGGTGGTTTGTAGAGGGGTGGAGGTGTAAGGTTATATTCCTTGGAGAGGTGGTTTGTAGAGGTGTAGAGTAATGTACCTTGCAGAGGTGGTTTGTAGAGGTGTAGAGTTCTGTACCTTGGAGAGGTGGTTTGTAGAGGTGTAGAGTAATGTAGCTTGGAGAGGTCGTTTGTAGAGATGTAAGGTTATGTAGCTTGAACAGAAGGTTTGTAGACGTGTAGAGTAATGTACCTTGGAGAGGTGGTTTGTAGAGGTGTTGAGTAATGTACCTTGGAGAGGTGGTTTGTAAAGGTGTAGAGTAATGTACCTTGGAGAGGTGGTTTGTAGAGGTGTAGAGTAATGTACCTTTGAGAGGTGGTTTGTAGAGATGTAGAGTTACACACCTTGAAGAGGTGGTTTATAGACATGTAGAGTAATGTACCTTGGAGAGGTGGTTTGTAGAGATGTCGAGTAATGTACCTTGGAGAGGTGGTTTGTAGATGTGTAGAGTAATGTACCTTGGAGAGGTGCTTTGTAGAGGTATAGAGTAATGTACCTTGAAGAGGTGGTTTGTAGAGATGTAAGGTAATGTACCTTTGAGAGGTGGTTTGTAGAGATGTAGAGTTACATACCTTGAAGAGGTGGTTTGTAGAGATGTAGAGTAATGTACCTTGGAGAGGTGGTTTGTAGAGGTGTACAGTGATGTACCTTAGGGAGGTGGTTTTTAGAGGTGTAGAGTAATGTACCTTGGAGAGGTGGTTTGTAGAGGAGTAGAGAAATGTACCTTGGAGAGGTGGTTTGTAGAGGTGTAGAGTAATGTACCTTGGAGAGGTGGTTTGTAGAGGTGTAGAGTAATGTACCTTGGAGAGGTGGTTTGTAGAGATGTAAGGTTATGTACCTTGAAGAGGTGGGTTGTAGAGGTGTAGAGTAATGTACCTTGAAGAGGTGGTTTGTAGAGGTGTAGAGTTCTGTACCTTGGAGAGGTGGTTTGTAGAGGTGTGGAGGTGTAATGTTATGTACCTTGAAGAGGTGGTTTGTAGAGGTGTAGAGTAATGTACCTTGGAGAGGTGGTTTGTAGAGGTGTAGAGTAATGTACCCTGGAGAGGTGGTTTGTAGAGGTGTAGAGTAATGGACCTTGGAGAGGTGGTTTGTAGATGTGCAGAGTAATGTATCTTGGAGAGGTGGTTTGTAGAGGTGTAGAGTAATGTACCTTGGAGAGGTGGTTTGTAGAGGTGTAGAGTAATGTACCTTGGAGAGGTGGTTTGTAGAAGTGTAGAGGAATGTACCTTGGAGAGGTGGTTTGTAGAGATGTAGGGTTCTGTACCTTGGAGAGGTGGTTTATAGAGATGTAAGGTTATGTACCTTGGAGAGGTGGTTTGTAGAGGTGTAGAGTAATGTACCTTGGAGAGGTGGTTTGCAGAGGTGTAGATTAATGTACCTTGGAGAGGTGGTTTGTAGAGGTGTAGAGTAATGTACCTTGGAGAGGGTATTTGTAGAGGTGTAGAGTAATGTACCTTGGAGAGGTGGTTTGTAGAGGTGTAGAGTAATGTACCTTGAAGAGGTGGTTTGTAGAAGTGTAGAGTAATGTATCTTGGAGAGGTGGTTTGTAGAATTGTAGAGTATCATACCTTTGAGAGGTGGTTTGAAGAGGTGTAGAGTAATGTACCTTGAAGAGGTGGTTTGTAGAGGTGTAGAGTAATATACCTTGGAGAGGTGGTTTGTAGAGGTGTAGAGTAATGTACCTTAGAGAGGTGGTTTATAGAGCTGTCGAGTAATGTACCTTGGAGAGGTGGTTTGTAGAGGTATAGAGGTGTAAGGTTATGTACCTTGAAGAGGTGGTTTGTAGAGGTGTAGAGTAATGTACCTTGGAGAGGTGGTTTGTAGATGTGTAGAATAATGTACCTTGGAGATGTGGTTTGTAGAGGTGTAGAGTAATGTACCTTGGAGAGGTGGTTTGTAGAGGTGTAGAGTAATGTACCTTGGAGAGGTGGTTTGTAGAGGTGTAGAGTAATGTACCTTGAAGAGGCGGTTTGGAGAGGTGTAGAGTAATGTACCTTGGAGAGGTGGTTTGTAGACATGTAGAGTAATGTACCTTGCAGAGGTGGTTTGCAGAGGTGTAGAGTAATGTACCTTGGAGAGGTGGTTTGTAGAGGTGTAGAGTAATGTACGTTGGAGAGGTGGTTTGTAGAGGTGTAGAGTAATGTACCTTGGAGACGTGGTTTGTAGAGGTGTAGAGTAATGTACCATGCAGAGGTGGTTTGTAGAGCTGTAGAGTAATGGACCTTGGAGAGGTGGTTTGTGGAGGTGTAAGAGTAATGTACCTTGGAGAGGTGGTTTGTGGAGGTGTAAGAGTAATGTACCTTGGAGAGGTGGTTTGTAGAGGTGTAAAGTAATGCACCTTGGAGAGGTGGTTTGTAGAGGTGAAGAGTAATGTACCTTGGAGAGGTGGTTTGTAGAGGTGTAGAGTAATGTACCTTGCAGAGGTGGTTTGTAGAGGTGTAGAGTAATGTACCTTAGAGAGGTGGTTTGTAGAGATGTAGAGTAATGTACCTTGGAGAGGTGGTTTGTAGATGTGTAGAATAATGTACCTTGGAGATGTGGTTTGTAGAGGTGTAGAGTAATGTACCTTGGAGAGGTGGTTTGTAGAGGTGTAGAGTAATGTACCTTGGAGACGTGGTTTGTAGAGGTGTAGAGTAATGTACCATGCAGAGGTGTTTATAGAGCTGTAGAGTAATGGACCTTGGAGAGGTGGTTTGTGGAGGTGTAAGAGTAATGTACCTTGGAGAGGTGGTTTGTGGAGGTGTAAGAGTAATGTTCCTTGGAGAGGTGGTTTGTAGAGGTGTAAAGTAATGCACCTTGGAGAGGTGGTTTGTAGAGTTGAAGAGTAATGTACCTTGGAGAGGTGGTTTGTAGAGGTGTAGAGTAATGTACCTTGGAGAGGTGGTTTGTAGAGCTGTAGAGTAATGTACCTTGAAGAGGTGGTTTGTAGAGGTGTAGAGTAATGTACCTTGGAGAGGTGGTTTGTAGATGTGTAGAATAATGTACCTTGGAGATGTGGTTTGTAGAGGTGTAGAGTAATGTACCTTGGAGAGGTGGTTTGTAGAGTTGTAGAGTAATGTACCTTGGAGAGGTGGTTTGTAGAGGTGTAGAGTAATGTACCTTGAAGAGGCGGTTTGGAGAGGTGTAGAGTAATGTACCTTGGAGAGGTGGTTTGTAGACATGTAGAGTAATGTACCTTGCAGAGGTGGTTTGTAGAGGTGTACAGTAATGTACCTTGGAGAGGTGGTTTGTAGAGGTGTAGAGTAATGTACCTTAGAGAGGTGGTTTGTAGAGATGTCGAGTAATGTACCTTGGAGAGGTGGTTTGTAGATGTGTAGAATAATGTACCTTGGAGAGGTGGTTTGTAGAGATGTAGAGTAATGTACCTTGGAGAGGTGGTTTGTAGACATGTAGAGTTACATACCTTGGAGAGGTGGTTTGTAGAGGTGTAGAGTAATGTACCTTGGAGAGGTGGTTTGTAGAGGTGTAGATTAATGTACCTTAGAGAGGTGGTTTGTAGAGGTGTAGAGTAATGTATCTTGGAGAGGTAGTTTGTAGAGGTGTAGAGTAATGTACCTTAGAGAGGTGGTTTGTAGAGGTGTAGAAGTGTAGAGTAATGTACTTTAGAGAGGTGGTTTGTAGAGATGTCGAGTAATGTACCCTGGAGAGGTGGTTTGTTGAGGTGTAGAGTAATGTACCTTGGAGAGGTGGTTTGTAGAGGTGTAGAATAATGCACCTTGGAGAGGTAGTTTGTAGAGGTGTAGAGTAATGTACCTTGGAGAGGTGGTTTGTAGAGATGTAAGGTTAGGTACCTTGAAGAGGTGGTTTGTAGAGGTGTAGAGTAATGTACCTTGAAGAGGTGGTTTGTAGAGGTGTAGAGTTCTGTACCTTGGAGAGGTGGTTTGTAGAGGTGTAAGGTTATGTACCTTGAAGAGGTGGTTTGTAGAGGTGTAGAGTAATGTACCTTGGAGAGCTGGTTTGTAGAGGTGTAGAGTAATGTACCCTGGAGTGGTGGTTTGTAGAGGTGTAGAGTAATGTACATTGGAGAGGTGGTTTGTAGAGATGTAGAGTAATGTACCTTGGAGAGGTGGTTTGTAGACATGTAGAGTTACATACCTTGGAGAGGTGGTTTGTAGAGGTGTAGAGTAATGTACCTTGGAGAGGTGGTTTGTAAAGGTGTAGATTAATGTACCTTAGAGAGGTGGTTTGTAGAGGTGTAGAGTAATGTATCTTGGAGAGGTAGTTTGTAGAGGTGTAGAGGTGTAGAGTAATGTACCTTAGAGAGGTGGTTTGTAGAGGTGTAGAAGTGTAGAGTAATGTACTTTAGAGAGGTGGTTTGTAGAGATGTCGAGTAATGTACCCTGGAGAGGTGGTTTGTAGAGGTGTAGAGTAATGTACCTTGGAGAGGTGGATTGTAGAGGTGTAGAATAATGCACCTTGGAGAGGTAGTTTGTAGAGGTGTAGAGTAATGTACCTTGGAGAGGTGGTTTGTAGAGATGTAAGGTTAGGTACCTTGAAGAGGTGGTTTGTAGAGGTGTAGAGTAATGTACCTTGAAGAGGTGGTTTGTAGAGGTGTAGAGTTCTGTACCTTGGAGAGGTGGTTTGTAGAGATGTAAGGTTATGTACCTTGAAGAGGTGGTTTTTAGAGGTGTAGAGTAATGTACCTTGGAGAGCTGGTTTGTAGAGGTGTAGAGTAATGTACCCTGGAGTGGTAGTTTGTAGAGGTGTAGAGTAATGTACATTGGAGAGGTGGTTTGTAGATGTCTAGAGTAATGTATCCTGGAGAGGTGGTTTGTAGAGGTGTACAGTAATGTACCTTGAAGAGGTGGTTTGTAGAGATGTAAGGTAATGTACCTTGGAGAGGTGGTTTGTAGAGGTGTAGAGTAATGTACCTTGGAGAGGTGGTTTGTAGAAGTGTAGAGTAATGTACCTTGGAGAGGTGGTTTGTAGAGATGTAAGGTTATGTACCTTGGAGAGGTGGTTTGTAGAGATATAGAGTAATGTACCTTGGAGAGGTGGTTTGTAGAGGTGTAGAGTAATGTACCTTAGAGAGTTTGTTTGTAGAGGTGTAGAATAATGTACCTTGGAGAGATGGTTTGTAGAGGTGAAAGGTTATGTACCTTGAAGAGGCGGTTTGTAGACGTGTAGAGTAATGCACCTTGGAGAGTTGGTTTGTAGAGGTGTAGAGTAATGTACCTTGGAGAGGTGGTTTGTAGAGATGTAGAGTAATGTACCTTAAAGAGGTGGTTTGTAGAGATGTCAAGTAATGTACCTTGGAGAGGTGGTTTGTAGAGGTGTAGAGTAATGTACCTTGGAGAGGTGGTTTGTAGAGATGTAAGGTAATGTACCATGGAGAGGTGGTTTGTAGAGGTGTAGATTAATGAACCTTGGAGAGGTGGTTTGTAGAAGTGTAGAGTAATGTACCTTGGAGAGGTGGTTTGTAGAGATGTAGGGTTCTGTACCTTGGAGAGGTGGTTTGTAGATGTGTAGAATAATGTACCTTGGAGATGTGGTTTGTAGAGGTGTAGAGTAATGTACCTTGGAGAGGTGGTTTGTAGAGTTGTAGAGTAATGTACCTTGGAGAGGTGGTTTGTAGAGGTGTAGAGTAATGTACCTTGAAGAGGCGGTTTGGAGAGGTGTAGAGTAATGTACCTTGGAGAGGTGGTTTGTAGACATGTAGAGTAATGTACCTTGCAGAGGTGGTTTGTAGAGGTGTACAGTAATGTACCTTGGAGAGGTGGTTTGTAGAGGTGTAGAGTAATGTACCTTAGAGAGGTGGTTTGTAGAGATGTTGAGTAATGTACCTTGGAGAGGTGGTTTGTAGATGTGTAGAATAATGTACCTTGGAGAGGTGGTTTGTAGAGATGTAGAGTAATGTACCTTGGAGAGGTGGTTTGTAGACATGTAGAGTTACATACCTTGGAGAGGTGGTTTGTAGAGGTGTAGAGTAATGTACCTTGGAGAGGTTGTTTGTAGAGGTGTAGAGTAATGTACCTTGGAGAGGTGGTTTGTAGAGATGTAAGGTTATGTACCTTGAAGAGGTGGTTTGTAGAGGTGTAGAGTAATGCACCTTGGAAAGGTGGTTTGTAGAGATGCAAGGTAATGTACCTTGGAGAGGTGGTTTGTAGAGGTGTAGAGTAATGTACCTTAAAGAGATGGTTTGTAGAGATGTCAAGTAATGTACCTTGGAGAGGTGGTTTGTAGAGGTGTAGAGTAATGTACCTTGGAGAGGTGGTTTGTAGAGGTGTAGAGTAATGTACCTTGGAGAGGTGGTTTGTAGAGATGTAAGGTTATGTACCTTGAAGAGGTGGTTTGTAGAGGTGTAGAGTAATGTACCTTGGAGAGGTGGTTTGTAGAGGTGTAGAGTAATGTACCTTGAGGAGGTGGTTTGTAGAGATGTCAAGTAATGTACCTTGGAGAGGTGGTTTGTAGAGGTGTAGAGTAATGTACCTTGGAGAGGTGGTTTGAAGAGGTGTAGAGTAATGTACCTTGGAGAGGTGGTTTGTAGAGGTGTGGAGGTGTAATGTTATGTACCTTGAAGAGGTGGTTTGTAGAGGTGTAGAGTAATGTACCTTGGAGAGGTGGTTTGTAGAGGTGTAGAGTAATGTACCCTGGAGAGGTGGTTTGTAGAGGTGTAGAGTAATGGACCTTGGAGAGGTGGTTTGTAGATGTGTAGAGTAATGTATCTTGGAGAGGTGGTTTGTAGAGGTGTAGAGTAATGTACCTTGGAGAGGTGGTTTGTAGAGGTGTAGAGTAATGTACCTTGGAGAGGTGGTTTGTAGAAGTGTAGAGGAATGTACCTTGGAGAGGTGGTTTGTAGAGATGTAGGGTTCTGTACCTTGGAGAGGTGGTTTATAGAGATGTAAGGTTATGTACCTTGGAGAGGTGGTTTGTAGAGGTGTAGAGTAATGTACCTTGGAGAGGTGGTTTGTAGAGGTGTAGATTAATGTACCTTGGAGAGGTGGTTTGTAGAGGTGTAGAGTAATGTACCTTGGAGAGGGTATTTGTAGAGGTGTAGAGTAATGTACCATTGGAGAGGTGGTTTGTAGAGGTGTAGAGTAATGTACCTTGAAGAGGTGGTTTGTAGAGGTGTAGAGTAATGTATCTTGGAGAGGTGGTTTGTAGAATTGTAGAGTATTATACCTTGGAGAGGTGGTTTGAAGAGGTGTAGAGTAATGTACCTTGAAGAGGTGGTTTGTAGAGGTGTAGAGTAATCTACCTTGGAGAGGTGGTTTGTAGAGGTGTAGAGTAATGTTCCTTAGAGAGGTGGTTTATAGAGCTGTCGAGTAATGTACCTTGGAGAGGTGGTTTGTAGAGGTATAGAGGTGTAAGGTTATGTACCTTGAAGAGGTGGTTTGTAGAGGTGTAGAGTAAGGTACCTTGGAGAGGTGGGTTGTAGATGTGTAGAATAATGTACCTTGGAGATGTGGTTTGTAGAGGTGTAGAGTAATGTACCTTGGAGAGGTGGTTTGTAGAGGTGTAGAGTAATGTACCTTGGAGAAGTGGTATGTAGAGGTGTAGAGTAATGTACCTTGGAGAGGTGGTTTGTAGAGATGTAAGGTTATGTACCTTGAGGAGGTGGGTTGAAGAGGTGTAGAGTAATGTACCTTGAAGAGGTGGTTTGTAGAGGTGTAGAGTTCTGTACCTTGGAGAGGTGGTTTGTAGAGGTGTAGAGTTCTGTACCTTGGAGAGGTGGTTTGTAGAGGGGTGGAGGTGTAAGGTTATATTCCTTGGAGAGGTGGTTTGTAGAGGTGTAGAGTAATGTACCTTGCAGAGGTGGTTTGTAGAGGTGTAGAGTTCTGTACCTTGGAGAGGTGGTTTGTAGAGGTGTAGAGTAATGTAGCTTGGAGAGGTCGTTTGTAGAGATGTAAGGTTATGTAGCTTGAACAGAAGGTTTGTAGACGTGTAGAGTAATGTACCTTGGAGAGGTGGTTTGTAGAGGTGTTGAGTAATGTACCTTGGAGAGGTGGTTTGTAAAGGTGTAGAGTAATGTACCTTGGAGAGGTGGTTTGTAGAGGTGTAGAGTAATGTACCTTTGAGAGGTGGTTTGTAGAGATGTAGAGTTACACACCTTGAAGAGGTGGTTTATAGACATGTAGAGTAATGTACCTTGGAGAGGTGGTTTGTAGAGATGACGAGTAATGTACCTTGGAGAGGTGGTTTGTAGATGTGTAGAGTAATGTACCTTGGAGAGGTGCTTTGTAGAGGTATAGAGTAATGTACCTTGAAGAGGTGGTTTGTAGAGATGTAAGGTAATGTACCTTTGAGAGGTGGTTTGTAGAGATGTAGAGTTACATACCTTGAAGAGGTGGTTTGTAGAGATGTAGAGTAATGTACCTTGGAGAGGTGGTTTGTAGAGGTGTACAGTGATGTACCTTAGGGAGGTGGTTTTTAGAGGTGTAGAGTAATGTACCTTGGAGAGGTGGTTTGTAGAGGAGTAGAGAAATGTACCTTGGAGAGGTGGTTTGTAGAGGTGTAGAGTAATGTACCTTGGAGAGGTGGTTTGTAGAGGTGTAGAGTAATGTACCTTGGAGAGGTGGTTTGTAGAGATGTAAGGTTATGTACCTTGAAGAGGTGGGTTGTAGAGGTGTAGAGTAATGTACCTTGAAGAGGTGGTTTGTAGAGGTGTAGAGTTCTGTACCTTGGAGAGGTGGTTTGTAGAGGTGTGGAGGTGTAATGTTATGTACCTTGAAGAGGTGGTTTGTAGAGGTGTAGAGTAATGTACCTTGGAGAGGTGGTTTGTAGAGGTGTAGAGTAATGTACCCTGGAGAGGTGGTTTGTAGAGGTGTAGAGTAATGGACCTTGGAGAGGTGGTTTGTAGATGTGCAGAGTAATGTATCTTGGAGAGGTGGTTTGTAGAGGTGTAGAGTAATGTACCTTGGAGAGGTGGTTTGTAGAGGTGTAGAGTAATGTACCTTGGAGAGGTGGTTTGTAGAAGTGTAGAGGAATGTACCTTGGAGAGGTGGTTTGTAGAGATGTAGGGTTCTGTACCTTGGAGAGGTGGTTTATAGAGATGTAAGGTTATGTACCTTGGAGAGGTGGTTTGTAGAGGTGTAGAGTAATGTACCTTGGAGAGGTGGTTTGCAGAGGTGTAGATTAATGTACCTTGGAGAGGTGGTTTGTAGAGGTGTAGAGTAATGTACCTTGGAGAGGGTATTTGTAGAGGTGTAGAGTAATGTACCTTGGAGAGGTGGTTTGTAGAGGTGTAGAGTAATGTACCTTGAAGAGGTGGTTTGTAGAAGTGTAGAGTAATGTATCTTGGAGAGGTGGTTTGTAGAATTGTAGAGTATCATACCTTTGAGAGGTGGTTTGAAGAGGTGTAGAGTAATGTACCTTGAAGAGGTGGTTTGTAGAGGTGTAGAGTAATATACCTTGGAGAGGTGGTTTGTAGAGGTGTAGAGTAATGTACCTTAGAGAGGTGGTTTATAGAGCTGTCGAGTAATGTACCTTGGAGAGGTGGTTTGTAGAGGTATAGAGGTGTAAGGTTATGTACCTTGAAGAGGTGGTTTGTAGAGGTGTAGAGTAATGTACCTTGGAGAGGTGGTTTGTAGATGTGTAGAATAATGTACCTTGGAGATGTGGTTTGTAGAGGTGTAGAGTAATGTACCTTGGAGAGGTGGTTTGTAGAGGTGTAGAGTAATGTACCTTGGAGAGGTGGTTTGTAGAGGTGTAGAGTAATGTACCTTGAAGAGGCGGTTTGGAGAGGTGTAGAGTAATGTACCTTGGAGAGGTGGTTTGTAGACATGTAGAGTAATGTACCTTGCAGAGGTGGTTTGCAGAGGTGTAGAGTAATGTACCTTGGAGAGGTGGTTTGTAGAGGTGTAGAGTAATGTACGTTGGAGAGGTGGTTTGTAGAGGTGTAGAGTAATGTACCTTGGAGACGTGGTTTGTAGAGGTGTAGAGTAATGTACCATGCAGAGGTGGTTTGTAGAGCTGTAGAGTAATGGACCTTGGAGAGGTGGTTTGTGGAGGTGTAAGAGTAATGTACCTTGGAGAGGTGGTTTGTGGAGGTGTAAGAGTAATGTACCTTGGAGAGGTGGTTTGTAGAGGTGTAAAGTAATGCACCTTGGAGAGGTGGTTTGTAGAGGTGAAGAGTAATGTACCTTGGAGAGGTGGTTTGTAGAGGTGTAGAGTAATGTACCTTGCAGAGGTGGTTTGTAGAGGTGTAGAGTAATGTACCTTAGAGAGGTGGTTTGTAGAGATGTAGAGTAATGTACCTTGGAGAGGTGGTTTGTAGATGTGTAGAATAATGTACCTTGGAGATGTGGTTTGTAGAGGTGTAGAGTAATGTACCTTGGAGAGGTGGTTTGTAGAGGTGTAGAGTAATGTACCTTGGAGACGTGGTTTGTAGAGGTGTAGAGTAATGTACCATGCAGAGGTGGTTTATAGAGCTGTAGAGTAATGGACCTTGGAGAGGTGGTTTGTGGAGGTGTAAGAGTAATGTACCTTGGAGAGGTGGTTTGTGGAGGTGTAAGAGTAATGTTCCTTGGAGAGGTGGTTTGTAGAGGTGTAAAGTAATGCACCTTGGAGAGGTGGTTTGTAGAGTTGAAGAGTAATGTACCTTGGAGAGGTGGTTTGTAGAGGTGTAGAGTAATGTACCTTGGAGAGGTGGTTTGTAGAGCTGTAGAGTAATGTACCTTGAAGAGGTGGTTTGTAGAGGTGTAGAGTAATGTACCTTGGAGAGGTGGTTTGTAGATGTGTAGAATAATGTACCTTGGAGATGTGGTTTGTAGAGGTGTAGAGTAATGTACCTTGGAGAGGTGGTTTGTAGAGTTGTAGAGTAATGTACCTTGGAGAGGTGGTTTGTAGAGGTGTAGAGTAATGTACCTTGAAGAGGCGGTTTGGAGAGGTGTAGAGTAATGTACCTTGGAGAGGTGGTTTGTAGACATGTAGAGTAATGTACCTTGCAGAGGTGGTTTGTAGAGGTGTACAGTAATGTACCTTGGAGAGGTGGTTTGTAGAGGTGTAGAGTAATGTACCTTAGAGAGGTGGTTTGTAGAGATGTCGAGTAATGTACCTTGGAGAGGTGGTTTGTAGATGTGTAGAATAATGTACCTTGGAGAGGTGGTTTGTAGAGATGTAGAGTAATGTACCTTGGAGAGGTGGTTTGTAGACATGTAGAGTTACATACCTTGGAGAGGTGGTTTGTAGAGGTGTAGAGTAATGTACCTTGGAGAGGTGGTTTGTAGAGGTGTAGATTAATGTACCTTAGAGAGGTGGTTTGTAGAGGTGTAGAGTAATGTATCTTGGAGAGGTAGTTTGTAGAGGTGTAGAGTAATGTACCTTAGAGAGGTGGTTTGTAGAGGTGTAGAAGTGTAGAGTAATGTACTTTAGAGAGGTGGTTTGTAGAGATGTCGAGTAATGTACCCTGGAGAGGTGGTTTGTTGAGGTGTAGAGTAATGTACCTTGGAGAGGTGGTTTGTAGAGGTGTAGAATAATGCACCTTGGAGAGGTAGTTTGTAGAGGTGTAGAGTAATGTACCTTGGAGAGGTGGTTTGTAGAGATGTAAGGTTAGGTACCTTGAAGAGGTGGTTTGTAGAGGTGTAGAGTAATGTACCTTGAAGAGGTGGTTTGTAGAGGTGTAGAGTTCTGTACCTTGGAGAGGTGGTTTGTAGAGGTGTAAGGTTATGTACCTTGAAGAGGTGGTTTGTAGAGGTGTAGAGTAATGTACCTTGGAGAGCTGGTTTGTAGAGGTGTAGAGTAATGTACCCTGGAGTGGTGGTTTGTAGAGGTGTAGAGTAATGTACATTGGAGAGGTGGTTTGTAGAGATGTAGAGTAATGTACCTTGGAGAGGTGGTTTGTAGACATGTAGAGTTACATACCTTGGAGAGGTGGTTTGTAGAGGTGTAGAGTAATGTACCTTGGAGAGGTGGTTTGTAAAGGTGTAGATTAATGTACCTTAGAGAGGTGGTTTGTAGAGGTGTAGAGTAATGTATCTTGGAGAGGTAGTTTGTAGAGGTGTAGAGGTGTAGAGTAATGTACCTTAGAGAGGTGGTTTGTAGAGGTGTAGAAGTGTAGAGTAATGTACTTTAGAGAGGTGGTTTGTAGAGATGTCGAGTAATGTACCCTGGAGAGGTGGTTTGTAGAGGTGTAGAGTAATGTACCTTGGAGAGGTGGATTGTAGAGGTGTAGAATAATGCACCTTGGAGAGGTAGTTTGTAGAGGTGTAGAGTAATGTACCTTGGAGAGGTGGTTTGTAGAGATGTAAGGTTAGGTACCTTGAAGAGGTGGTTTGTAGAGGTGTAGAGTAATGTACCTTGAAGAGGTGGTTTGTAGAGGTGTAGAGTTCTGTACCTTGGAGAGGTGGTTTGTAGAGATGTAAGGTTATGTACCTTGAAGAGGTGGTTTTTAGAGGTGTAGAGTAATGTACCTTGGAGAGCTGGTTTGTAGAGGTGTAGAGTAATGTACCCTGGAGTGGTAGTTTGTAGAGGTGTAGAGTAATGTACATTGGAGAGGTGGTTTGTAGATGTCTAGAGTAATGTATCCTGGAGAGGTGGTTTGTAGAGGTGTAGAGTAATGTACCTTGAAGAGGTGGTTTGTAGAGATGTAAGGTAATGTACCTTGGAGAGGTGGTTTGTAGAGGTGTAGAGTAATGTACCTTGGAGAGGTGGTTTGTAGAAGTGTAGAGTAATGTACCTTGGAGAGGTGGTTTGTAGAGATGTAAGGTTATGTACCTTGGAGAGGTGGTTTGTAGAGATATAGAGTAATGTACCTTGGAGAGGTGGTTTGTAGAGGTGTAGAGTAATGTACCTTAGAGAGGTTGTTTGTAGAGGTGTAGAATAATGTACCTTGGAGAGATGGTTTGTAGAGGTGTAAGGTTATGTACCTTGAAGAGGCGGTTTGTAGACGTGTAGAGTAATGCACCTTGGAGAGTTGGTTTGTAGAGGTGTAGAGTAATGTACCTTGGAGAGGTGGTTTGTAGAGATGTAAGGTAATGTACCTTGGAGAGGTGGTTTGTAGAGGTGTAGAGTAATGTACCTTAAAGAGGTGGTTTGTAGAGATGTCAAGTAATGTACCTTGGAGAGGTGGTTTGTAGAGGTGTAGAGTAATGTACCTTGGAGAGGTGGTTTGTAGAGATGTAAGGTAATGTACCATGGAGAGGTGGTTTGTAGAGGTGTAGATTAATGAACCTTGGAGAGGTGGTTTGTAGAAGTGTAGAGTAATGTACCTTGGAGAGGTGGTTTGTAGAGATGTAGGGTTCTGTACCTTGGAGAGGTGGTTTGTAGATGTGTAGAATAATGTACCTTGGAGATGTGGTTTGTAGAGGTGTAGAGTAATGTACCTTGGAGAGGTGGTTTGTAGAGTTGTAGAGTAATGTACCTTGGAGAGGTGGTTTGTAGAGGTGTAGAGTAATGTACCTTGAAGAGGCGGTTTGGAGAGGTGTAGAGTAATGTACCTTGGAGAGGTGGTTTGTAGACATGTAGAGTAATGTACCTTGCAGAGGTGGTTTGTAGAGGTGTACAGTAATGTACCTTGGAGAGGTGGTTTGTAGAGGTGTAGAGTAATGTACCTTAGAGAGGTGGTTTGTAGAGATGTTGAGTAATGTACCTTGGAGAGGTGGTTTGTAGATGTGTAGAATAATGTACCTTGGAGAGGTGGTTTGTAGAGATGTAGAGTAATGTACCTTGGAGAGGTGGTTTGTAGACATGTAGAGTTACATACCTTGGAGAGGTGGTTTGTAGAGGTGTAGAGTAATGTACCTTGGAGAGGTTGTTTGTAGAGGTGTAGAGTAATGTACCTTGGAGAGGTGGTTTGTAGAGATGTAAGGTTATGTACCTTGAAGAGGTGGTTTGTAGAGGTGTAGAGTAATGCACCTTGGAAAGGTGGTTTGTAGAGATGCAAGGTAATGTACCTTGGAGAGGTGGTTTGTAGAGGTGTAGAGTAATGTACCTTAAAGAGATGGTTTGTAGAGATGTCAAGTAATGTACCTTGGAGAGGTGGTTTGTAGAGGTGTAGAGTAATGTACCTTGGAGAGGTGGTTTGTAGAGGTGTAGAGTAATGTACCTTGGAGAGGTGGTTTGTAGAGATGTAAGGTTATGTACCTTGAAGAGGTGGTTTGTAGAGGTGTAGAGTAATGTACCTTGGAGAGGTGGTTTGTAGAGGTGTAGAGTAATGTACCTTGAGGAGGTGGTTTGTAGAGATGTCAAGTAATGTACCTTGGAGAGGTGGTTTGTAGAGGTGTAGAGTAATGTACCTTGGAGAGGTGGTTTGTAGAGGTGTAGAGTAATGTACCTTGGAGAGGTGGTTTGTAGAGGTGTGGAGGTGTAATGTTATGTACCTTGAAGAGGTGGTTTGTAGAGGTGTAGAGTAATGTACCTTGGAGAGGTGGTTTGTAGAGGTGTAGAGTAATGTACCCTGGAGAGGTGGTTTGTAGAGGTGTAGAGTAATGGACCTTGGAGAGGTGGTTTGTAGATGTGTAGAGTAATGTATCTTGGAGAGGTGGTTTGTAGAGGTGTAGAGTAATGTACCTTGGAGAGGTGGTTTGTAGAGGTGTAGAGTAATGTACCTTGGAGAGGTGGTTTGTAGAAGTGTAGAGGAATGTACCTTGGAGAGGTGGTTTGTAGAGATGTAGGGTTCTGTACCTTGGAGAGGTGGTTTATAGAGATGTAAGGTTATGTACCTTGGAGAGGTGGTTTGTAGAGGTGTAGAGTAATGTACCTTGGAGAGGTGGTTTGTAGAGGTGTAGATTAATGTACCTTGGAGAGGTGGTTTGTAGAGGTGTAGAGTAATGTACCTTGGAGAGGGTATTTGTAGAGGTGTAGAGTAATGTACCATTGGAGAGGTGGTTTGTAGAGGTGTAGAGTAATGTACCTTGAAGAGGTGGTTTGTAGAGGTGTAGAGTAATGTATCTTGGAGAGGTGGTTTGTAGAATTGTAGAGAATTATACCTTGGAGAGGTGGTTTGAAGAGGTGTAGAGTAATGTACCTTGAAGAGGTGGTTTGTAGAGGTGTAGAGTAATCTACCTTGGAGAGGTGGTTTGTAGAGGTGTAGAGTAATGTACCTTAGAGAGGTGGTTTATAGAGCTGTCGAGTAATGTACCTTGGAGAGGTGGTTTGTAGAGGTATAGAGGTGTAAGGTTATGTACCTTGAAGAGGTGGTTTGTAGAGGTGTAGAGTAAGGTGCCTTGGAGAGGTGGGTTGTAGATGTGTAGAATAATGTACCTTGGAGATGTGGTTTGTAGAGGTGTAGAGTAATGTACCTTGGAGAGGTGGTTTGTAGAGGTGTAGAGTAATGTACCTTGGAGAAGTGGTATGTAGAGGTGTAGAGTAATGTACCTTGGAGAGGTGGTTTGTAGAGATGTAAGGTTATGTACTTTGAAGAGGTGGGTTGAAGAGGTGTAGAGTAATGTACCTTGAAGAGGTGGTTTGTAGAGGTGTAGAGTTCTGTACCTTGGAGAGGTGGTTTGTAGAGGTGTAGAGTTCTGTACCTTGGAGAGGTGGTTTGTAGAGGTGTGGAGGTGTAAGGTTATATTCCTTGGAGAGGTGGTTTGTAGAGGTGTAGAGTAATGTACCTTGCAGAGGTGGTTTGTAGAGGTGTAGAGTTCTGAACCTTGGAGAGGTGGTTTGTAGAGGTGTAGAGTAATGTAGCTTGGAGAGGTGGTTTGTAGAGATGTAAGGTTATGTAGCTTGAACAGAAGGTTTGTAGACGTGTAGAGTAATGTACCTTGGAGAGGTGGTTTGTAGAGGTATTGAGTAATGTACCTTGGAGAGGTGGTTTGTAAAGGTGTAGAGTAATGTACCTTGGAGAGGTGGTTTGTAGAGGTGTAGAGTAATGTCCCTTTGAGAGGTGGTTTGTAGAGATGTAGAGTTACACACCTTGAAGAGGTGGTTTATAGACATGTAGAGTAATGTACCTTGGAGAGGTGGTTTGTAGAGTTGTAGAGTAATGTACCTTGGAGAGGTGGTTTGTAGAGGTGTAGAGTAATGTACCTTGAAGAGGCGGTTTGGAGAGGTGTAGAGTAATGTACCTTGGAGAGGTGGTTTGTAGACATGTAGAGTAATGTACCTTGCAGAGGTGGTTTGTAGAGGTGTACAGTAATGTACCTTGGAGAGGTGGTTTGTAGAGGTGTAGAGTAATGTACCTTAGAGAGGTGGTTTGTAGAGATGTTGAGTAATGTACCTTGGAGAGGTGGTTTGTAGATGTGTAGAATAATGTACCTTGGAGAGGTGGTTTGTAGAGATGTAGAGTAATGTACCTTGGAGAGGTGGTTTGTAGACATGTAGAGTTACATACCTTGGAGAGGTGGTTTGTAGAGGTGTAGAGTAATGTACCTTGGAGAGGTTGTTTGTAGAGGTGTAGAGTAATGTACCTTGGAGAGGTGGTTTGTAGAGATGTAAGGTTATGTACCTTGAAGAGGTGGTTTGTAGAGGTGTAGAGTAATGCACCTTGGAAAGGTGGTTTGTAGAGATGCAAGGTAATGTACCTTGGAGAGGTGGTTTGTAGAGGTGTAGAGTAATGTACCTTAAAGAGATGGTTTGTAGAGATGTCAAGTAATGTACCTTGGAGAGGTGGTTTGTAGAGGTGTAGAGTAATGTACCTTGGAGAGGTGGTTTGTAGAGGTGTAGAGTAATGTACCTTGGAGAGGTGGTTTGTAGAGATGTAAGGTTATGTACCTTGAAGAGGTGGTTTGTAGAGGTGTAGAGTAATGTACCTTGGAGAGGTGGTTTGTAGAGGTGTAGAGTAATGTACCTTGAGGAGGTGGTTTGTAGAGATGTCAAGTAATGTACCTTGGAGAGGTGGTTTGTAGAGGTGTAGAGTAATGTACCTTGGAGAGGTGGTTTGTAGAGGTGTAGAGTAATGTACCTTGGAGAGGTGGTTTGTAGAGGTGTGGAGGTGTAATGTTATGTACCTTGAAGAGGTGGTTTGTAGAGGTGTAGAGTAATGTACCTTGGAGAGGTGGTTTGTAGAGGTGTAGAGTAATGTACCCTGGAGAGGTGGTTTGTAGAGGTGTAGAGTAATGGACCTTGGAGAGGTGGTTTGTAGATGTGTAGAGTAATGTACCTTGGAGAGGTGGTTTGTAGAGGTGTAGAGTAATGTACCTTGGAGAGGTGGTTTGTAGAAGTGTAGAGGAATGTACCTTGGAGATGTGGTTTGTAGAGATGTAGGGTTCTGTACCTTGGAGAGGTGGTTTATAGAGATGTAAGGTTATGTACCTTGGAGAGGTGGTTTGTAGAGGTGTAGATTAATGTACCTTGGAGAGGTGGTTTGTAGAGGTGTAGAGTAATGTACCTTGGAGAGGGTATTTGTAGAGGTGTAGAGTAATGTACCATTGGAGAGGTGGTTTGTAGAGGTGTAGAGTAATGTACCTTGAAGAGGTGGTTTGTAGAGGTGTAGAGTAATGTATCTTGGAGAGGTGGTTTGTAGAATTGTAGTGTATTATACCTTGGAGAGGTGGTTTGAAGAGGTGTAGAGTAATGTACCTTGAAGAGGTGGTTTGTAGAGGTGTAGAGTAATCTACCTTGGAGAGGTGGTTTGTAGAGGTGTAGAGTAATGTACCTTAGAGAGGTGGTTTATAGAGCTGTCGAGTAATGTACCTTGGAGAGGTGGTTTGTAGAGGTATAGAGGTGTAAGGTTATGTACCTTGAAGAGGTGGTTTGTAGAGGTGTAGAGTAAGGTACCTTGGAGAGGTGGGTTGTAGATGTGTAGAATAATGTACCTTGGAGATGTGGTTTGTAGAGGTGTAGAGTAATGTACCTTGGAGAGGTGGTTTGTAGAGGTGTAGAGTAATGTACCTTGGAGAAGTGGTATGTAGAGGTGTAGAGTAATGTACCTTGGAGAGGTGGTTTGTAGAGATGTAAGGTTATGTACTTTGAAGAGGTGGGTTGAAGAGGTGTAGAGTAATGTACCTTGAAGAGGTGGTTTGTAGAGGTGTAGAGTTCTGTACCTTTGAGAGGTGGTTTGTAGAGGTGTAGAGTTCTGTACCTTGGAGAGGTGGTTTGTAGAGGTGTGGAGGTGTAAGGTTATATTCCTTGGAGAGGTGGTTTGTAGAGGTGTAGAGTAATGTACCTTGCAGAGGTGGTTTGTAGAGGTGTAGAGTTCTGTACCTTGGAGAGGTGGTTTGTAGAGGTGTAGAGTAATGTAGCTTGGAGAGGTGGTTTGTAGAGATGTAAGGTTATGTAGCTTGAACAGAAGGTTTGTAGACGTGTAGAGTAATGTACCTTGGAGAGGTGGTTTGTAGAGGTGTTGAGTAATGTACCTTGGAGAGGTGGTTTGTAAAGGTGTAGAGTAATGTACCTTGGAGAGGTGGTTTGTAGAGGTGTAGAGTAATGTACCTTTGAGAGGTGGTTTGTAGAGATGTAGAGTTACACACCTTGAAGAGGTGGTTTATAGACATGTAGAGTAATGTACCTTGGAGAGGTGGTTTGTAGAGATGTCGAGTAATGTACCTTGGAGAGGTGGTTTGTAGATGTGTAGAGTAATGTACCTTGGAGAGGTGCTTTGTAGAGGTATAGAGTAATGTACCTTGAAGAGGTGGTTTGTAGAGATGTAAGGTAATGTACCTTTGAGAGGTGGTTTGTAGAGATGTAGAGTTACATACCTTGAAGAGGTGGTTTGTAGAGATGTAGAGTAATGTACCTTGGAGAGGTGGTTTGTAGAGGTGTACAGTGATGTACCTTAGGGAGGTGGTTTTTAGAGGTGTAGAGTAATGTACCTTGGAGAGGTGGTTTGTAGAGGAGTAGAGAAATGTACCTTGGAGAGGTGGTTTGTAGAGGTGTAGAGTAATGTACCTTGGAGAGGTGGTTTGTAGAGGTGTAGAGTAATGTACCTTGGAGAGGTGGTTTGTAGAGATGTAAGGTTATGTACCTTGAAGAGGTGGGTTGTAGAGGTGTAGAGTAATGTACCTTGAAGAGGTGGTTTGTAGAGGTGTAGAGTTCTGTACCTTGGAGAGGTGGTTTGTAGAGGTGTGGAGGTGTAATGTTATGTACCTTGGAGAGGTGGTTTTTAGAGGTGTAGAGTAATGTACCTTGGAGAGGTGGTTTGTAGAGGTGTAGAGTAATGTACCCTGGAGAGGTGGTTTGTAGAGGTGTAGAGTAATGGACCTTGGAGAGGTGGTTTGTAGATGTGTAGAGTAATGTATCTTGGAGAGGTGGTTTGTAGAGGTGTAGAGTAATGTACCTTGGAGAGGTGGTTTGTAGAGGTGTAGAGTAATGTACCTTGGAGAGGTGGTTTGTAGAAGTGTAGAGGAATGTACCTTGGAGAGGTGGTTTGTAGAGGTGTAGAGTAATGTATCTTGGAGAGGTAGTTTGTAGAGGTGTAGAGGTGTAGAGTAATGTACCTTAGAGAGGTGGTTTGTAGAGGTGTAGAAGTGTAGAGTAATGTACTTTAGAGAGGTGGTTTGTAGAGATGTCGAGTAATGTACCCTGGAGAGGTGGTTTGTAGAGGTGTAGAGTAATGTACCTTGGAGAGGTGGATTGTAGAGGTGTAGAATAATGCACCTTGGAGAGGTAGTTTGTAGAGGTGTAGAGTAATGTACCTTGGAGAGGTGGTTTGTAGAGATGTAAGGTTAGGTACCTTGAAGAGGTGGTTTGTAGAGGTGTAGAGTAATGTACCTTGAAGAGGTGGTTTGTAGAGGTGTAGAGTTCTGTACCTTGGAGAGGTGGTTTGTAGAGATGTAAGGTTATGTACCTTGAAGAGGTGGTTTGTAGAGGTGTAGAGTAATGTACCTTGGAGAGCTGGTTTGTAGAGGTGTAGAGTAATGTACCCTGGAGTGGTAGTTTGTAGAGGTGTAGAGTAATGTACATTGGAGAGGTGGTTTGTAGATGTCTAGAGTAATGTATCCTGGAGAGGTGGTTTGTAGAGGTGTAGAGTAATGTACCTTGAAGAGGTGGTTTGTAGAGATGTAAGGTAATGTACCTTGGAGAGGTGGTTTGTAGAGGTGTAGAGTAATGTACCTTGGAGAGGTGGTTTGTAGAAGTGTAGAGTAATGTACCTTGGAGAGGTGGTTTGTAGAGATGTAAGGTTATGTACCTTGGAGAGGTGGTTTGTAGAGATATAGAGTAATGTACCTTGGAGAGGTGGTTTGTAGAGGTGTAGAGTAATGTACCTTAGAGAGGTTGTTTGTAGAGGTGTAGAATAATGTACCTTGGAGAGATGGTTTGTAGAGGTGTAAGGTTATGTACCTTGAAGAGGCGGTTTGTAGACGTGTAGAGTAATGCACCTTGGAGAGTTGGTTTGTAGAGGTGTAGAGTAATGTACCTTGGAGAGGTGGTTTGTAGAGATGTAAGGTAATGTACCTTGGAGAGGTGGTTTGTAGAGGTGTAGAGTAATGTACCTTAAAGAGGTGGTTTGTAGAGATGTCAAGTAATGTACCTTGGAGAGGTGGTTTGTAGAGGTGTAGAGTAATGTACCTTGGAGAGGTGGTTTGTAGAGATGTAAGGTAATGTACCATGGAGAGGTGGTTTGTAGAGGTGTAGATTAATGAACCTTGGAGAGGTGGTTTGTAGAAGTGTAGAGTAATGTACCTTGGAGAGGTGGTTTGTAGAGATGTAGGGTTCTGTACCTTGGAGAGGTGGTTTGTAGATGTGTAGAATAATGTACCTTGGAGATGTGGTTTGTAGAGGTGTAGAGTAATGTACCTTGGAGAGGTGGTTTGTAGAGTTGTAGAGTAATGTACCTTGGAGAGGTGGTTTGTAGAGGTGTAAAGTAATGTACCTTGAAGAGGCGGTTTGGAGAGGTGTAGAGTAATGTACCTTGGAGAGGTGGTTTGTAGACATGTAGAGTAATGTACCTTGCAGAGGTGGTTTGTAGAGGTGTACAGTAATGTACCTTGGAGAGGTGGTTTGTAGAGGTGTAGAGTAATGTACCTTAGAGAGGTGGTTTGTAGAGATGTTGAGTAATGTACCTTGGAGAGGTGGTTTATAGATGTGTAGAATAATGTACCTTGGAGAGGTGGTTTGTAGAGATGTAGAGTAATGTACCTTGGAGAGGTGGTTTGTAGACATGTAGAGTTACATACCTTGGAGAGGTGGTTTGTAGAGGTGTAGAGTAATGTACCTTGGAGAGGTTGTTTGTAGAGGTGTAGAGTAATGTACCTTGGAGAGGTGGTTTGTAGAGATGTAAGGTTATGTACCTTGAAGAGGTGGTTTGTAGAGGTGTAGAGTAATGCACCTTGGAAAGGTGGTTTGTAGAGATGCAAGGTAATGTACCTTGGAGAGGTGGTTTGTAGAGGTGTAGAGTAATGTACCTTAAAGAGATGGTTTGTAGAGATGTCAAGTAATGTACCTTGGAGAGGTGGTTTGTAGAGGTGTAGAGTAATGTACCTTGGAGAGGTGGTTTGTAGAGGTGTAGAGTAATGTACCTTGGAGAGGTGGTTTGTAGAGATGTAAGGTTATGTACCTTGAAGAGGTGGTTTGTAGAGGTGTAGAGTAATGTACCTTGGAGAGGTGGTTTGTAGAGGTGTAGAGTAATGTACCTTGAGGAGGTGGTTTGTAGAGATGTCAAGTAATGTACCTTGGAGAGGTGGTTTGTAGAGGTGTAGAGTAATGTACCTTGGAGAGGTGGTTTGTAGAGGTGTAGAGTAATGTACCTTGGAGAGGTGGTTTGTAGAGGTGTGGAGGTGTAATGTTATGTACCTTGAAGAGGTGGTTTGTAGAGGTGTAGAGTAATGTACCTTGGAGAGGTGGTTTGTAGAGGTGTAGAGTAATGTACCCTGGAGAGGTGGTTTGTAGAGGTGTAGAGTAATGGACCTTGGAGAGGTGGTTTGTAGATGTGTAGAGTAATGTATCTTGGAGAGGTGGTTTGTAGAGGTGTAGAGTAATGTACCTTGGAGAGGTGGTTTGTAGAGGTGTAGAGTAATGTACCTTGGAGAGGTGGTTTGTAGAAGTGTAGAGGAATGTACCTTGGAGAGGTGGTTTGTAGAGATGTAGGGTTCTGTACCTTGGAGAGGTGGTTTATAGAGATGTAAGGTTATGTACCTTGGAGAGGTGGTTTGTAGAGGTGTAGAGTAATGTACCTTGGAGAGGTGGTTTGTAGAGGTGTAGATTAATGTACCTTGGAGAGGTGGTTTGTAGAGGTGTAGAGTAATGTACCTTGGAGAGGGTATTTGTAGAGGTGTAGAGTAATGTACCATTGGAGAGGTGGTTTGTAGAGGTGTAGAGTAATGTACCTTGAAGAGGTGGTTTGTAGAGGTGTAGAGTAATGTATCTTGGAGAGGTGGTTTGTAGAATTGTAGAGTATTATACCTTGGAGAGGTGGTTTGAAGAGGTGTAGAGTAATGTACCTTGAAGAGGTGGTTTGTAGAGGTGTAGAGTAATCTACCTTGGAGAGGTGGTTTGTAGAGGTGTAGAGTAATGTACCTTAGAGAGGTGGTTTATAGAGCTGTCGAGTAATGTACCTTGGAGAGGTGGTTTGTAGAGGTATAGAGGTGTAAGGTTATGTACCTTGAAGAGGTGGTTTGTAGAGGTGTAGAGTAAGGTGCCTTGGAGAGGTGGGTTGTAGATGTGTAGAATAATGTACCTTGGAGATGTGGTTTGTAGAGGTGTAGAGTAATGTACCTTGGAGAGGTGGTTTGTAGAGGTGTAGAGTAATGTACCTTGGAGAAGTGGTATGTAGAGGTGTAGAGTAATGTACCTTGGAGAGGTGGTTTGTAGAGATGTAAGGTTATGTACTTTGAAGAGGTGGGTTGAAGAGGTGTAGAGTAATGTACCTTGAAGAGGTGGTTTGTAGAGGTGTAGAGTTCTGTACCTTGGAGAGGTGGTTTGTAGAGGTGTAGAGTTCTGTACCTTGGAGAGGTGGTTTGTAGAGGTGTGGAGGTGTAAGGTTATATTCCTTGGAGAGGTGGTTTGTAGAGGTGTAGAGTAATGTACCTTGCAGAGGTGGTTTGTAGAGGTGTAGAGTTCTGTACCTTGGAGAGGTGGTTTGTAGAGGTGTAGAGTAATGTAGCTTGGAGAGGTGGTTTGTAGAGATGTAAGGTTATGTAGCTTGAACAGAAGGTTTGTAGACGTGTAGAGTAATGTACCTTGGAGAGGTGGTTTGTAGAGGTGTTGAGTAATGTACCTTGGAGAGGTGGTTTGTAAAGGTGTAGAGTAATGTACCTTGGAGAGGTGGTTTGTAGAGGTGTAGAGTAATGTACCTTTGAGAGGTGGTTTGTAGAGATGTAGAGTTACACACCTTGAAGAGGTGGTTTATAGACATGTAGAGTAATGTACCTTGGAGAGGTGGTTTGTAGAGTTGTAGAGTAATGTACCTTGGAGAGGTGGTTTGTAGAGGTGTAGAGTAATGTACCTTGAAGAGGCGGTTTGGAGAGGTGTAGAGTAATGTACCTTGGAGAGGTGGTTTGTAGACATGTAGAGTAATGTACCTTGCAGAGGTGGTTTGTAGAGGTGTACAGTAATGTACCTTGGAGAGGTGGTTTGTAGAGGTGTAGAGTAATGTACCTTAGAGAGGTGGTTTGTAGAGATGTTGAGTAATGTACCTTGGAGAGGTGGTTTGTAGATGTGTAGAATAATGTACCTTGGAGAGGTGGTTTGTAGAGATGTAGAGTAATGTACCTTGGAGAGGTGGTTTGTAGACATGTAGAGTTACATACCTTGGAGAGGTGGTTTGTAGAGGTGTAGAGTAATGTACCTTGGAGAGGTTGTTTGTAGAGGTGTAGAGTAATGTACCTTGGAGAGGTGGTTTGTAGAGATGTAAGGTTATGTACCTTGAAGAGGTGGTTTGTAGAGGTGTAGAGTAATGCACCTTGGAAAGGTGGTTTGTAGAGATGCAAGGTAATGTACCTTGGAGAGGTGGTTTGTAGAGGTGTAGAGTAATGTACCTTAAAGAGATGGTTTGTAGAGATGTCAAGTAATGTACCTTGGAGAGGTGGTTTGTAGAGGTGTAGAGTAATGTACCTTGGAGAGGTGGTTTGTAGAGGTGTAGAGTAATGTACCTTGGAGAGGTGGTTTGTAGAGATGTAAGGTTATGTACCTTGAAGAGGTGGTTTGTAGAGGTGTAGAGTAATGTACCTTGGAGAGGTGGTTTGTAGAGGTGTAGAGTAATGTACCTTGAGGAGGTGGTTTGTAGAGATGTCAAGTAATGTACCTTGGAGAGGTGGTTTGTAGAGGTGTAGAGTAATGTACCTTGGAGAGGTGGTTTGTAGAGGTGTAGAGTAATGTACCTTGGAGAGGTGGTTTGTAGAGGTGTGGAGGTGTAATGTTATGTACCTTGAAGAGGTGGTTTGTAGAGGTGTAGAGTAATGTACCTTGGAGAGGTGGTTTGTAGAGGTGTAGAGTAATGTACCCTGGAGAGGTGGTTTGTAGAGGTGTAGAGTAATGGACCTTGGAGAGGTGGTTTGTAGATGTGTAGAGTAATGTACCTTGGAGAGGTGGTTTGTAGAGGTGTAGAGTAATGTACCTTGGAGAGGTGGTTTGTAGAAGTGTAGAGGAATGTACCTTGGAGATGTGGTTTGTAGAGATGTAGGGTTCTGTACCTTGGAGAGGTGGTTTATAGAGATGTAAGGTTATGTACCTTGGAGAGGTGGTTTGTAGAGGTGTAGATTAATGTACCTTGGAGAGGTGGTTTGTAGAGGTGTAGAGTAATGTACCTTGGAGAGGGTATTTGTAGAGGTGTAGAGTAATGTACCATTGGAGAGGTGGTTTGTAGAGGTGTAGAGTAATGTACCTTGAAGAGGTGGTTTGTAGAGGTGTAGAGTAATGTATCTTGGAGAGGTGGTTTGTAGAATTGTAGTGTATTATACCTTGGAGAGGTGGTTTGAAGAGGTGTAGAGTAATGTACCTTGAAGAGGTGGTTTGTAGAGGTGTAGAGTAATCTACCTTGGAGAGGTGGTTTGTAGAGGTGTAGAGTAATGTACCTTAGAGAGGTGGTTTATAGAGCTGTCGAGTAATGTACCTTGGAGAGGTGGTTTGTAGAGGTATAGAGGTGTAAGGTTATGTACCTTGAAGAGGTGGTTTGTAGAGGTGTAGAGTAAGGTACCTTGGAGAGGTGGGTTGTAGATGTGTAGAATAATGTACCTTGGAGATGTGGTTTGTAGAGGTGTAGAGTAATGTACCTTGGAGAGGTGGTTTGTAGAGGTGTAGAGTAATGTACCTTGGAGAAGTGGTATGTAGAGGTGTAGAGTAATGTACCTTGGAGAGGTGGTTTGTAGAGATGTAAGGTTATGTACTTTGAAGAGGTGGGTTGAAGAGGTGTAGAGTAATGTACCTTGAAGAGGTGGTTTGTAGAGGTGTAGAGTTCTGTACCTTTGAGAGGTGGTTTGTAGAGGTGTAGAGTTCTGTACCTTGGAGAGGTGGTTTGTAGAGGTGTGGAGGTGTAAGGTTATATTCCTTGGAGAGGTGGTTTGTAGAGGTGTAGAGTAATGTACCTTGCAGAGGTGGTTTGTAGAGGTGTAGAGTTCTGTACCTTGGAGAGGTGGTTTGTAGAGGTGTAGAGTAATGTAGCTTGGAGAGGTGGTTTGTAGAGATGTAAGGTTATGTAGCTTGAACAGAAGGTTTGTAGACGTGTAGAGTAATGTACCTTGAAGAGGTGGTTTGTAGAGGTGTTGAGTAATGTACCTTGGAGAGGTGGTTTGTAAAGGTGTAGAGTAATGTACCTTGGAGAGGTGGTTTGTAGAGGTGTAGAGTAATGTACCTTTGAGAGGTGGTTTGTAGAGATGTAGAGTTACACACCTTGAAGAGGTGGTTTATAGACATGTAGAGTAATGTACCTTGGAGAGGTGGTTTGTAGAGATGTCGAGTAATGTACCTTGGAGAGGTGGTTTGTAGATGTGTAGAGTAATGTACCTTGGAGAGGTGCTTTGTAGAGGTATAGAGTAATGTACCTTGAAGAGGTGGTTTGTAGAGATGTAAGGTAATGTACCTTTGAGAGGTGGTTTGTAGAGATGTAGAGTTACATACCTTGAAGAGGTAGTTTGTAGAGATGTAGAGTAATGTACCTTGGAGAGGTGGTTTGTAGAGGTGTACAGTGATGTACCTTAGGGAGGTGGTTTTTAGAGGTGTAGAGTAATGTACCTTGGAGAGGTGGTTTGTAGAGGAGTAGAGAAATGTACCTTGGAGAGGTGGTTTGTAGAGGTGTAGAGTAATGTACCTTGGAGAGGTGGTTTGTAGAGGTGTAGAGTAATGTACCTTGGAGAGGTGGTTTGTAGAGATGTAAGGTTATGTACCTTGAAGAGGTGGGTTGTAGAGGTGTAGATTAATGTACCTTGAAGAGGTGGTTTGTAGAGGTGTAGAGTTCTGTACCTTGGAGAGGTGGTTTGTAGAGGTGTGGAGGTGTAATGTTATGTACCTTGGAGAGGTGGTTTTTAGAGGTGTAGAGTAATGTACCTTGGAGAGGTGGTTTGTAGAGGTGTAGAGTAATGTACCCTGGAGAGGTGGTTTGTAGAGGTGTAGAGTAATGGACCTTGGAGAGGTGGTTTGTAGATGTGTAGAGTAATGTATCTTGGAGAGGTGGTTTGTAGAGGTGTAGAGTAATGTACCTTGGAGAGGTGGTTTGTAGAGGTGTAGAGTAATGTACCTTGGAGAGGTGGTTTGTAGAAGTGTAGAGGAATGTACCTTGGAGAGGTGGTTTGTAGAGATGTAGGGTTCTGTACCTTGGAGAGGTGGTTTATAGAGATGTAAGGTTATGTACCTTGGAGAGGTGGTTTGTAGAGGTGTAGAGTAATGTACCTTGGAGAGGTGGTTTGCAGAGGTGTAGATTAATGTACCTTGGAGAGGTGGTTTGTAGAGGTGTAGAGTAATGTACCTTGGAGAGGGTATTTGTAGAGGTGTAGAGTAATGTACCTTGAAGAGGTGGTTTGTAGAAGTGTAGAGTAATGTATCTTGGAGAGGTGGTTTGTAGAATTGTAGAGTATCATACCTTGGAGAGGTGGTTTGAAGAGGTGTAGAGTAATGTACCTTGAAGAGGTGGTTTGTAGAGGTGTAGAGTAATATACCTTGGAGAGGTGGTTTGTAGAGGTGTAGAGTAATGTACCTTAGAGAGGTGGTTTATAGAGCTGTCGAGTAATGTACCTTGGAGAGGTGGTTTGTAGAGGTATAGAGGTGTAAGGTTATGTACCTTGAAGAGGTGGTTTGTAGAGGTGTAGAGTAATGTACCTTGGAGAGGTGGTTTGTAGATGTGTAGAATAATGTACCTTGGAGATGTGGTTTGTAGAGGTGTAGAGTAATGTACCTTGGAGAGGTGGTTTGTAGAGGTGTAGAGTAATGTACCTTGGAGATGTGGTTTGTAGAGGTGTAGAGTAATGTACCTTGAAGAGGCGGTTTGGAGAGGTGTAGAGTAATGTACCTTGGAGAGGTGGTTTGTAGACATGTAGAGTAATGTACCTTGCAGAGGTGGTTTGCAGAGGTGTAGAGTAATGTACCTTGGAGAGGTGGTTTGTAGAGGTGTAGAGTAATGTACGTTGGAGAGGTGGTTTGTAGAGGTGTAGAGTAATGTACCTTGGAGACGTGGTTTGTAGAGGTGTAGAGTAATGTACCATGCAGAGGTGGTTTGTAGAGCTGTAGAGTAATGGACCTTGGAGAGGTGGTTTGTGGAGGTGTAAGAGTAATGTACCTTGGAGAGGTGGTTTGTGGAGGTGTAAGAGTAATGTACCTTGGAGAGGTGGTTTGTAGAGGTGTAAAGTAATGCACCTTGGAGAGGTGGTTTGTAGAGGTGAAGAGTAATGTACCTTGGAGAGGTGGTTTGTAGAGCTGTAGAGTAATGTACCTTGGAGAAGTGGTTTGTAGAGGTGTAGAGTAATGTACCTTAGAGAGGTGGTTTGTAGAGATGTAGAGTAATGTACCTTGGAGAGGTGGTTTGTAGATGTGTAGAATAATGTACCTTGGAGATGTGGTTTGTAGAGGTGTAGAGTAATGTACCTTGGAGAGGTGGTTTGTAGAGGTGTAGAGTAATGTACCTTGGAGACGTGGTTTGTAGAGGTGTAGAGTAATTTACCATGCAGAGGTGGTTTATAGAGCTGTAGAGTAATGGACCTTGGAGAGGTGGTTTGTGGAGGTGTAAGAGTAATGTACCTTGGAGAGGTGGTTTGTGGAGGTGTAAGAGTAATGTTCCTTGGAGAGGTGGTTTGTAGAGGTGTAAAGTAATGCACCTTGGAGAGGTGGTTTGTAGAGTTGAAGAGTAATGTACCTTGGAGAGGTGGTTTGTAGAGGTGTAGAGTAATGTACCTTGGAGAGGTGGTTTGTAGAGCTGTAGAGTAATGTACCTTGAAGAGGTGGTTTGTAGAGGTGTAGAGTAATGTTCCTTGGAGAGGTGGTTTGTAGATGTGTAGAATAATGTACCTTGGAGATGTGGTTTGTAGAGGTGTAGAGTAATGTACCTTGGAGAGGTGGTTTGTAGAGTTGTAGAGTAATGTACCTTGGAGAGGTGGTTTGTAGAGGTATAGAGGTGTAAGGTTATGTACCTTGAAGAGGTGGTTTGTAGAGGTGTAGAGTAATGTACCTTGGAGAGGTGGTTTGTAGATGTGTAGAATAATGTACCTTGGAGATGTGGTTTGTAGAGGTGTAGAGTAATGTACCTTGGAGAGGTGGTTTGTAGAGGTGTAGAGTAATGTACCTTGGAGATGTGGTTTGTAGAGGTGTAGAGTAATGTACCTTGAAGAGGCGGTTTGGAGAGGTGTAGAGTAATGTACCTTGGAGAGGTGGTTTGTAGACATGTAGAGTAATGTACCTTGCAGAGGTGGTTTGCAGAGGTGTAGAGTAATGTACCTTGGAGAGGTGGTTTGTAGAGGTGTAGAGTAATGTACGTTGGAGAGGTGGTTTGTAGAGGTGTAGAGTAATGTACCTTGGAGACGTGGTTTGTAGAGGTGTAGAGTAATGTACCATGCAGAGGTGGTTTGTAGAGCTGTAGAGTAATGGACCTTGGAGAGGTGGTTTGTGGAGGTGTAAGAGTAATGTACCTTGGAGAGGTGGTTTGTGGAGGTGTAAGAGTAATGTACCTTGGAGAGGTGGTTTGTAGAGGTGTAAAGTAATGCACCTTGGAGAGGTGGTTTGTAGAGGTGAAGAGTAATGTACCTTGGAGAGGTGGTTTGTAGAGCTGTAGAGTAATGTACCTTGGAGAAGTGGTTTGTAGAGGTGTAGAGTAATGTACCTTAGAGAGGTGGTTTGTAGAGATGTAGAGTAATGTACCTTGGAGAGGTGGTTTGTAGATGTGTAGAATAATGTACCTTGGAGATGTGGTTTGTAGAGGTGTAGAGTAATGTACCTTGGAGAGGTGGTTTGTAGAGGTGTAGAGTAATGTACCTTGGAGACGTGGTTTGTAGAGGTGTAGAGTAATTTACCATGCAGAGGTGGTTTATAGAGCTGTAGAGTAATGGACCTTGGAGAGGTGGTTTGTGGAGGTGTAAGAGTAATGTACCTTGGAGAGGTGGTTTGTGGAGGTGTAAGAGTAATGTTCCTTGGAGAGGTGGTTTGTAGAGGTGTAAAGTAATGCACCTTGGAGAGGTGGTTTGTAGAGTTGAAGAGTAATGTACCTTGGAGAGGTGGTTTGTAGAGGTGTAGAGTAATGTACCTTGGAGAGGTGGTTTGTAGAGCTGTAGAGTAATGTACCTTGAAGAGGAGGTTTGTAGAGGTGTAGAGTAATGTTCCTTGGAGAGGTGGTTTGTAGATGTGTAGAATAATGTACCTTGGAGATGTGGTTTGTAGAGGTGTAGAGTAATGTACCTTGGAGAGGTGGTTTGTAGAGTTGTAGAGTAATGTACCTTGGAGAGGTGGTTTGTAGAGGTGTAGAGTAATGTACCTTGAAGAGGCGGTTTGGAGAGGTGTAGAGTAATGTACCTTGGAGAGGTGGTTTGTAGACATGTAGAGTAATGTACCTTGCAGAGGTGGTTTGTAGAGGTGTACAGTAATGTACCTTGGATAGGTGGTTTGTAGAGGTGTAGAGTAATGTATCTTGGAGAGGTAGTTTGTAGAGGTGTAGAGGTGTAGAGTAACGTACCTTAGAGAGGTGGTTTGTAGAGGTGTAGAAGTGTAGAGTAATGTACTTTAGAGAGGTGGTTTGTAGAGATGTCGAGTAATGTACCCTGGAGAGGTGGTTTGTAGAGGTGTAGAGTAATGTACCTTGGAGAGGTGGATTGTAGAGGTGTAGAATAATGCACCTTGGAGAGGTAGTTTGTAGAGGTGTAGAGTTCTGTACCTTGGAGAGGTGGTTTGTAGAGATGTAAGGTTATGTACCTTGAAGAGGTGGTTTGTAGAGGTGTAGAGTAATGTACCTTGGAGAGCTGGTTTGTAGAGGTGTAGAGTAATGTACCCTGGAGTGGTAGTTTGTAGAGGTGTAGAGTAATGTACATTGGAGAGGTGGTTTGTAGATGTCTAGAGTAATGTATCCTGGAGAGGTGGTTTGTAGAGGTGTACAGTAATGTACCTTGAAGAGGTGGTTTGTAGAGATGTAAGGTAATGTACCTTGGAGAGGTGGTTTGTAGAGGTGTAGAGTAATGTACCTTGGAGAGGTGGTTTGTAGAAGTGTAGAGTAATGTACCTTGGAGAGGTGGTTTGTAGAGATGTAAGGTTATGTACCTTGGAGAGGTGGTTTGTAGAGATATAGAGTAATGTACCTTGGAGAGGTGGTTTGTAGAGGTGTAGAGTAATGTACCTTAGAGAGTTTGTTTGTAGAGGTGTAGAATAATGTACCTTGGAGAGATGGTTTGTAGAGGTGTAAGGTTATGTACCTTGAAGAGGCGGTTTGTAGACGTGTAGAGTAATGCACCTTGGAGAGTTGGTTTGTAGAGGTGTAGAGTAATGTACCTTGGAGAGGTGGTTTGTAGAGATGTAAGGTAATGTACCTTGGAGAGGTGGTTTGTAGAGGTGTAGAGTAATGTACCTTAAAGAGGTGGTTTGTAGAGATGTCAAGTAATGTACCTTGGAGAGGTGGTTTGTAGAGGTGTAGAGTAATGTACCTTGGAGAGGTGGTTTGTAGAGATGTAAGGTAATGTACCATGGAGAGGTGGTTTGAAGAGGTGTAGATTAATGAACCTTGGAGAGGTGGTTTGTAGAAGTGTAGAGTAATGTACCTTGGAGAGGTGGTTTGTAGAGATGTAGGGTTCTGTACCTTGGAGAGGTGGTTTGTAGATGTGTAGAATAATGTACCTTGGAGATGTGGTTTGTAGAGGTGTAGAGTAATGTACCTTGGAGAGGTGGTTTGTAGAGTTGTAGAGTAATGTACCTTGGAGAGGTGATTTGTAGAGGTGTAGAGTAATGTACCTTGAAGAGGCAGTTTGGAGAGGTGTAGAGTAATGTACCTTGGAGAGGTGGTTTGTAGACATGTAGAGTAATGTACCTTGCAGAGGTGGTTTGTAGAGGTGTACAGTAATGTACCTTGGAGAGGTGGTTTGTAGAGGTGTAGAGTAATGTACCTTAGAGAGGTGGTTTGTAGAGATGTTAAGTAATGTACCTTGGAGAGGTGGTTTGTAGATGTGTAGAATAATGTACTTTGGAGAGGTGGTTTGTAGAGATGTAGAGTAATGTACCTTGGAGAGGTGGTTTGTAGACATGTAGAGTTACATACCTTGGAGAGGTGGTTTGTAGAGGTGTAGAGTAATGTACCTTGGAGAGGTTGTTTGTAGAGGTGTAGAGTAATGTACCTTGGAGAGGTGGTTTGTAGAGATGTAAGGTTATGTACCTTGAAGAGGTGGTTTGTAGAGGTGTAGAGTAATGCACCTTGGAAAGGTGGTTTGTAGAGATGCAAGGTAATGTACCTTGGAGAGGTGGTTTGTAGAGGTGTAGAGTAATGTACCTTAAAGAGATGGTTTGTAGAGATGTCAAGTAATGTACCTTGGAGAGGTGGTTTGTAGAGGTGTAGAGTAATGTACCTTGGAGAGGTGGTTTGTAGAGGTGTAGAGTAATGTACCTTGAAGAGGTGGTTTGTAGAGATGTAAGGTTATGTACCTTGAAGAGGTGGTTTGTAGAGGTGTAGAGTAATGTACCTTGGAGAGGTGGTTTGTAGAGGTGTAGAGTAATGTACCTTGAGGAGGTGGTTTGTAGAGATGTCAAGTAATGTACCTTGGAGAGGTGGTTTGTAGAGGTGTAGAGTAATGTACCTTGGAGAGGTGGTTTGAAGAGGTGTAGAGTAATGTACCTTGGAGAGGTGGTTTGTAGAGGTGTGGAGGTGTAATGTTATGTACCTTGAAGAGGTGGTTTGTAGAGGTGTAGAGTAATGTACCTTGGAGAGGTGGTTTGTAGAGGTGTAGAGTAATGTACCCTGGAGAGGTGGTTTGTAGAGGTGTAGAGTAATGGACCTTGGAGAGGTGGTTTGTAGATGTGTAGAGTAATGTATCTTGGAGAGGTGGTTTGTAGAGGTGTAGAGTAATGTACCTTGGAGAGGTGGTTTGTAGAGGTGTAGAGTAATGTACCTTGGAGAGGTGGTTTGTAGAAGTGTAGAGGAATGTACCTTGGAGAGGTGGTTTGTAGAGATGTAGGGTTCTGTACCTTGGAGAGGTGGTTTATAGAGATGTAAGGTTATGTACCTTGGAGAGGTGGTTTGTAGAGGTGTAGAGTAATGTACCTTGGAGAGGTGGTTTGTAGAGGTGTAGATTAATGTACCTTGGAGAGGTGGTTTGTAGAGGTGTAGAGTAATGTACCTTGGAGAGGGTATTTGTAGAGGTGTAGAGTAATGTACCATTGGAGAGGTGGTTTGTAGAGGTGTAGAGTAATGTACCTTGAAGAGGTGGTTTGTAGAGGTGTAGAGTAATGTATCTTGGAGAGGTGGTTTGTAGAATTGTAGAGTATTATACCTTGGAGAGGTGGTTTGAAGAGGTGTAGAGTAATGTACCTTGAAGAGGTGGTTTGTAGAGGTGTAGAGTAATCTACCTTGGAGAGGTGGTTTGTAGAGGTGTAGAGTAATGTTCCTTAGAGAGGTGGTTTATAGAGCTGTCGAGTAATGTACCTTGGAGAGGTGGTTTGTAGAGGTATAGAGGTGTAAGGTTATGTACCTTGAAGAGGTGGTTTGTAGAGGTGTAGAGTAAGGTACCTTGGAGAGGTGGGTTGTAGATGTGTAGAATAATGTACCTTGGAGATGTTGTTTGTAGAGGTGTAGAGTAATGTACCTTGGAGAGGTGGTTTGTAGAGGTGTAGAGTAATGTACCTTGGAGAAGTGGTATGTAGAGGTGTAGAGTAATTTACCTTGGAGAGGTGGTTTGTAGAGATGTAAGGTTATGTACCTTGAGGAGGTGGGTTGAAGAGGTGTAGAGTAATGTACCTTGAAGAGGTGGTTTGTAGAGGTGTAGAGTTCTGTACCTTGGAGAGGTGGTTTGTAGAGGTGTAGAGTTCTGTACCTTGGAGAGGTGGTTTGTAGAGGTGTGGAGGTGTAAGGTTATATTCCTTGGAGAGGTGGTTTGTAGAGGTGTAGAGTAATGTACCTTGCAGAGGTGGTTTGTAGAGGTGTAGAGTTCTGTACCTTGGAGAGGTGGTTTGTAGAGGTGTAGAGTAATGTAGCTTGGAGAGGTCGTTTGTAGAGATGTAAGGTTATGTAGCTTGAACAGAAGGTTTGTAGACGTGTAGAGTAATGTACCTTGGAGAGGTGGTTTGTAGAGGTGTTGAGTAATGTACCTTGGAGAGGTGGTTTGTAAAGGTGTAGAGTAATGTACCTTGGAGAGGTGGTTTGTAGAGGTGTAGAGTAATGTACCTTTGAGAGGTGGTTTGTAGAGATGTAGAGTTACACACCTTGAAGAGGTGGTTTATAGACATGTAGAGTAATGTACCTTGGAGAGGTGGTTTGTAGAGATGTCGAGTAATGTACCTTGGAGAGGTGGTTTGTAGATGTGTAGAGTAATGTACCTTGGAGAGGTGCTTTGTAGAGGTATAGAGTAATGTACCTTGAAGAGGTGGTTTGTAGAGATGTAAGGTAATGTACCTTTGAGAGGTGGTTTGTAGAGATGTAGAGTTACATACCTTGAAGAGGTGGTTTGTAGAGATGTAGAGTAATGTACCTTGGAGAGGTGGTTTGTAGAGGTGTACAGTGATGTACCTTAGGGAGGTGGTTTTTAGAGGTGTAGAGTAATGTACCTTGGAGAGGTGGTTTGTAGAGGAGTAGAGAAATGTACCTTGGAGAGGTGGTTTGTAGAGGTGTAGAGTAATGTACCTTGGAGAGGTGGTTTGTAGAGGTGTAGAGTAATGTACCTTGGAGAGGTGGTTTGTAGAGATGTAAGGTTATGTACCTTGAAGAGGTGGGTTGTAGAGGTGTAGAGTAATGTACCTTGAAGAGGTGGTTTGTAGAGGTGTAGAGTTCTGTACCTTGGAGAGGTGGTTTGTAGAGGTGTGGAGGTGTAATGTTATGTACCTTGAATAGGTGGTTTGTAGAGGTGTAGAGTAATGTACCTTGGAGAGGTGGTTTGTAGAGGTGTAGAGTAATGTACCCTGGAGAGGTGGTTTGTAGAGGTGTAGAGTAATGGACCTTGGAGAGGTGGTTTGTAGATGTGCAGAGTAATGTATCTTGGAGAGGTGGTTTGTAGAGGTGTAGAGTAATGTACCTTGGAGAGGTGGTTTGTAGAGGTGTAGAGTAATGTACCTTGGAGAGGTGGTTTGTAGAAGTGTAGAGGAATGTACCTTGGAGAGGTGGTTTGTAGAGATGTAGGGTTCTGTACCTTGGAGAGGTGGTTTATAGAGATGTAAGGTTATGTACCTTGGAGAGGTGGTTTGTAGAGGTGTAGAGTAATGTACCTTGGAGAGGTGGTTTGCAGAGGTGTAGATTAATGTACCTTGGAGAGGTGGTTTGTAGAGGTGTAGAGTAATGTACCTTGGAGAGGGTATTTGTAGAGGTGTAGAGTAATGTACCTTGGAGAGGTGGTTTGTAGAGGTGTAGAGTAATGTACCTTGAAGAGGTGGTTTGTAGAAGTGTAGAGTAATGTATCTTGGAGAGGTGGTTTGTAGAATTGTAGAGTATCGTACCTTTGAGAGGTGGTTTGAAGAGGTGTAGAGTAATGTACCTTGAAGAGGTGGTTTGTAGAGGTGTAGAGTAATATACCTTGGAGAGGTGGTTTGTAGAGGTGTAGAGTAATATACCTTAGAGAGGTGGTTTATAGAGCTGTCGAGTAATGTACCTTGGAGAGGTGGTTTGTAGAGGTATAGAGGTGTAAGGTTATGTACCTTGAAGAGGTGGTTTGTAGAGGTGTAGAGTAATGTACCTTGGAGAGGTGGTTTGTAGATGTGTAGAATAATGTACCTTGGAGATGTGGTTTGTAGAGGTGTAGAGTAATGTACCTTGGAGAGGTGGTTTGTAGAGGTGTAGAGTAATGTACCTTGGAGAGGTGGTTTGTAGAGGTGTAGAGTAATGTACCTTGAAGAGGCGGTTTGGAGAGGTGTAGAGTAATGTACCTTGGAGAGGTGGTTTGTAGACATGTAGAGTAATGTACCTTGCAGAGGTGGTTTGCAGAGGTGTAGAGTAATGTACCTTGGAGAGGTGGTTTGTAGAGGTGTAGAGTAATGTACGTTGGAGAGGTGGTTTGTAGAGGTGTAGAGTAATGTACCTTGGAGACGTGGTTTGTAGAGGTGTAGAGTAATGTACCATGCAGAGGTGGTTTGTAGAGCTGTAGAGTAATGGACCTTGGAGAGGTGGTTTGTGGAGGTGTAAGAGTAATGTACCTTGGAGAGGTGGTTTGTGGAGGTGTAAGAGTAATGTACCTTGGAGAGGTGGTTTGTAGAGGTGTAAAGTAATGCACCTTGGAGAGGTGGTTTGTAGAGGTGAAGAGTAATGTACCTTGGAGAGGTGGTTTGTAGAGGTGTAGAGTAATGTACCTTGGAGAGGTGGTTTGTAGAGGTGTAGAGTAATGTACCTTAGAGAGGTGGTTTGTAGAGATGTAGAGTAATGTACCTTGGAGAGGTGGTTTGTAGATGTGTAGAATAATGTACCTTGGAGATTTGGTTTGTAGAGGTGTAGAGTAATGTACCTTGGAGAGGTGGTTTGTAGAGGTGTAGAGTAATGTACCTTGGAGACGTGGTTTGTAGAGGTGTAGAGTAATGTACCATGCAGAGGTGGTTTATAGAGCTGTAGAGTAATGGACCTTGGAGAGGTGGTTTGTGGAGGTGTAAGAGTAATGTACCTTGGAGAGGTGGTTTGTGGAGATGTAAGAGTAATGTTCCTTGGAGAGGTGGTTTGTAGAGGTGTAAAGTAATGCACCTTGGAGAGGTGGTTTGTAGAGTTGAAGAGTAATGTACCTTGGAGAGGAGGTTTGTAGAGGTGTAGAGTAATGTACCTTGGAGAGGTGGTTTGTAGAGCTGTAGAGTAATGTACCTTGAAGAGGTGGTTTGTAGAGGTGTAGAGTAATGTACCTTGGAGAGGTGGTTTGTAGATGTGTAGAATAATGTACCTTGGAGATGTGGTTTGTAGAGGTGTAGAGTAATGTACCTTGGAGAGGTGGTTTGTAGAGTTGTAGAGTAATGTACCTTGGAGAGGTGGTTTGTAGAGGTGTAGAGTAATGTACCTTGAAGAGGCGGTTTGGAGAGGTGTAGAGTAATGTACCTTGGAGAGGTGGTTTGTAGACATGTAGAGTAATGTACCTTGCAGAGGTGGTTTGTAGAGGTGTACAGTAATGTACCTTGGAGAGGTGGTTTGTAGAGGTGTAGAGTAATGTACCTTAGAGAGGTGGTTTGTAGAGATGTCGAGTAATGTACCTTGGAGAGGTGGTTTGTAGATGTGTAGAATAATGTACCTTGGAGAGGTGGTTTGTAGAGATGTAGAGTAATGTACCTTGGAGAGGTGGTTTGTAGACATGTAGAGTTACATACCTTGGAGAGGTGGTTTGTAGAGGTGTAGAGTAATGTACCTTGGAGAGGTGGTTTGTAGAGGTGTAGATTAATGTACCTTAGAGAGGTGGTTTGTAGAGGTGTAGAGTAATGTATCTTGGAGAGGTAGTTTGTAGAGGTGTAGAGTAATGTACCTTAGAGAGGTGGTTTGTAGAGGTGTAGAAGTGTAGAGTAATGTACTTTAGAGAGGTGGTTTGTAGAGATGTCGAGTAATGTACCCTGGAGAGGTGGTTTGTTGAGGTGTAGAGTAATGTACCTTGGAGAGGTGGTTTGTAGAGGTGTAGAATAATGCACCTTGGAGAGGTAGTTTGTAGAGGTGTAGAGTAATGTACCTTGGAGAGGTGGTTTGTAGAGATGTAAGGTTAGGTACCTTGAAGAGGTGGTTTGTAGAGGTGTAGAGTAATGTACCTTGAAGAGGTGGTTTGTAGAGGTGTGGAGTTCTGTACCTTGGAGAGGTGGTTTGTAGAGGTGTAAGGTTATGTACCTTGAAGAGGTGGTTTGTAGAGGTGTAGAGTAATGTACCTTGGAGAGCTGGTTTGTAGAGGTGTAGAGTAATGTACCCTGGAGTGGTGGTTTGTAGAGGTGTAGAGTAATGTACATTGGAGAGGTGGTTTGTAGATGTCTAGAGTAATGTATCCTGGAGAGGTGGTTTGTAGAGGTGTAGAGTAATGTACCTTGAAGAGGTGGTTTGTAGAGATGTAAGGTAATGTACCTTGGAGAGGTGGTTTGTAGAGGTGTAGAGTAATGTACCTTGGAGAGGTGGTTTGTAGAAGTGTAGAGTAATGTACCTTGGAGAGGTGGTTAGTAGAGATGTAAGGTTATGTACCTTGGAGAGGTGGTTTGTAGAGATATAGAGTAATGTACCTTGGAGAGGTGGTTTGTAGAGGTGTAGAGTAATGTACCTTAGAGAGGTTGTTTGTAGAGGTGTAGAATAATGTACCTTGGAGAGATGGTTTGTAGAGGTGTAAGATTATGTACCTTGAAGAGGCGGTTTGTAGAGGTGTAGAGTAATGCACCTTGGAGAGGTGGTTTGTAGAGGTGTAGAGTAATGTACCTTGGAGAGGTGGTTTGTAGAGATGTAAGGTAATGTACCTTGGAGAGGTGGTTTGTAGAGGTGTAGAGTAATGTACCTTAAAGAGGTGGTTTGTAGAGATGTCAAGTAATGTACCTTGGAGAGGTGGTTTGTAGAGGTGTAGAGTAATGTACCTTGGAGAGGTGGTTTGTAGAGATGTAAGGTAATGTACCTTGGAGAGGTGGTTTGTAGAGGTGTAGAGTAATGTACCTTAAAGAGGTGGTTTGTAGAGATGTCAAGTAATGTACCATGGAGAGGTGATTTGTAGAGGTGTAGATTAATGTACCTTGGAGAGGTGGTTTGTAGAAGTGTACAGTAATGTACCTTGGAGAGGTGGTTTGTAGAGATGTAGGGTTCTGTACCTTGGAGAGGTGGTTTGTAGAGATGTAAGGTTATTAATCTTGGAAAGGTGGTTTGTAGAGATGTAGAGTAATGTACCTTGGAGAGGTGGTTTGTTGAGGTGTAGAGTAATGTACCTTGGAGAGGTTGTTTGTAGAGGTGTAGAGTAATGTACCTTGGAGAGGTGGTTTGTAGAGATGTAAGGTTATGTACCTTGAAGAGGTGGTTTGTAGAGGTGTAGAGTAATGCACCTTGGAAAGGTGGTTTGTAGAGATGCAAGGTAATGTACCTTGGAGAGGTGGTTTGTAGAGGTGTAGAGTAATGTACCTTAAAGAGATGGTTTGTAGAGATGTCAAGTAATGTACCTTGGAGAGGTGGTTTGTAGAGGTGTAGAGTAATGTACCTTGGAGAGGTGGTTTGTAGAGGTGTAGAGTAATGTACCTTGGAGAGGTGGTTTGTAGAGATGTAAGGTTATGTACCTTGAAGAGGTGGTTTGTAGAGGTGTAGAGTAATGTACCTTGGAGAGGTGGTTTGTAGAGGTGTAGAGTAATGTACCTTGAGGAGGTGGTTTGTAGAGATGTCAAGTAATGTACCTTGGAGAGGTGGTTTGTAGAGGTGTAGAGTAATGTACCTTGGAGAGGTGGTTTGTAGAGGTGTAGAGTAATGTACCTTGGAGAGGTGGTTTGTAGAGATGTAAGGGTATGTACCTTGAAGAGGTGGTTTGTAGAGGTGTAGAGTAATGCACCTTGGAGAGGTGGTTTGTAGAGGTGTAGAGAATGTACCTTGGAGAGGTGGTTTGTAGAGATGTAAGGTAACGTATCTTGGAGAGGTGGTTTGTAGAGGTGTAGAGTAATGTACCTTAAAGAGGTGGTTTGTAGAGATGTCAAGTAATGTACCTTGGAGGGGGGGTTTGTAGAGGTGTAGAGTAATGTACCTTGGAGAGGTGGTTTATAGAGGTGTAGAGTAATGTACCTTGGAGAGGTGGTTTACTAGAGATGTAAGGTTATGTACCTTGAAGAGGTGGTTTGTAGAGGTGTAGAGTAATGTACCTTGGAGAGGTGGTTTGTAGAGGTGTAGAGTAATGTACCTTGAGGAGGTGGTTTGTAGAGATGTCAAGTAATGTACCTTGGAGAGGTGGTTTGTAGAGATGTTGAGTAATGTACCTTGGAGAGGTGGTTTGTAGAGATGTAAGGTAATGTACCTTTGAGAGGTGGTTTGCAGAGATGTAGAGTTACATACCTTGAAGAGGTGGTTTGTTGAGGTGTAGACTAATGTACCTTGGAGAGGTGGTTTGTAGAGGTGTACAGTGATGTACCTTAGGGAGGTGGTTTTTATAGGTGTAGAGTAATGTACCTTGGAGAGGTGGTTTGTAGAGGTGTAGAGTAATGTACCTTGGAGAGGTGGTTTGTAGAGACGTAGAGTAATGTACCTTGGAGAGGTGGTTTGTAGAGATGTAAGGTTATGTACCTTGAAGAGGTGGGTTGTAGAGTTGTAGAGTAATGTACCTTGAAGAGGTGGTTTGTAGAGGTGTAGAGTTCTGTACCTTGGAGAGGTGGTTTGTAGAGGTGTGGAGGTGTAAGGTTATGTACCTTGAAGAGGTGGTTTGTAGAGGTGTAGGGTAATGAACCTTGGAGAGGTGGTTTTCAGAGATATAGAGTTCTGTACCTTGGAGAGGTGGTTTGTAAAGGTGTAAGGTTATATACCTTGGAGAGGTGGTTTGTAGAGGTGTAGAGTAATGTACCTTGCAGAGGTGGTTTGTAGAGGTGTAGAGTTCTGTACCTTGGAGAGGTGGTTTGTAGAGGTGTAGAGTAATGTAGCTTGGAGAGGTGGTTTGTAGAGATGTAAGGTTATGTACCTTGAACAGAAGGTTTGTAGACGTATAGAGTAATGTACCTTGGAGAGGTGGTTTGTAGAGGTGTAGAGTAATGCACCTTGGAGAGGTGGTTTGTAGAGGTGTAGAGTAATGTACCTTGGAGAGGTGGTTTGTAGAGGTGTAGAGTAATGTACCTTGAAGAGGTGGTTTGTAGAGATGTAAGGTAATGTACCTTTGAGAGGTGGTTTGTAGAGATGTAGAGTTACACACCTTGAAGAGGTGGTTTATAGACATGTAGAGTAATGTACCTTGGAGAGGTGGTTTGTAGAGATGTCGAGTAATGTACCTTGGAGAGGTGGTTTGTAGATGTGTAGAGTAATGTACCTTGGAGAGGTGGTTTGTAGAGGTATAGAGTAATGTACCTTGAAGAGGTGGTTTGTAGAGATGTAAGGTAAGGTACCTTTGAGAGGTGGTTTATAGAGGTGTACAGTGGTGTACCTTAGGGAGGTGGTTTTTAGAGGTGTAGAGTAATGTACCTTGGAGAGGTGGTTTGTAGAGGTGTAGAGTAATGTACCTTGGAGAGGTGGTTTGTAGAGGTGTAGAGTAATGTACCTTGGAGAGGTGGTTTGTAGAAGTGTAGAGGAATGTACCTTGGATAGGTGGTTTGTAGAGATGTAGGGTTCTGTACCTTGGAGAGGTGGTTTATAGAGATGTAAGGTTATGTACCTTGGAGAGGTGGTTTGTAGAGGTGTAGAGTAATGTACCTTGGAGAGGTGGTTTGTAGAGGTGTAGAGCAATGTACCTTGGAGAGGTGGTTTGTAGAGGTATAGATTAATGTACCTTGGAGAGGTGGTTTGTAGAGGTGTAGAGTAATGTACCTTGGAGAGGGTATTTGTAGAGGTGTAGAGCAATGTACCTTGGAGAGATGGTTTGTAGAGGTGTAGAGTAATGTACCTTGAAGAGGTGGTTTGTAGAGGTGTAGAGTAATGTATCTTGGAGAGGTGGTTTGTAGAATTGTAGAGTATTATACCTTGGAGAGGTGGTTTGAAGAGGTGTACAGTAATGTACCTTGAAGAGGTGGTTTGTAGAGGTGTAGAGTAATATACCTTGGAGAGGTGGTTTGTAGAGGTGTAGAGTAATGTACCTTAGAGAGGTGGTTTGTAGAGCTGTTGAGTAATGTACCTTGGAGAGGTGGTTTGTAGAGGTATAGAGGTGTAAGGTTATGTACCTTGAAGAGGTGGTTTGTAGAGGTGTGGAGTAATGTACCTTGGAGAGGTGGTTTGTAGATGTGTAGAATAATGTACCTTGGAGATGTGGTTTGTAGAGGTGTAGAGTAATGTACCTTGGAGAGGTGGTTTGTAGAGGTGTAGAGTAATGTACCTTGGAGAGGTGGTTTGTAGAGGTGTAGAGTAATGTACCTTGAAGAGGCGGTTTGGAGAGGTGTAGAGTAATGTACCTTGGAGAGGTGGTTTGTAGACATGTAGAGTAATGTACCTTGCAGAGGTGGTTTGTAGAGGTGTACAGTAATGTACCTTGGAGAGGTGGTTTGTAGAGGTGTAGAGTAATGTACCTTGGAGAGGTGGTTTGTAGAGGTGTAGAGTAATGTACCTTGGAGACGTGGTTTGTAGAGGTGTAAAGTAATGTACCATGCAGAGGTGGTTTGTAGAGCTGTAGAGTAATGTACCTTGGAGAGGTGGTTTGTGGAGGTGTAAGAGTAATGTACCTTGGAGAGGTTGTTTGTGGAGGTGTAAGAGTAATGTACCTTGGAGAGGTGGTTTGTAAAGGTGTAAGGTTATATACCTTGGAGAGGTGGTTTGTAGAGGTGTAGAGTAATGTACCTTGCAGAGGTGGTTTGTAGAGGTGTAGAGTTCTGTACCTTGGAGAGGTGGTTTGTAGAGGTGTAGAGTAATGTAGCTTGGAGAGGTGGTTTGTAGAGATGTAAGGTTATGTACCTTGAACAGAAGGTTTGTAGACGTATAGAGTAATGTACCTTGGAGAGGTGGTTTGTAGAGGTGTAGAGTAATGCACCTTGGAGAGGTGGTTTGTAGAGGTGTAGAGTAATGTACCTTGGAGAGGTGGTTTGTAGAGGTGTAGAGTAATGTACCTTGAAGAGGTGGTTTGTATAGATGTAAGGTAATGTACCTTTGAGAGGTGGTTTGTAGAGATGTAGAGTTACACACCTTGAAGAGGTGGTTTATAGACATGTAGAGTAATGTACCTTGGAGAGGTGGTTTGTAGAGATGTCGAGTAATGTACCTTGGAGAGGTGGTTTGTAGATGTGTAGAGTAATGTACCTTGGAGAGGTGGTTTGTAGAGGTATAGAGTAATGTACCTTGAAGAGGTGGTTTGTAGAGATGTAAGGTAAGGTACCTTTGAGAGGTGGTTTATAGAGGTGTACAGTGATGTACCTTAGGGAGGTGGTTTTTAGAGGTGTAGAGTAATGTACCTTGGAGAGGTGGTTTGTAGAGGTGTAGAGTAATGTACCTTGGAGAGGTGGTTTGTAGAGGTGTAGAGTAATGTACCTTGGAGAGGTGGTTTGTAGAAGTGTAGAGGAATGTACCTTGGATAGGTGGTTTGTAGAGATGTAGGGTTCTGTACCTTGGAGAGGTGGTTTATAGAGATGTAAGGTTATGTACCTTGGAGAGGTGGTTTGTAGAGGTGTAGGGTTCTGTACCTTGGAGAGGTGGTTTGTAGAGATGTAAGGTTATTAATCTTGGAAAGGTGGTTTGTAGAGATGTAGAGTAATGTACCTTGGAGAGGTGGTTTGTTGAGGTGTAGAGTAATGTACCTTGGAGAGGTTGTTTGTAGAGGTGTAGAGTAATGTACCTTGGAGAGGTGGTTTGTAGAGATGTAAGGTTATGTACCTTGAAGAGGTGGTTTGTAGAGGTGTAGAGTAATGCACCTTGGAAAGGTGGTTTGTAGAGATGCAAGGTAATGTACCTTGGAGAGGTGGTTTGTAGAGGTGTAGAGTAATGTACCTTAAAGAGATGGTTTGTAGAGATGTCAAGTAATGTACCTTGGAGAGGTGGTTTGTAGAGGTGTAGAGTAATGTACCTTGGAGAGGTGGTTTGTAGAGGAGTAGAGTAATGTACCTTGGAGAGGTGGTTTGTAGAGATGTAAGGTTATGTACCTTGAAGAGGTGGTTTGTAGAGGTGTAGAGTAATGTACCTTGGAGAGGTGGTTTGTAGAGGTGTAGAGTAATGTACCTTGAGGAGGTGGTTTGTAGAGATGTCAAGTAATGTACCTTGGAGAGGTGGTTTGTAGAGGTGTAGAGTAATGTACCTTGGAGAGGTGGTTTGTAGAGGTGTAGAGTAATGTACCTTGGAGAGGTGGTTTGTAGAGATGTAAGGGTATGTACCTTGAAGAGGTGGTTTGTAGAGGTGTAGAGTAATGCACCTTGGAGAGGTGGTTTGTAGAGGTGTAGAGAATGTACCTTGGAGAGGTGGTTTGTAGAGATGTAAGGTAACGTATCTTGGAGAGGTGGTTTGTAGAGGTGTAGAGTAATGTACCTTAAAGAGGTGGTTTGTAGAGATGTCAAGTAATGTACCTTGGAGGGGGGGTTTGTAGAGGTGTAGAGTAATGTACCTTGGAGAGGTGGTTTATAGAGGTGTAGAGTAATGTACCTTGGAGAGGTGGTTTACTAGAGATGTAAGGTTATGTACCTTGAAGAGGTGGTTTGTAGAGGTGTAGAGTAATGTACCTTGGAGAGGTGGTTTGTAGAGGTGTAGAGTAATGTACCTTGAGGAGGTGGTTTGTAGAGATGTCGAGTAATGTACCTTGGAGAGGTGGTTTGTAGAGATGTTGAGTAATGTACCTTGGAGAGGTGGTTTGTAGAGATGTAAGGTAATGTACCTTTGAGAGGTGGTTTGCAGAGATGTAGAGTTACATACCTTGAAGAGGTGGTTTGTTGAGGTGTAGACTAATGTACCTTGGAGAGGTGGTTTGTAGAGGTGTACAGTGATGTACCTTAGGGAGGTGGTTTTTATAGGTGTAGAGTAATGTACCTTGGAGAGGTGGTTTGTAGAGGTGTAGAGTAATGTACCTTGGAGAGGTGGTTTGTAGAGACGTAGAGTAATGTACCTTGGAGAGGTGGTTTGTAGAGATGTAAGGTTATGTACCTTGAAGAGGTGGGTTGTAGAGTTGTAGAGTAATGTACCTTGAAGAGGTGGTTTGTAGAGGTGTAGAGTTCTGTACCTTGGAGAGGTGGTTTGTAGAGGTGTGGAGGTGTAAGGTTATGTACCTTGAAGAGGTGGTTTGTAGAGGTGTAGGGTAATGAACCTTGGAGAGGTGGTTTTCAGAGATATAGAGTTCTGTACCTTGGAGAGGTGGTTTGTAAAGGTGTAAGGTTATATACCTTGGAGAGGTGGTTTGTAGAGGTGTAGAGTAATGTACCTTGCAGAGGTGGTTTGTAGAGGTGTAGAGTTCTGTACCTTGGAGAGGTGGTTTGTAGAGGTGTAGAGTAATGTAGCTTGGAGAGGTGGTTTGTAGAGATGTAAGGTTATGTACCTTGAACAGAAGGTTTGTAGACGTATAGAGTAATGTACCTTGGAGAGGTGGTTTGTAGAGGTGTAGAGTAATGCACCTTGGAGAGGTGGTTTGTAGAGGTGTAGAGTAATGTACCTTGGAGAGGTGGTTTGTAGAGGTGTAGAGTAATGTACCTTGAAGAGGTGGTTTGTAGAGATGTAAGGTAATGTACCTTTGAGAGGTGGTTTGTAGAGATGTAGAGTTACACACCTTGCAGAGGTGGTTTATAGACATGTAGAGTAATGTACCTTGGAGAGGTGGTTTGTAGAGATGTCGAGTAATGTACCTTGGAGAGGTGGTTTGTAGATGTGTAGAGTAATGTACCTTGGAGAGGTGGTTTGTAGAGGTATAGAGTAATGTACCTTGAAGAGGTGGTTTGTAGAGATGTAAGATAAGGTACCTTTGAGAGGTGGTTTATAGAGGTGTACAGTGATGTACCTTAGGGAGGTGGTTTTTAGAGGTGTAGAGTAATGTACCTTGGAGAGGTGGTTTGTAGAGGTGTAGAGTAATGTACCTTGGAGAGGTGGTTTGTAGAGGTGTAGAGTAATGTACCTTGGAGAGGTGGTTTGTAGAAGTGTAGAGGAATGTACCTTGGATAGGTGGTTTGTAGAGATGTAGGGTTCTGTACCTTGGAGAGGTGGTTTATAGAGATGTAAGGTTATGTACCTTGGAGAGGTGGTTTGTAGAGGTGTAGAGTAATGTACCTTGGAGAGGTGGTTTGTAGAGGTGTAGAGCAATGTACCTTGGAGAGGTGGTTTGTAGAGGTGTAGATTAATGTACCTTGGAGAGGTGGTTTGTAGAGGTGTAGAGTAATGTACCTTGGAGAGGGTATTTGTAGAGGTGTAGAGCAATGTACCTTGGAGAGATGGTTTGTAGAGGTGTAGAGTAATGTACCTTGAAGAGGTGGTTTGTAGAGGTGTAGAGTAATGTATCTTGGAGAGGTGGTTTGTAGAATTGTAGAGTATTATACCTTGGAGAGGTGGTTTGAAGAGGTGTACAGTAATGTACCTTGAAGAGGTGGTTTGTAGAGGTGTAGAGTAATATACCTTGGAGAGGTGGTTTGTAGAGGTGTAGAGTAATGTACCTTAGAGAGGTGGTTTGTAGAGCTGTTGAGTAATGTACCTTGGAGAGGTGGTTTGTAGAGGTATAGAGGTGTAAGGTTATGTACCTTGAAGAGGTGGTTTGTAGAGGTGTGGAGTAATGTACCTTGGAGAGGTGGTTTGTAGATGTGTAGAATAATGTACCTTGGAGATGTGGTTTGTAGAGGTGTAGAGTAATGTACCTTGGAGAGGTGGTTTGTAGAGGTGTAGAGTAATGTACCTTGGAGAGGTGGTTTGTAGAGGTGTAGAGTAATGTACCTTGAAGAGGCGGTTTGGAGAGGTGTAGAGTAATGTACCTTGGAGAGGTGGTTTGTAGACATGTAGAGTAATGTACCTTGCAGAGGTGGTTTGTAGAGGTGTACAGTAATGTACCTTGGAGAGGTGGTTTGTAGAGGTGTAGAGTAATGTACCTTGGAGAGGTGGTTTGTAGAGGTGTAGAGTAATGTACCTTGGAGACGTGGTTTGTAGAGGTGTAAAGTAATGTACCATGCAGAGGTGGTTTGTAGAGCTGTAGAGTAATGTACCTTGGAGAGGTGGTTTGTGGAGGTGTAAGAGTAATGTACCTTGGAGAGGTTGTTTGTGGAGGTGTAAGAGTAATGTACCTTGGAGAGGTGGTTTGTAAAGGTGTAAGGTTATATACCTTGGAGAGGTGGTTTGTAGAGGTGTAGAGTAATGTACCTTGCAGAGGTGGTTTGTAGAGGTGTAGAGTTCTGTACCTTGGAGAGGTGGTTTGTAGAGGTGTAGAGTAATGTAGCTTGGAGAGGTGGTTTGTAGAGATGTAAGGTTATGTACCTTGAACAGAAGGTTTGTAGACGTATAGAGTAATGTACCTTGGAGAGGTGGTTTGTAGAGGTGTAGAGTAATGCACCTTGGAGAGGTGGTTTGTAGAGGTGTAGAGTAATGTACCTTGGAGAGGTGGTTTGTAGAGGTGTAGAGTAATGTACCTTGAATAGGTGGTTTGTATAGATGTAAGGTAATGTACCTTTGAGAGGTGGTTTGTAGAGATGTAGAGTTACACACCTTGAAGAGGTGGTTTATAGACATGTAGAGTAATGTACCTTGGAGAGGTGGTTTGTAGAGATGTCGAGTAATGTACCTTGGAGAGGTGGTTTGTAGATGTGTAGAGTAATGTACCTTGGAGAGGTGGTTTGTAGAGGTATAGAGTAATGTACCTTGAAGAGGTGGTTTGTAGAGATGTAAGGTAAGGTACCTTTGAGAGGTGGTTTATAGAGGTGTACAGTGATGTACCTTAGGGAGGTGGTTTTTAGAGGTGTAGAGTAATGTACCTTGGAGAGGTGGTTTGTAGAGGTGTAGAGTAATGTACCTTGGAGAGGTGGTTTGTAGAGGTGTAGAGTAATGTACCTTGGAGAGGTGGTTTGTAGAAGTGTAGAGGAATGTACCTTGGATAGGTGGTTTGTAGAGATGTAGGGTTCTGTACCTTGGAGAGGTGGTTTATAGAGATGTAAGGTTATGTACCTTGGAGAGGTGGTTTGTAGAGGTGTAGAGTAATGTACCTTGGAGAGGTGGTTTGTAGAGGTGTAGAGCAATGTACCTTGGAGAGGTGGTTTGTAGAGGTGTAGATTAATGTACCTTGGAGAGGTGGTTTGTAGAGGTGTAGAGTAATGTACCTTGGAGAGGGTATTTGTAGAGGTGTAGAGCAATGTACCTTGGAGAGATGGTTTGTAGAGGTGTAGAGTAATGTACCTTGAAGAGGTGGTTTGTAGAGGTGTAGAGTAATGTATCTTGGAGAGGTGGTTTGTAGAATTGTAGAGTATTATACCTTGGAGAGGTGGTTTGAAGAGGTGTACAGTAATGTACCTTGAAGAGGTGGTTTGTAGAGGTGTAGAGTAATATACCTTGGAGAGGAGGTTTGTAGAGGTGTAGAGTAATGTACCTTAGAGAGGTGGTTTGTAGAGCTGTCGAGTAATGTACCTTGGAGAGGTGGTTTGTAGAGGTATAGAGGTGTAAGGTTATGTACCTTGAAGAGGTGGTTTGTAGAGGTGTGGAGTAATGTACCTTGGAGAGGTGGTTTGTAGATGTGTAGAATAATGTACCTTGGAGATGTGGTTTGTAGAGGTGTAGAGTAATGTACCTTGGAGAGGTGGTTTGTAGAGGTGTAGAGTAATGTACCTTGGAGAGGTGGTTTGTAGAGGTGTAGAGTAATGTACCTTGAAGAGGCGGTTTGGAGAGGTGTAGATTAATGTACCTTGGAGAGGTGGTTTGTAGACATGTAGAGTAATGTACCTTGCAGAGGTGGTTTGTAGAGGTGTACAGTAATGTACCTTGGAGAGGTGGTTTGTAGAGGTGTAGAGAAATGTACCTTGGAGAGGTGGTTTGTAGAGGTGTAGAGTAATGTACCTTGGAGACGTGGTTTGTAGAGGTGTAAAGTAATGTACCATGCAGAGGTGGTTTGTAGAGCTGTAGAGTAATGTACCTTGGAGAGGTGGTTTGTGGAGGTGTAAGAGTAATGTACCTTGGAGAGGTTGTTTGTGGAGGTGTAAGAGTAATGTACCTTGGAGAGGTGGTTTGTAGAGGTGTAAAGTAATGCACCTTGGAGATGTGGTTTGTAGAGGTGTAGAGTAATGTACCTTGGAGAGGTGGTTTGTAGAGGTGTAGAGTAATGTACCTTGGAGACGTGGTTTGTAGAGGTTTAGAGTAATGCACCATGCAGAGGTGGTTTGTAGAGCTGTAGAGTAATGTACCTTGGAGAGGTGGTTTGTGGAGGTGTAAGAGTAATATACCTTGGAGAGGTTGTTTGTGGAGGTGTAAGAGTAATGTACCTTGGAGAGGTGGTTTGTAGAGGTGTAAAGTAATGCACCTTGGAGAGGTGGTTTGTAGAGGTGAAGAGTAATGTACCTTGGAGAGGTGGTTTGTAGAGGTGTAGAGTAATGTACCTTGGAGAGGTGGTTTGTAGAGGTGTAGAGTAATGTACCTTGGAGAGGTGGTTTGTAGAGGTGTAGAGTAATGTACCTTGAAGAGGTGGTTTGGAGAGGTGTAGAGTAATGTACCTTGGAGAGGTGGTTTGTAGACATGTAGAGTAATGTACCTTGCAGAGGTGGTTTGTAGAGGTGTACAGTAATGTACCTTGGAGATGTGGTTTGTAGAGGTGGAGAGTAATGTACCTTGGAGAGGTGGTTTGTAGAGGTGTAGAGTAATGTACCTTGGAGACGTGGTTTGTAGAGGTTTAGAGTAATGTACCATGCAGAGGTGGTTTGTAGAGCTGTAGAGTAATGTACCTTGGAGAGGTGGTTTGTGGAGGTGTAAGAGTAATATACCTTGGAGAGGTTGTTTGTGGAGGTGTAAGAGTAATGTACCTTGGAGAGGTGGTTTGTAGAGGTGTAAAGTAATGCACCTTGGAGAGGTGGTTTGTAGAGGTGAAGAGTAATGTACCTTGGAGAGGTGGTTTGTAGAGGTGTAGAGTAATGTACCTTGGAGAGGTGGTTTGTAGAGGTGTAGAGTAATGTACCTTAGAGAGGTGGTTTGTAGAGATGTCGAGTAATGTACCTTGGAGAGGTGGTTTCTAGATGTGTAGAATAATGTACCTTGGAGAGGTGGTTTGTAGAGATGTAGAGTAATGTACCTTGGAGAGGTGGTTTGTAGACATGTAGAGTTACATACCTTGGAGAGGTGGTTTGTAGAGGTGTAGAGTTCTGTACCTTGGAGAGGTGGTTTGTAGAGGTGTGGAGGTGTAAGGTTATATTCCTTGGAGAGGTGGTTTGTAGAGGTGTAGAGTAATGTAGCTTGGAGAGGTGGTTTGTAGAGATGTAAGGTTATGTAGCTTGAACAGAAGGTTTGTAGACGTGTAGAGTAATGTACCTTGGAGAGGTGGTTTGTAGAGGTGTTGAGTAATGTACCTTGGAGAAGTGGTTTGTAAAGGTGTAGAGTAATGTACCTTGGAGAGGTGGTTTGTAGAGGTGTAGAGTAATGTACCTTTGAGAGGTGGTTTGTAGAGATGTAGAGTTACACACCTTGAAGAGGTGGTTTATAGACATGTAGAGTAATGTACCTTGGAGAGGTGGTTTGTAGAGATGTCGAGTAATGTACCTTGGAGAGGTGGTTTGTAGATGTGTAGAGTAATGTACCTTGGAGAGGTGCTTTGTAGAGGTATAGAGTAATGTACCTTGAAGAGGTGGTTTGTAGAGATGTAAGGTAATGTACCTTTGAGAGGTGGTTTGTAGAGATGTAGAGTTACATACCTTGAAGAGGTGGTTTGTAGAGATGTAGAGTAATGTACCTTGGAGAGGTGGTTTGTAGAGGTGTACAGTGATGTACCTTAGGGAGGTGGTTTTTGGAGGTGTAGAGTAATGTACCTTGGAGAGGTGGTTTGTAGAGGAGTAGAGAAATGTACCTTGGAGAGGTGGTTTGTAGAGGTGTAGAGTAATGTACCTTGGAGAGGTGGTTTGTAGAGGTGTAGAGTAATGTACCTTGGAGAGTTGGTTTGTAGAGATGTAAGGTTATGTACCTTGAAGAGGTGGGTTGTAGAGGTGTAGAGTAATGTACCTTGAAGAGGTGGTTTGTAGAGGTGTAGAGTTCTGTACCTTGGAGAGGTGGTTTGTAGAGGTGTGGAGGTGTAATGTTATGTACCTTGAAGAGGTGGTTTTTAGAGGTGTAGAGTAATGTACCTTGGAGAGGTGGTTTGTAGAGGTGTAGAGTAATGTACCCTGGAGAGGTGGTTTGTAGAGGTGTAGAGTAATGGACCTTGGAGAGGTGGTTTGTAGATGTGTAGAGTAATGTATCTTGGAGAGGTGGTTTGTAGAGGTGTAGAGTAATGTACCTTGGAGAGGTGGTTTGTAGAGGTGTAGAGTAATGTACCTTGGAGAGGTGGTTTGTAGAAGTGTAGAGGAATGTACCTTGGAGAGGTGGTTTGTAGAGATGTAGGGTTCTGTACCTTGGAGAGGTGGTTTATAGAGATGTAAGGTTATGTACCTTGGAGAGGTATTTTGTAGAGGTGTAGAGTAATGTACCTTGGAGAGGTGGTTTGCAGAGGTGTAGATTAATGTACCTTGGAGAGGTGGTTTGTAGAGGTGTAGAGTAATGTACCTTGGAGAGGGTATTTGTAGAGGTGTAGAGTAATGTACCTTGGAGAGGTGGTTTGTAGAGGTGTAGAGTAATGTACCTTGAAGAGGTGGTTTGTAGAAGTGTAGAGTAATGTATCTTGGAGAGGTGGTTTGTAGAATTGTAGAGTATCATACCTTGGAGAGGTGGTTTGTAGAGGTGTAGAGTAATGTACCTTGGAGAGGTGGTTTGTAGATGTGTAGAATAATGTACCTTGGAGATGTGGTTTGTAGAGGTGTAGAGTAATGTACCTTGGAGAGGTGGTTTGTAGAGGTGTAGAGTAATGTACCTTGGAGATGTGGTTTGTAGAGGTGTAGAGTAATGTACCTTGAAGAGGCGGTTTGGAGAGGTGTAGAGTAATGTACCTTGGAGAGGTGGTTTGTAGACATGTAGAGTAATGTACCTTGCAGAGGTGGTTTGCAGAGGTGTAGAGTAATGTACCTTGGAGAGGTGGTTTGTAGAGGTGTAGAGTAATGTACGTTGGAGAGGTGGTTTGTAGAGGTGTAGAGTAATGTACCTTGGAGACGTGGTTTGAAGAGGTGTAGAGTAATGTAACATGCAGAGGTGGTTTGTAGAGCTGTAGAGTAATGGACCTTGGAGAGGTGGTTTGTGGAGGTGTAAGAGTAATGTACCTTGGAGAGGTGGTTTGTGGAGGTGTAAGAGTAATGTACCTTGGAGAGGTGGTTTGTAGAGGTGTAAAGTAATGCACCTTGGAGAGGTGGTTTGTAGAGGTGAAGAGTAATGTACCTTGGAGAGGTGGTTTGTAGAGCTGTAGAGTAATGTACCTTGGAGAGGTGGTTTGTAGAGGTGTAGAGTAATGTACCTTAGAGAGGTGGTTTGTAGAGATGTAGAGTAATGTACCTTGGAGAGGTGGTTTGTAGATGTGTAGAATAATGTACCTTGGAGATGTGGTTTGTAGAGGTGTAGAGTAATGTACCTTGGAGAGGTGGTTTGTAGAGGTGTAGAGTAATGTACCTTGGAGACGTGGTTTGTAGAGGTGTAGAGTAATGTACCATGCAGAGGTGGTTTATAGAGCTGTAGAGTAATGGACCTTGGAGAGGTGGTTTGTGGAGGTGTAAGAGTAATGTACCTTGGAGAGGTGGTTTGTGGAGGTGTAAGAGTAATGTTCCTTGGAGAGGTGGTTTGTAGAGGTGTAGAGTAATGTACCTTGGAGAGGTGGTTTGTAGAGGTGTAGAGTAATGTACCTTGGAGAGGTGGTTTGTAGAAGTGTAGAGGAATGTACCTTGGATAGGTGGTTTGTAGAGATGTAGGGTTCTGTACCTTGGAGAGGTGGTTTATAGAGATGTAAGGTTATGTACCTTGGAGAGGTGGTTTGTAGAGGTGTAGAGTAATGTACCTTGGAGAGGTGGTTTGTAGAGGTGTAGAGCAATGTACCTTGGAGAGGTGGTTTGTAGAGGTGTAGATTAATGTACCTTGGAGAGGTGGTTTGTAGAGGTGTAGAGTAAAGTACCTTGGAGAGGGTATTTGTAGAGGTGTAGAGCAATGTACCTTGGAGAGATGGTTTGTAGAGGTGTAGAGTAATGTACCTTGAAGAGGTGGTTTGTAGAGGTGTAGAGTAATGTATCTTGGAGAGGTGGTTTGTAGAATTGTAGAGTATTATACCTTGGAGAGGTGGTTTGAAGAGGTGTACAGTAATGTACCTTGAAGAGGTGGTTTGTAGAGGTGTAGAGTAATATACCTTGGAGAGGTGGTTTGTAGAGGTGTAGAGTAATGTACCTTAGAGAGGTGGTTTGTAGAGCTGTTGAGTAATGTACCTTGGAGAGGTGGTTTGTAGAGGTATAGAGGTGTAAGGTTATGTACCTTGAAGAGGTGGTTTGTAGAGGTGTGGAGTAATGTACCTTGGAGAGGTGGTTTGTAGATGTGTAGAATAATGTACCTTGGAGATGTGGTTTGTAGAGGTGTAGAGTAATGTACCTTGGAGAGGTGGTTTGTAGAGGTGTAGAGTAATGTACCTTGGAGAGGTGGTTTGTAGAGGTGTAGAGTAATGTACCTTGAAGAGGCGGTTTGGAGAGGTGTAGAGTAATGTACCTTGGAGAGGTGGTTTGTAGACATGTAGAGTAATGTACCTTGCAGAGGTGGTTTGTAGAGGTGTACAGTAATGTACCTTGGAGAGGTGGTTTGTAGAGGTGTAGAGTAATGTACCTTGGAGAGGTGGTTTGTAGAGGTGTAGAGTAATGTACCTTGGAGACGTGGTTTGTAGAGGTGTAAAGTAATGTACCATGCAGAGGTGGTTTGTAGAGCTGTAGAGTAATGTACCTTGGAGAGGTGGTTTGTGGAGGTGTAAGAGTAATGTACCTTGGAGAGGTTGTTTGTGGAGGTGTAAGAGTAATGTACCTTGGAGAGGTGGTTTGTAAAGGTGTAAGGTTATATACCTTGGAGAGGTGGTTTGTAGAGGTGTAGAGTAATGTACCTTGCAGAGGTGGTTTGTAGAGGTGTAGAGTTCTGTACCTTGGAGAGGTGGTTTGTAGAGGTGTAGAGTAATGTAGCTTGGAGAGGTGGTTTGTAGAGATGTAAGGTTATGTACCTTGAACAGAAGGTTTGTAGACGTATAGAGTAATGTACCTTGGAGAGGTGGTTTGTAGAGGTGTAGAGTAATGCACCTTGGAGAGGTGGTTTGTAGAGGTGTAGAGTAATGTACCTTGGAGAGGTGGTTTGTAGAGGTGTAGAGTAATGTACCTTGAATAGGTGGTTTGTATAGATGTAAGGTAATGTACCTTTGAGAGGTGGTTTGTAGAGATGTAGAGTTACACACCTTGAAGAGGTGGTTTATAGACATGTAGAGTAATGTACCTTGGAGAGGTGGTTTGTAGAGATGTCGAGTAATGTACCTTGGAGAGGTGGTTTGTAGATGTGTAGAGTAATGTACCTTGGAGAGGTGGTTTGTAGAGGTATAGAGTAATGTACCTTGAAGAGGTGGTTTGTAGAGATGTAAGGTAAGGTACCTTTGAGAGGTGGTTTATAGAGGTGTACAGTGATGTACCTTAGGGAGGTGGTTTTTAGAGGTGTAGAGTAATGTACCTTGGAGAGGTGGTTTGTAGAGGTGTAGAGTAATGTACCTTGGAGAGGTGGTTTGTAGAGGTGTAGAGTAATGTACCTTGGAGAGGTGGTTTGTAGAGGTGTAGAGCAATGTACCTTGGAGAGGTGGTTTGTAGAGGTGTAGATTAATGTACCTTGGAGAGGTGGTTTGTAGAGGTGTAGAGTAATGTACCTTGGAGAGGGTATTTGTAGAGGTGTAGAGCAATGTACCTTGGAGAGATGGTTTGTAGAGGTGTAGAGTAATGTACCTTGAAGAGGTGGTTTGTAGAGGTGTAGAGTAATGTATCTTGGAGAGGTGGTTTGTAGAATTGTAGAGTATTATACCTTGGAGAGGTGGTTTGAAGAGGTGTAGAGTAATATACCTTGGAGAGGAGGTTTGTAGAGGTGTAGAGTAATATACCTTGGAGAGGAGGTTTGTAGAGGTGTAGAGTAATGTACCTTAGAGAGGTGGTTTGTAGAGCTGTCGAGTAATGTACCTTGGAGAGGTGGTTTGTAGAGGTATAGAGGTGTAAGGTTATGTACCTTGAAGAGGTGGTTTGTAGAGGTGTGGAGTAATGTACCTTGGAGAGGTGGTTTGTAGATGTGTAGAATAATGTACCTTGGAGATGTGGTTTGTAGAGGTGTAGAGTAATGTACCTTGGAGAGGTGGTTTGTAGAGGTGTAGAGTAATGTACCTTGGAGAGGTGGTTTGTAGAGGTGTAGAGTAATGTACCTTGAAGAGGCGGTTTGGAGAGGTGTAGATTAATGTACCTTGGAGAGGTGGTTTGTAGACATGTAGAGTAATGTACCTTGCAGAGGTGGTTTGTAGAGGTGTACAGTAATGTACCTTGGAGAGGTGGTTTGTAGAGGTGTAGAGAAATGTACCTTGGAGAGGTGGTTTGTAGAGGTGTAGAGTAATGTACCTTGGAGACGTGGTTTGTAGAGGTGTAAAGTAATGTACCATGCAGAGGTGGTTTGTAGAGCTGTAGAGTAATGTACCTTGGAGAGGTGGTTTGTGGAGGTGTAAGAGTAATGTACCTTGGAGAGGTTGTTTGTGGAGGTGTAAGAGTAATGTACCTTGGAGAGGTGGTTTGTAGAGGTGTAAAGTAATGCACCTTGGAGATGTGGTTTGTAGAGGTGTAGAGTAATGTACCTTGGAGAGGTGGTTTGTAGAGGTGTAGAGTAATGTACCTTGGAGACGTGGTTTGTAGAGGTTTAGAGTAATGCACCATGCAGAGGTGGTTTGTAGAGCTGTAGAGTAATGTACCTTGGAGAGGTGGTTTGTGGAGGTGTAAGAGTAATATACCTTGGAGAGGTTGTTTGTGGAGGTGTAAGAGTAATGTACCTTGGAGAGGTGGTTTGTAGAGGTGTAAAGTAATGCACCTTGGAGAGGTGGTTTGTAGAGGTGAAGAGTAATGTACCTTGGAGAGGTGGTTTGTAGAGGTGTAGAGTAATGTACCTTGGAGAGGTGGTTTGTAGAGGTGTAGAGTAATGTACCTTGGAGAGGTGGTTTGTAGAGGTGTAGAGTAATGTACCTTGAAGAGGCGGTTTGGAGAGGTGTAGAGTAATGTACCTTGGAGAGGTGGTTTGTAGACATGTAGAGTAATGTACCTTGCAGAGGTGGTTTGTAGAGGTGTACAGTAATGTACCTTGGAGATGTGGTTTGTAGAGGTGGAGAGTAATGTACCTTGGAGAGGTGGTTTGTAGAGGTGTAGAGTAACGTACCTTGGAGACGTGGTTTGTAGAGGTTTAGAGTAATGTACCATGCAGAGGTGGTTTGTAGAGCTGTAGAGTAATGTACCTTGGAGAGGTGGTTTGTGGAGGTGTAAGAGTAATATACCTTGGAGAGGTTGTTTGTGGAGGTGTAAGAGTAATGTACCTTGGAGAGGTGGTTTGTAGAGGTGTAAAGTAATGCACCTTGGAGAGGTGGTTTGTAGAGGTGAAGAGTAATGTACCTTGGAGAGGTGGTTTGTAGAGGTGTAGAGTAATGTACCTTGGAGAGGTGGTTTGTAGAGGTGTAGAGTAATGTACCTTAGAGAGGTGGTTTGTAGAGATGTCGAGTAATGTACCTTGGAGAGGTGGTTTCTAGATGTGTAGAATAATGTACCTTGGAGAGGTGGTTTGTAGAGATGTAGAGTAATGTACCTTGGAGAGGTGGTTTGTAGACATGTAGAGTTACATACCTTGGAGAGGTGGTTTGTAGAGGTGTAGAGTTCTGTACCTTGGAGAGGTGGTTTGTAGAGGTGTGGAGGTGTAAGGTTATATTCCTTGGAGAGGTGGTTTGTAGAGGTGTAGAGTAATGTAGCTTGGAGAGGTGGTTTGTAGAGATGTAAGGTTATGTAGCTTGAACAGAAGGTTTGTAGACGTGTAGAGTAATGTACCTTGGAGAGGTGGTTTGTAGAGGTGTTGAGTAATGTACCTTGGAGAAGTGGTTTGTAAAGGTGTAGAGTAATGTACCTTGGAGAGGTGGTTTGTAGAGGTGTAGAGTAATGTACCTTTGAGAGGTGGTTTGTAGAGATGTAGAGTTACACACCTTGAAGAGGTGGTTTATAGACATGTAGAGTAATGTACCTTGGAGAGGTGGTTTGTAGAGATGTCGAGTAATGTACCTTGGAGAGGTGGTTTGTAGATGTGTAGAGTAATGTACCTTGGAGAGGTGCTTTGTAGAGGTATAGAGTAATGTACCTTGAAGAGGTGGTTTGTAGAGATGTAAGGTAATGTACCTTTGAGAGGTGGTTTGTAGAGATGTAGAGTTACATACCTTGAAGAGGTGGTTTGTAGAGATGTAGAGTAATGTACCTTGGAGAGGTGGTTTGTAGAGGTGTACAGTGATGTACCTTAGGGAGGTGGTTTTTGGAGGTGTAGAGTAATGTACCTTGGAGAGGTGGTTTGTAGAGGAGTAGAGAAATGTACCTTGGAGAGGTGGTTTGTAGAGGTGTAGAGTAATGTACCTTGGAGAGGTGGTTTGTAGAGGTGTAGAGTAATGTACCTTGGAGAGGTGGTTTGTAGAGATGTAAGGTTATGTACCTTGAAGAGGTGGGTTGTAGAGGTGTAGAGTAATGTACCTTGAAGAGGTGGTTTGTAGAGGTGTAGAGTTCTGTACCTTGGAGAGGTGGTTTGTAGAGGTGTGGAGGTGTAATGTTATGTACCTTGAAGAGGTGGTTTTTAGAGGTGTAGAGTAATGTACCTTGGAGAGGTGGTTTGTAGAGGTGTAGAGTAATGTACCCTGGAGAGGTGGTTTGTAGAGGTGTAGAGTAATGGACCTTGGAGAGGTGGTTTGTAGATGTGTAGAGTAATGTATCTTGGAGAGGTGGTTTGTAGAGGTGTAGAGTAATGTACCTTGGAGAGGTGGTTTGTAGAGGTGTAGAGTAATGTACCTTGGAGAGGTGGTTTGTAGAAGTGTAGAGGAATGTACCTTGGAGAGGTGGTTTGTAGAGATGTAGGGTTCTGTACCTTGGAGAGGTGGTTTATAGAGATGTAAGGTTATGTACCTTGGAGAGGTATTTTGTAGAGGTGTAGAGTAATGTACCTTGGAGAGGTGGTTTGCAGAGGTGTAGATTAATGTACCTTGGAGAGGTGGTTTGTAGAGGTGTAGAGTAATGTACCTTGGAGAGGGTATTTGTAGAGGTGTAGAGTAATGTACCTTGGAGAGGTGGTTTGTAGAGGTGTAGAGTAATGTACCTTGAAGAGGTGGTTTGTAGAAGTGTAGAGTAATGTATCTTGGAGAGGTGGTTTGTAGAATTGTAGAGTATCATACCTTGGAGAGGTGGTTTGTAGAGGTGTAGAGTAATGTACCTTGGAGAGGTGGTTTGTAGATGTGTAGAATAATGTACCTTGGAGATGTGGTTTGTAGAGGTGTAGAGTAATGTACCTTGGAGAGGTGGTTTGTAGAGGTGTAGAGTAATGTACCTTGGAGATGTGGTTTGTAGAGGTGTAGAGTAATGTACCTTGAAGAGGCGGTTTGGAGAGGTGTAGAGTAATGTACCTTGGAGAGGTGGTTTGTAGACATGTAGAGTAATGTACCTTGCAGAGGTGGTTTGCAGAGGTGTAGAGTAATGTACCTTGGAGAGGTGGTTTGTAGAGGTGTAGAGTAATGTACGTTGGAGAGGTGGTTTGTAGAGGTGTAGAGTAATGTACCTTGGAGACGTGGTTTGAAGAGGTGTAGAGTAATGTAACATGCAGAGGTGGTTTGTAGAGCTGTAGAGTAATGGACCTTGGAGAGGTGGTTTGTGGAGGTGTAAGAGTAATGTACCTTGGAGAGGTGGTTTGTGGAGGTGTAAGAGTAATGTACCTTGGAGAGGTGGTTTGTAGAGGTGTAAAGTAATGCACCTTGGAGAGGTGGTTTGTAGAGGTGAAGAGTAATGTACCTTGGAGAGGTGGTTTGTAGAGCTGTAGAGTAATGTACCTTGGAGAGGTGGTTTGTAGAGGTGTAGAGTAATGTACCTTAGAGAGGTGGTTTGTAGAGATGTAGAGTAATGTACCTTGGAGAGGTGGTTTGTAGATGTGTAGAATAATGTACCTTGGAGATGTGGTTTGTAGAGGTGTAGAGTAATGTACCTTGGAGAGGTGGTTTGTAGAGGTGTAGAGTAATGTACCTTGGAGACGTGGTTTGTAGAGGTGTAGAGTAATGTACCATGCAGAGGTGGTTTATAGAGCTGTAGAGTAATGGACCTTGGAGAGGTGGTTTGTGGAGGTGTAAGAGTAATGTACCTTGGAGAGGTGGTTTGTGGAGGTGTAAGAGTAATGTTCCTTGGAGAGGTGGTTTGTAGAGGTGTAAAGTAATGCACCTTGGAGAGGTGGTTTGTAGAGGTGTAGAGTAATGTACCTTGGAGAGGTGGTTTGTAGAGCTGTAGAGTAATGTACCTTGAAGAGGTGGTTTGTAGAGGTGTAGAGTAATGTACCTTGGAGAGGTGGTTTGTAGATGTGTAGAATAATGTACCTTGGAGATGTGGTTTGTAGAGGTGTAGAGTAATGTACCTTGGAAAGGTGGTTTGTAGAGTTGTAGAGTAATGTACCTTGGAGAGGTGGTTTGTAGAGGTGTAGAGTAATGTACCTTGAAGAGGAGGTTTGGAGAGGTGTAGAGTAATGTACCTTGGAGAGGTGGTTTGTAGACATGTAGAGTAATGTACCTTGCAGAGGTGGTTTGTAGAGGTGTACAGTAATGTACCTTGGAGAGGTGGTTTGTAGAGGTGTAGAGTAATGTATCTTGGAGAGGTAGTTTGTAGAGGTGTAAAGGTGTAGAGTAATGTACCTTAGAGAGGTGGTTTGTAGAGGTGTAGAAGTGTAGAGTAATGTACTTTAGAGAGGTGGTTTGTAGAGATGTCGAGTAATGTACCCTGGAGAGGTGGTTTGTAGAGGTGTAGAGTAATGTACCTTGGAGAGGTGGATTGTAGAGGTGTAGAATAATGCACCTTGGAGAGGTAGTTTGTAGAGGTGTAGAGTAATGTACCTTGGAGAGGTGGTTTGTAGAGATGTAAGGTTAGGTACCTTGAAGAGGTGGTTTGTAGAGGTGTAGAGTAATGTACCTTGAAGAGGTGGTTTGTAGAGGTGTAGAGTTCTGTACCTTGGAGAGGTGGTTTGTAGAGATGTAAGGTTATGTACCTTGAAGAGGTGGTTTGTAGAGGTGTAGAGTAATGTACCTTGGAGAGCTGGTTTGTAGAGGTGTAGAGTAATGTACCCTGGAGTGGTAGTTTGTAGAGGTGTAGAGTAATGTACATTGGAGAGGTGGTTTGTAGATGTCTAGAGTAATGTATCCTGGAGAGGTGGTTTGTAGAGGTGTACAGTAATGTACCTTGAAGAGGTGGTTTGTAGAGATGTAAGGTAATGTACCTTGGAGAGGTGGTTTGTAGAGGTGTAGAGTAATGTACCTTGGAGAGGTGGTTTGTAGAAGTGTAGAGTAATGTACCTTGGAGAGGTGGTTTGTAGAGATGTAAGGTTATGTACCTTGGAGAGGTGGTTTGTAGAGATATAGAGTAATGTACCTTGGAGAGGTGGTTTGTAGATGTGCAGAGTAATGTATCTTGGAGAGGTGGTTTGTAGAGGTGTAGAGTAATGTACCTTGGAGAAGTGGTTTGTAGAGGTGTAGAGTAATGTACCTTGGAGAGGTGGTTTGTAGAAGTGTAGAGGAATGTACCTTGGAGAGGTGGTTTGTAGAGATGTAGGGTTCTGTACCTTGGAGAGGTGGTTTATAGAGATGTAAGGTTATGTACCTTGGAGAGGTGGTTTGTAGAGGTGTAGAGTAATGTACCTTGGAGAGGTGGTTTGCAGAGGTGTAGATTAATGTACCTTGGAGAGGTGGTTTGTAGAGGTGTAGAGTAATGTACCTTGGAGAGGGTATTTGTAGAGGTGTAGAGTAATGTACCTTGGAGAGGTGGTTTGTAGAGGTGTAGAGTAATGTACCTTGAAGAGGTGGTTTGTAGAAGTGTAGAGTAATGTATCTTGGAGAGGTGGTTTGTAGAATTGTAGAGTATCGTACCTTTGAGAGGTGGTTTGAAGAGGTGTAGAGTAATGTACCTTGAAGAGGTGGTTTGTAGAGGTGTAGAGTAATATACCTTGGAGAGGTGGTTTGTAGAGGTGTAGAGTAATATACCTTAGAGAGGTGGTTTATAGAGCTGTCGAGTAATGTACCTTGGAGAGGTGGTTTGTAGAGGTATAGAGGTGTAAGGTTATGTACCTTGAAGAGGTGGTTTGTAGAGGTGTAGAGTAATGTACCTTGGAGAGGTGGTTTGTAGATGTGTAGAATAATGTACCTTGGAGATGTGGTTTGTAGAGGTGTAGAGTAATGTACCTTGGAGAGGTGGTTTGTAGAGGTGTAGAGTAATGTACCTTGGAGAGGTGGTTTGTAGAGGTGTAGAGTAATGTACCTTGAAGAGGCGGTTTGGAGAGGTGTAGAGTAATGTACCTTGGAGAGGTGGTTTGTAGACATGTAGAGTAATGTACCTTGCAGAGGTGGTTTGCAGAGGTGTAGAGTAATGTACCTTGGAGAGGTGGTTTGTAGAGGTGTAGAGTAATGTACGTTGGAGAGGTGGTTTGTAGAGGTGTAGAGTAATGTACCTTGGAGACGTGGTTTGTAGAGGTGTAGAGTAATGTACCATGCAGAGGTGGTTTGTAGAGCTGTAGAGTAATGGACCTTGGAGAGGTGGTTTGTGGAGGTGTAAGAGTAATGTACCTTGGAGAGGTGGTTTGTGGAGGTGTAAGAGTAATGTACCTTGGAGAGGTGGTTTGTAGAGGTGTAAAGTAATGCACCTTGGAGAGGTGGTTTGTAGAGGTGAAGAGTAATGTACCTTGGAGAGGTGGTTTGTAGAGGTGTAGAGTAATGTACCTTGGAGAGGTGGTTTGTAGAGGTGTAGAGTAATGTACCTTAGAGAGGTGGTTTGTAGAGATGTAGAGTAATGTACCTTGGAGAGGTGGTTTGTAGATGTGTAGAATAATGTACCTTGGAGATTTGGTTTGTAGAGGTGTAGAGTAATGTACCTTGGAGAGGTGGTTTGTAGAGGTGTAGAGTAATGTACCTTGGAGACGTGGTTTGTAGAGGTGTAGAGTAATGTACCATGCAGAGGTGGTTTATAGAGCTGTAGAGTAATGGACCTTGGAGAGGTGGTTTGTGGAGGTGTAAGAGTAATGTACCTTGGAGAGGTGGTTTGTGGAGGTGTAAGAGTAATGTTCCTTGGAGAGGTGGTTTGTAGAGGTGTAAAGTAATGCACCTTGGAGAGGTGGTTTGTAGAGTTGAAGAGTAATGTACCTTGGAGAGGTGGTTTGTAGAGGTGTAGAGTAATGTACCTTGGAGAGGTGGTTTGTAGAGCTGTAGAGTAATGTACCTTGAAGAGGTGGTTTGTAGAGGTGTAGAGTAATGTACCTTGGAGAGGTGGTTTGTAGATGTGTAGAATAATGTACCTTGGAGATGTGGTTTGTAGAGGTGTAGAGTAATGTACCTTGGAGATGTGGTTTGTAGAGTTGTAGAGTAATGTACCTTGGAGAGGTGGTTTGTAGAGGTGTAGAGTAATGTACCTTGAAGAGGCGGTTTGGAGAGGTGTAGAGTAATGTACCTTGGAGAGGTGGTTTGTAGACATGTAGAGTAATGTACCTTGCAGAGGTGGTTTGTAGAGGTGTACAGTAATGTACCTTGGAGAGGTGGTTTGTAGAGGTGTAGAGTAATGTACCTTAGAGAGGTGGTTTGTAGAGATGTCGAGTAATGTACCTTGGAGAGGTGGTTTGTAGATGTGTAGAATAATGTACCTTGGAGAGGTGGTTTGTAGAGATGTAGAGTAATGTACCTTGGAGAGGTGGTTTGTAGACATGTAGAGTTACATACCTTGGAGAGGTGGTTTGTAGAGGTGTAGAGTAATGTACCTTGGAGAGGTGGTTTGTAGAGGTGTAGATTAATGTACCTTAGAGAGGTGGTTTGTAGAGGTGTAGAGTAATGTATCTTGGAGAGGTAGTTTGTAGAGGTGTAGAGTAATGTACCTTAGAGAGGTGGTTTGTAGAGGTGTAGAAGTGTAGAGTAATGTACTTTAGAGAGGTGGTTTGTAGAGATGTCGAGTAATGTACCCTGGAGAGGTGGTTTGTTGAGGTGTAGAGTAATGTACCTTGGAGAGGTGGTTTGTAGAGGTGTAGAATAATGCACCTTGGAGAGGTAGTTTGTAGAGGTGTAGAGTAATGTACCTTGGAGAGGTGGTTTGTAGAGATGTAAGGTTAGGTACCTTGAAGAGGTGGTTTGTAGAGGTGTAGAGTAATGTACCTTGAAGAGGTGGTTTGTAGAGGTGTGGAGTTCTGTACCTTGGAGAGGTGGTTTGTAGAGGTGTAAGGTTATGTACCTTGAAGAGGTGGTTTGTAGAGGTGTAGAGTAATGTACCTTGGAGAGCTGGTTTGTAGAGGTGTAGAGTAATGTACCCTGGAGTGGTGGTTTGTAGAGGTGTAGAGTAATGTACATTGGAGAGGTGGTTTGTAGATGTCTAGAGTAATGTATCCTGGAGAGGTGGTTTGTAGAGGTGTAGAGTAATGTACCTTGAAGAGGTGGTTTGTAGAGATGTAAGGTAATGTACCTTGGAGAGGTGGTTTGTAGAGGTGTAGAGTAATGTACCTTGGAGAGGTGGTTTGTAGAAGTGTAGAGTAATGTACCTTGGAGAGGTGGTTAGTAGAGATGTAAGGTTATGTACCTTGGAGAGGTGGTTTGTAGAGATATAGAGTAATGTACCTTGGAGAGGTGGTTTGTAGAGGTGTAGAGTAATGTACCTTAGAGAGGTTGTTTGTAGAGGTGTAGAATAATGTACCTTGGAGAGATGGTTTGTAGAGGTGTAAGATTATGTACCTTGAAGAGGCGGTTTGTAGAGGTGTAGAGTAATGCACCTTGGAGAGGTGGTTTGTAGAGGTGTAGAGTAATGTACCTTGGAGAGGTGGTTTGTAGAGATGTAAGGTAATGTACCTTGGAGAGGTGGTTTGTAGAGGTGTAGAGTAATGTACCTTAAAGAGGTGGTTTGTAGAGATGTCAAGTAATGTACCTTGGAGAGGTGGTTTGTAGAGGTGTAGAGTAATGTACCTTGGAGAGGTGGTTTGTAGAGATGTAAGGTAATGTACCTTGGAGAGGTGGTTTGTAGAGGTGTAGAGTAATGTACCTTAAAGAGGTGGTTTGTAGAGATGTCAAGTAATGTACCATGGAGAGGTGATTTGTAGAGGTGTAGATTAATGTACCTTGGAGAGGTGGTTTGTAGAAGTGTACAGTAATGTACCTTGGAGAGGTGGTTTGTAGAGATGTAGGGTTCTGTACCTTGGAGAGGTGGTTTGTAGAGATGTAAGGTTATTAATCTTGGAAAGGTGGTTTGTAGAGATGTAGAGTAATGTACCTTGGAGAGGTGGTTTGTAGAGGTGTAGAGTAATGTACCTTGGAGAGGTGGTTTGTAGAGGTGTAGAGTAATGTACCTTGGAGAGGTGGTTTGTAGAGATGTAAGGTTATGTACCTTGAAGAGGTGGTTTGTAGAGGTGTAGAGTAATGTACCTTGGAGAGGTGGTTTGTAGAGGTGTAGAGTAATGTACCTTGAGGAGGTGGTTTGTAGAGATGTCAAGTAATGTACCTTGGAGAGGTGGTTTGTAGAGGTGTAGAGTAATGTACCTTGGAGAGGTGGTTTGTAGAGGTGTAGAGTAATGTACCTTGGAGAGGTGGTTTGTAGAGATGTAAGGGTATGTACCTTGAAGAGGTGGTTTGTAGAGGTGTAGAGTAATGCACCTTGGAGAGGTGGTTTGTAGAGGTGTAGAGAATGTACCTTGGAGAGGTGGTTTGTAGAGATGTAAGGTAACGTATCTTGGAGAGGTGGTTTGTAGAGGTGTAGAGTAATGTACCTTAAAGAGGTGGTTTGTAGAGATGTCAAGTAATGTACCTTGGAGGGGGGGTTTGTAGAGGTGTAGAGTAATGTACCTTGGAGAGGTGGTTTATAGAGGTGTAGAGTAATGTACCTTGGAGAGGTGGTTTACTAGAGATGTAAGGTTATGTACCTTGAAGAGGTGGTTTGTAGAGGTGTAGAGTAATGTACCTTGGAGAGGTGGTTTGTAGAGGTGTAGAGTAATGTACCTTGAGGAGGTGGTTTGTAGAGATGTCAAGTAATGTACCTTGGAGAGGTGGTTTGTAGAGATGTTGAGTAATGTACCTTGGAGAGGTGGTTTGTAGAGATGTAAGGTAATGTACCTTTGAGAGGTGGTTTGCAGAGATGTAGAGTTACATACCTTGAAGAGGTGGTTTGTTGAGGTGTAGACTAATGTACCTTGGAGAGGTGGTTTGTAGAGGTGTACAGTGATGTACCTTAGGGAGGTGGTTTTTATAGGTGTAGAGTAATGTACCTTGGAGAGGTGGTTTGTAGAGGTGTAGAGTAATGTACCTTGGAGAGGTGGTTTGTAGAGACGTAGAGTAATGTACCTTGGAGAGGTGGTTTGTAGAGATGTAAGGTTATGTACCTTGAAGAGGTGGGTTGTAGAGTTGTAGAGTAATGTACCTTGAAGAGGTGGTTTGTAGAGGTGTAGAGTTCTGTACCTTGGAGAGGTGGTTTGTAGAGGTGTGGAGGTGTAAGGTTATGTACCTTGAAGAGGTGGTTTGTAGAGGTGTAGGGTAATGAACCTTGGAGAGGTGGTTTTCAGAGATATAGAGTTCTGTACCTTGGAGAGGTGGTTTGTAAAGGTGTAAGGTTATATACCTTGGAGAGGTGGTTTGTAGAGGTGTAGAGTAATGTACCTTGCAGAGGTGGTTTGTAGAGGTGTAGAGTTCTGTACCTTGGAGAGGTGGTTTGTAGAGGTGTAGAGTAATGTAGCTTGGAGAGGTGGTTTGTAGAGATGTAAGGTTATGTACCTTGAACAGAAGGTTTGTAGACGTATAGAGTAATGTACCTTGGAGAGGTGGTTTGTAGAGGTGTAGAGTAATGCACCTTGGAGAGGTGGTTTGTAGAGGTGTAGAGTAATGTACCTTGGAGAGGTGGTTTGTAGAGGTGTAGAGTAATGTACCTTGAAGAGGTGGTTTGTAGAGATGTAAGGTAATGTACCTTTGAGAGGTGGTTTGTAGAGATGTAAGGTAAGGTACCTTTGAGAGGTGGTTTATAGAGGTGTACAGTGATGTACCTTAGGGAGGTGGTTTTTAGAGGTGTAGAGTAATGTACCTTGGAGAGGTGGTTTGTAGAGGTGTAGAGTAATGTACCTTGGAGAGGTGGTTTGTAGAGGTGTAGAGTAATGTACCTTGGAGAGGTGGTTTGTAGAAGTGTAGAGGAATGTACCTTGGATAGGTGGTTTGTAGAGATGTAGGGTTCTGTACCTTGGAGAGGTGGTTTATAGAGATGTAAGGTTATGTACCTTGGAGAGGTGGTTTGTAGAGGTGTAGAGTAATGTACCTTGGAGAGGTGGTTTGTAGAGGTGTAGAGCAATGTACCTTGGAGAGGTGGTTTGTAGAGGTGTAGATTAATGTACCTTGGAGAGGTGGTTTGTAGAGGTGTAGAGTAATGTACCTTGGAGAGGGTATTTGTAGAGGTGTAGAGCAATGTACCTTGGAGAGATGGTTTGTAGAGGTGTAGAGTAATGTACCTTGAAGAGGTGGTTTGTAGAGGTGTAGAGTAATGTATCTTGGAGAGGTGGTTTGTAGAATTGTAGAGTATTATACCTTGGAGAGGTGGTTTGAAGAGGTGTACAGTAATGTACCTTGAAGAGGTGGTTTGTAGAGGTGTAGAGTAATATACCTTGGAGAGGTGGTTTGTAGAGGTGTAGAGTAATGTACCTTAGAGAGGTGGTTTGTAGAGCTGTTGAGTAATGTACCTTGGAGAGGTGGTTTGTAGAGGTATAGAGGTGTAAGGTTATGTACCTTGAAGAGGTGGTTTGTAGAGGTGTGGAGTAATGTACCTTGGAGAGGTGGTTTGTAGATGTGTAGAATAATGTACCTTGGAGATGTGGTTTGTAGAGGTGTAGAGTAATGTACCTTGGAGAGGTGGTTTGTAGAGGTGTAGAGTAATGTACCTTGGAGAGGTGGTTTGTAGAGGTGTAGAGTAATGTACCTTGAAGAGGCGGTTTGGAGAGGTGTAGAGTAATGTACCTTGGAGAGGTGGTTTGTAGACATGTAGAGTAATGTACCTTGCAGAGGTGGTTTGTAGAGGTGTACAGTAATGTACCTTGGAGAGGTGGTTTGTAGAGGTGTAGAGTAATGTACCTTGGAGAGGTGGTTTGTAGAGGTGTAGAGTAATGTACCTTGGAGACGTGGTTTGTAGAGGTGTAAAGTAATGTACCATGCAGAGGTGGTTTGTAGAGCTGTAGAGTAATGTACCTTGGAGAGGTGGTTTGTGGAGGTGTAAGAGTAATGTACCTTGGAGAGGTTGTTTGTGGAGGTGTAAGAGTAATGTACCTTGGAGAGGTGGTTTGTAAATGTGTAAGGTTATATACCTTGGAGAGGTGGTTTGTAGAGGTGTAGAGTAATGTACCTTGCAGAGGTGGTTTGTAGAGGTGTAGAGTTCTGTACCTTGGAGAGGTGGTTTGTAGAGGTGTAGAGTAATGTAGCTTGGAGAGGTGGTTTGTAGAGATGTAAGGTTATGTACCTTGAACAGAAGGTTTGTAGACGTATAGAGTAATGTACCTTGGAGAGGTGGTTTGTAGAGGTGTAGAGTAATGCACCTTGGAGAGGTGGTTTGTAGAGGTGTAGAGTAATGTACCTTGGAGAGGTGGTTTGTAGAGGTGTAGAGTAATGTACCTTGAAGAGGTGGTTTGTATAGATGTAAGGTAATGTACCTTTGAGAGGTGGTTTGTAGAGATGTAGAGTTACACACCTTGAAGAGGTGGTTTATAGACATGTAGAGTAATGTACCTTGGAGAGGTGGTTTGTAGAGATGTCGAGTAATGTACCTTGGAGAGGTGGTTTGTAGATGTGTAGAGTAATGTACCTTGGAGAGGTGGTTTGTAGAGGTATAGAGTAATGTACCTTGAAGAGGTGGTTTGTAGAGATGTAAGGTAAGGTACCTTTGAGAGGTGGTTTATAGAGGTGTACAGTGATGTACCTTAGGGAGGTGGTTTTTAGAGGTGTAGAGTAATGTACCTTGGAGAGGTGGTTTGTAGAGGTGTAGAGTAATGTACCTTGGAGAGGTGGTTTGTAGAGGTGTAGAGTAATGTACCTTGGAGAGGTGGTTTGTAGAAGTGTAGAGGAATGTACCTTGGATAGGTGGTTTGTAGAGATGTAGGGTTCTGTACCTTGGAGAGGTGGTTTATAGAGATGTAAGGTTATGTACCTTGGAGAGGTGGTTTGTAGAGGTGTAGGGTTCTGTACATTGGAGAGGTGGTTTGTAGAGATGTAAGGTTATTAATCTTGGAAAGGTGGTTTGTAGAGATGTAGAGTAATGTACCTTGGAGAGGTGGTTTGTTGAGGTGTAGAGTAATGTACCTTGGAGAGGTTGTTTGTAGAGGTGTAGAGTAATGTACCTTGGAGAGGTGGTTTGTAGAGATGTAAGGTTATGTACCTTGAAGAGGTGGTTTGTAGAGGTGTAGAGTAATGCACCTTGGAAAGGTGGTTTGTAGAGATGCAAGGTAATGTACCTTGGAGAGGTGGTTTGTAGAGGTGTAGAGTAATGTACCTTAAAGAGATGGTTTGTAGAGATGTCAAGTAATGTACCTTGGAGAGGTGGTTTGTAGAGGTGTAGAGTAATGTACCTTGGAGAGGTGGTTTGTAGAGGAGTAGAGTAATGTACCTTGGAGAGGTGGTTTGTAGAGATGTAAGGTTATGTACCTTGAAGAGGTGGTTTGTAGAGGTGTAGAGTAATGTACCTTGGAGAGGTGGTTTGTAGAGGTGTAGAGTAATGTACCTTGAGGAGGTGGTTTGTAGAGATGTCAAGTAATGTACCTTGGAGAGGTGGTTTGTAGAGGTGTAGAGTAATGTACCTTGGAGAGGTGGTTTGTAGAGGTGTAGAGTAATGTACCTTGGAGAGGTGGTTTGTAGAGATGTAAGGGTATGTACCTTGAAGAGGTGGTTTGTAGAGGTGTAGAGTAATGCACCTTGGAGAGGTGGTTTGTAGAGGTGTAGAGAATGTACCTTGGAGAGGTGGTTTGTAGAGATGTAAGGTAACGTATCTTGGAGAGGTGGTTTGTAGAGGTGTAGAGTAATGTACCTTAAAGAGGTGGTTTGTAGAGATGTCAAGTAATGTACCTTGGAGGGGGGGTTTGTAGAGGTGTAGAGTAATGTACCTTGGAGAGGTGGTTTATAGAGGTGTAGAGTAATGTACCTTGGAGAGGTGGTTTACTAGAGATGTAAGGTTATGTACCTTGAAGAGGTGGTTTGTAGAGGTGTAGAGTAATGTACCTTGGAGAGGTGGTTTGTAGAGGTGTAGAGTAATGTACCTTGAGGAGGTGGTTTGTAGAGATGTCGAGTAATGTACCTTGGAGAGGTGGTTTGTAGAGATGTTGAGTAATGTACCTTGGAGAGGTGGTTTGTAGAGATGTAAGGTAATGTACCTTTGAGAGGTGGTTTGCAGAGATGTAGAGTTACATACCTTGAAGAGGTGGTTTGTTGAGGTGTAGACTAATGTACCTTGGAGAGGTGGTTTGTAGAGGTGTACAGTGATGTACCTTAGGGAGGTGGTTTTTATAGGTGTAGAGTAATGTACCTTGGAGAGGTGGTTTGTAGAGGTGTAGAGTAATGTACCTTGGAGAGGTGGTTTGTAGAGACGTAGAGTAATGTACCTTGGAGAGGTGGTTTGTAGAGATGTAAGGTTATGTACCTTGAAGAGGTGGGTTGTAGAGTTGTAGAGTAATGTACCTTGAAGAGGTGGTTTGTAGAGGTGTAGAGTTCTGTACCTTGGAGAGGTGGTTTGTAGAGGTGTGGAGGTGTAAGGTTATGTACCTTGAAGAGGTGGTTTGTAGAGGTGTAGGGTAATGAACCTTGGAGAGGTGGTTTTCAGAGATATAGAGTTCTGTACCTTGGAGAGGTGGTTTGTAAAGGTGTAAGGTTATATACCTTGGAGAGGTGGTTTGTAGAGGTGTAGAGTAATGTACCTTGCAGAGGTGGTTTGTAGAGGTGTAGAGTTCTGTACCTTGGAGAGGTGGTTTGTAGAGGTGTAGAGTAATGTAGCTTGGAGAGGTGGTTTGTAGAGATGTAAGGTTATGTACCTTGAACAGAAGGTTTGTAGACGTATAGAGTAATGTACCTTGGAGAGGTGGTTTGTAGAGGTGTAGAGTAATGCACCTTGGAGAGGTGGTTTGTAGAGGTGTAGAGTAATGTACCTTGGAGAGGTGGTTTGTAGAGGTGTAGAGTAATGTACCTTGAAGAGGTGGTTTGTAGAGATGTAAGGTAATGTACCTTTGAGAGGTGGTTTGTAGAGATGTAGAGTTACACACCTTGAAGAGGTGGTTTATAGACATGTAGAGTAATGTACCTTGGAGAGGTGGTTTGTAGAGATGTCGAGTAATGTACCTTGGAGAGGTGGTTTGTAGATGTGTAGAGTAATGTACCTTGGAGAGGTGGTTTGTAGAGGTATAGAGTAATGTACCTTGAAGAGGTGGTTTGTAGAGATGTAAGGTAAGGTACCTTTGAGAGGTGGTTTATAGAGGTGTACAGTGATGTACCTTAGGGAGGTGGTTTTTAGAGGTGTAGAGTAATGTACCTTGGAGAGGTGGTTTGTAGAGGTGTAGAGTAATGTACCTTGGAGAGGTGGTTTGTAGAGGTGTAGAGTAATGTACCTTGGAGAGGTGGTTTGTAGAAGTGTAGAGGAATGTACCTTGGATAGGTGGTTTGTAGAGATGTAGGGTTCTGTACCTTGGAGAGGTGGTTTATAGAGATGTAAGGTTATGTACCTTGGAGAGGTGGTTTGTAGAGGTGTAGAGTAATGTACCTTGGAGAGGTGGTTTGTAGAGGTGTAGAGCAATGTACCTTGGAGAGGTGGTTTGTAGAGGTGTAGATTAATGTACCTTGGAGAGGTGGTTTGTAGAGGTGTAGAGTAATGTACCTTGGAGAGGGTATTTGTAGAGGTGTAGAGCAATGTACCTTGGAGAGATGGTTTGTAGAGGTGTAGAGTAATGTACCTTGAAGAGGTGGTTTGTAGAGGTGTAGAGTAATGTATCTTGGAGAGGTGGTTTGTAGAATTGTAGAGTATTATACCTTGGAGAGGTGGTTTGAAGAGGTGTACAGTAATGTACCTTGAAGAGGTGGTTTGTAGAGGTGTAGAGTAATATACCTTGGAGAGGTGGTTTGTAGAGGTGTAGAGTAATGTACCTTAGAGAGGTGGTTTGTAGAGCTGTTGAGTAATGTACCTTGGAGAGGTGGTTTGTAGAGGTATAGAGGTGTAAGGTTATGTACCTTGAAGAGGTGGTTTGTAGAGGTGTGGAGTAATGTACCTTGGAGAGGTGGTTTGTAGATGTGTAGAATAATGTACCTTGGAGATGTGGTTTGTAGAGGTGTAGAGTAATGTACCTTGGAGAGGTGGTTTGTAGAGGTGTAGAGTAATGTACCTTGGAGAGGTGGTTTGTAGAGGTGTAGAGTAATGTACCTTGAAGAGGCGGTTTGGAGAGGTGTAGAGTAATGTACCTTGGAGAGGTGGTTTGTAGACATGTAGAGTAATGTACCTTGCAGAGGTGGTTTGTAGAGGTGTACAGTAATGTACCTTGGAGAGGTGGTTTGTAGAGGTGTAGAGTAATGTACCTTGGAGAGGTGGTTTGTAGAGGTGTAGAGTAATGTACCTTGGAGACGTGGTTTGTAGAGGTGTAAAGTAATGTACCATGCAGAGGTGGTTTGTAGAGCTGTAGAGTAATGTACCTTGGAGAGGTGGTTTGTGGAGGTGTAAGAGTAATGTACCTTGGAGAGGTTGTTTGTGGAGGTGTAAGAGTAATGTACCTTGGAGAGGTGGTTTGTAAAGGTGTAAGGTTATATACCTTGGAGAGGTGGTTTGTAGAGGTGTAGAGTAATGTACCTTGCAGAGGTGGTTTGTAGAGGTGTAGAGTTCTGTACCTTGGAGAGGTGGTTTGTAGAGGTGTAGAGTAATGTAGCTTGGAGAGGTGGTTTGTAGAGATGTAAGGTTATGTACCTTGAACAGAAGGTTTGTAGACGTATAGAGTAATGTACCTTGGAGAGGTGGTTTGTAGAGGTGTAGAGTAATGCACCTTGGAGAGGTGGTTTGTAGAGGTGTAGAGTAATGTACCTTGGAGAGGTGGTTTGTAGAGGTGTAGAGTAATGTACCTTGAATAGGTGGTTTGTATAGATGTAAGGTAATGTACCTTTGAGAGGTGGTTTGTAGAGATGTAGAGTTACACACCTTGAAGAGGTGGTTTATAGACATGTAGAGTAATGTACCTTGGAGAGGTGGTTTGTAGAGATGTCGAGTAATGTACCTTGGAGAGGTGGTTCGTAGATGTGTAGAGTAATGTACCTTGGAGAGGTGGTTTGTAGAGGTATAGAGTAATGTACCTTGAAGAGGTGGTTTGTAGAGATGTAAGGTAAGGTACCTTTGAGAGGTGGTTTATAGAGGTGTACAGTGATGTACCTTAGGGAGGTGGTTTTTAGAGGTGTAGAGTAATGTACCTTGGAGAGGTGGTTTGTAGAGGTGTAGAGTAATGTACCTTGGAGAGGTGGTTTGTAGAGGTGTAGAGTAATGTACCTTGGAGAGGTGGTTTGTAGAAGTGTAGAGGAATGTACCTTGGATAGGTGGTTTGTAGAGATGTAGGGTTCTGTACCTTGGAGAGGTGGTTTATAGAGATGTAAGGTTATGTACCTTGGAGAGGTGGTTTGTAGAGGTGTAGAGTAATGTACCTTGGAGAGGTGGTTTGTAGAGGTGTAGAGCAATGTACCTTGGAGAGGTGGTTTGTAGAGGTGTAGATTAATGTACCTTGGAGAGGTGGTTTGTAGAGGTGTAGAGTAATGTACCTTGGAGAGGGTATTTGTAGAGGTGTAGAGCAATGTACCTTGGAGAGATGGTTTGTAGAGGTGTAGAGTAATGTACCTTGAAGAGGTGGTTTGTAGAGGTGTAGAGTAATGTATCTTGGAGAGGTGGTTTGTAGAATTGTAGAGTATTATACCTTGGAGAGGTGGTTTGAAGAGGTGTACAGTAATGTACCTTGAAGAGGTGGTTTGTAGAGGTGTAGAGTAATATACCTTGGAGAGGAGGTTTGTAGAGGTGTAGAGTAATGTACCTTAGAGAGGTGGTTTGTAGAGCTGTCGAGTAATGTACCTTGGAGAGGTGGTTTGTAGAGGTATAGAGGTGTAAGGTTATGTACCTTGAAGAGGTGGTTTGTAGAGGTGTGGAGTAATGAACCTTGGAGAGGTGGTTTGTAGATGTGTAGAATAATGTACCTTGGAGATGTGGTTTGTAGAGGTGTAGAGTAATGTACCTTGGAGAGGTGGTTTGTAGAGGTGTAGAGTAATGTACCTTGGAGAGGTGGTTTGTAGAGGTGTAGAGTAATGTACCTTGAAGAGGCGGTTTGGAGAGGTGTAGATTAATGTACCTTGGAGAGGTGGTTTGTAGACATGTAGAGTAATGTACCTTGCAGAGGTGGTTTGTAGAGGTGTACAGTAATGTACCTTGGAGAGGTGGTTTGTAGAGGTGTAGAGAAATGTACCTTGGAGAGGTGGTTTGTAGAGGTGTAGAGTAATGTACCTTGGAGACGTGGTTTGTAGAGGTGTAAAGTAATGTACCATGCAGAGGTGGTTTGTAGAGCTGTAGAGTAATGTACCTTGGAGAGGTGGTTTGTGGAGGTGTAAGAGTAATGTACCTTGGAGAGGTTGTTTGTGGAGGTGTAAGAGTAATGTACCTTGGAGAGGTGGTTTGTAGAGGTGTAAAGTAATGCACCTTGGAGATGTGGTTTGTAGAGGTGTAGAGTAATGTACCTTGGAGAGGTGGTTTGTAGAGGTGTAGAGTAATGTACCTTGGAGACGTGGTTTGTAGAGGTTTAGAGTAATGCACCATGCAGAGGTGGTTTGTAGAGCTGTAGAGTAATGTACCTTGGAGAGGTGGTTTGTGGAGGTGTAAGAGTAATATACCTTGGAGAGGTTGTTTGTGGAGGTGTAAGAGTAATGTACCTTGGAGAGGTGGTTTGTAGAGGTGTAAAGTAATGCACCTTGGAGAGGTGGTTTGTAGAGGTGAAGAGTAATGTACCTTGGAGAGGTGGTTTGTAGAGGTGTAGAGTAATGTACCTTGGAGAGGTGGTTTGTAGAGGTGTAGAGTAATGTACCTTGGAGAGGTGGTTTGTAGAGGTGTAGAGTAATGTACCTTGAAGAGGCGGTTTGGAGAGGTGTAGAGTAATGTACCTTGGAGAGGTGGTTTGTAGACATGTAGAGTAATGTACCTTGCAGAGGTGGTTTGTAGAGGTGTACAGTAATGTACCTTGGAGATGTGGTTTGTAGAGGTGGAGAGTAATGTACCTTGGAGAGGTGGTTTGTAGAGGTGTAGAGTAATGTACCTTGGAGACGTGGTTTGTAGAGGTTTAGAGTAATGTACCATGCAGAGGTGGTTTGTAGAGCTGTAGAGTAATGTACCTTGGAGAGGTGGTTTGTGGAGGTGTAAGAGTAATATACCTTGGAGAGGTTGTTTGTGGAGGTGTAAGAGTAATGTACCTTGGAGAGGTGGTTTGTAGAGGTGTAAAGTAATGCACCTTGGAGTGGTGGTTTGTAGAGGTGAAGAGTAATGTACCTTGGAGAGGTGGTTTGTAGAGGTGTAGAGTAATGTACCTTGGAGAGGTGGTTTGTAGAGGTGTAGAGTAATGTACCTTAGAGAGGTGGTTTGTAGAGATGTCGAGTAATGTACCTTGGAGAGGTGGTTTCTAGATGTGTAGAATAATGTACCTTGGAGAGGTGGTTTGTAGAGATGTAGAGTAATGTACCTTGGAGAGGTGGTTTGTAGACATGTAGAGTTACATACCTTGGAGAGGTGGTTTGTAGAGGTGTAGAGTTCTGTACCTTGGAGAGGTGGTTTGTAGAGGTGTGGAGGTGTAAGGTTATATTCCTTGGAGAGGTGGTTTGTAGAGGTGTAGAGTAATGTAGCTTGGAGAGGTGGTTTGTAGAGATGTAAGGTTATGTAGCTTGAACAGAAGGTTTGTAGACGTGTAGAGTAATGTACCTTGGAGAGGTGGTTTGTAGAGGTGTTGAGTAATGTACCTTGGAGAAGTGGTTTGTAAAGGTGTAGAGTAATGTACCTTGGAGAGGTGGTTTGTAGAGGTGTAGAGTAATGTACCTTTGAGAGGTGGTTTGTAGAGATGTAGAGTTACACACCTTGAAGAGGTGGTTTATAGACATGTAGAGTAATGTACCTTGGAGAGGTGGTTTGTAGAGATGTCGAGTAATGTACCTTGGAGAGGTGGTTTGTAGATGTGTAGAGTAATGTACCTTGGAGAGGTGCTTTGTAGAGGTATAGAGTAATGTACCTTGAAGAGGTGGTTTGTAGAGATGTAAGGTAATGTACCTTTGAGAGGTGGTTTGTAGAGATGTAGAGTTACATACCTTGAAGAGGTGGTTTGTAGAGATGTAGAGTAATGTACCTTGGAGAGGTGGTTTGTAGAGGTGTACAGTGATGTACCTTAGGGAGGTGGTTTTTGGAGGTGTAGAGTAATGTACCTTGGAGAGGTGGTTTGTAGAGGAGTAGAGAAATGTACCTTGGAGAGGTGGTTTGTAGAGGTGTAGAGTAATGTACCTTGGAGAGGTGGTTTGTAGAGGTGTAGAGTAATGTACCTTGGAGAGGTGGTTTGTAGAGATGTAAGGTTATGTACCTTGAAGAGGTGGGTTGTAGAGGTGTAGAGTAATGTACCTTGAAGAGGTGGTTTGTAGAGGTGTAGAGTTCTGTACCTTGGAGAGGTGGTTTGTAGAGGTGTGGAGGTGTAATGTTATGTACCTTGAAGAGGTGGTTTTTAGAGGTGTAGAGTAATGTACCTTGGAGAGGTGGTTTGTAGAGGTGTAGAGTAATGTACCCTGGAGAGGTGGTTTGTAGAGGTGTAGAGTAATGGACCTTGGAGAGGTGGTTTGTAGATGTGTAGAGTAATGTATCTTGGAGAGGTGGTTTGTAGAGGTGTAGAGTAATGTACCTTGGAGAGGTGGTTTGTAGAGGTGTAGAGTAATGTACCTTGGAGAGGTGGTTTGTAGAAGTGTAGAGGAATGTACCTTGGAGAGGTGGTTTGTAGAGATGTAGGGTTCTGTACCTTGGAGAGGTGGTTTATAGAGATGTAAGGTTATGTACCTTGGAGAGGTATTTTGTAGAGGTGTAGAGTAATGTACCTTGGAGAGGTGGTTTGCAGAGGTGTAGATTAATGTACCTTGGAGAGGTGGTTTGTAGAGGTGTAGAGTAATGTACCTTGGAGAGGGTATTTGTAGAGGTGTAGAGTAATGTACCTTGGAGAGGTGGTTTGTAGAGGTGTAGAGTAATGTACCTTGAAGAGGTGGTTTGTAGAAGTGTAGAGTAATGTATCTTGGACAGGTGGTTTGTAGAATTGTAGAGTATCATACCTTGGAGAGGTGGTTTGTAGAGGTGTAGAGTAATGTACCTTGGAGAGGTGGTTTGTAGATGTGTAGAATAATGTACCTTGGAGATGTGGTTTGTAGAGGTGTAGAGTAATGTACCTTGGAGAGGTGGTTTGTAGAGGTGTAGAGTAATGTACCTTGGAGATGTGGTTTGTAGAGGTGTAGAGTAATGTACCTTGAAGAGGCGGTTTGGAGAGGTGTAGAGTAATGTACCTTGGAGAGGTGGTTTGTAGACATGTAGAGTAATGTACCTTGCAGAGGTGGTTTGCAGAGGTGTAGAGTAATGTACCTTGGAGAGGTGGTTTGTAGAGGTGTAGAGTAATGTACGTTGGAGAGGTGGTTTGTAGAGGTGTAGAGTAATGTACCTTGGAGACGTGGTTTGAAGAGGTGTAGAGTAATGTAACATGCAGAGGTGGTTTGTAGAGCTGTAGAGTAATGGACCTTGGAGAGGTGGTTTGTGGAGGTGTAAGAGTAATGTACCTTGGAGAGGTGGTTTGTGGAGGTGTAAGAGTAATGTACCTTGGAGAGGTGGTTTGTAGAGGTGTAAAGTAATGCACCTTGGAGAGGTGGTTTGTAGAGGTGAAGAGTAATGTACCTTGGAGAGGTGGTTTGTAGAGCTGTAGAGTAATGTACCTTGGAGAGGTGGTTTGTAGAGGTGTAGAGTAATGTACCTTAGAGAGGTGGTTTGTAGAGATGTAGAGTAATGTACCTTGGAGAGGTGGTTTGTAGATGTGTAGAATAATGTACCTTGGAGATGTGGTTTGTAGAGGTGTAGAGTAATGTACCTTGGAGAGGTGGTTTGTAGAGGTGTAGAGTAATGTACCTTGGAGACGTGGTTTGTAGAGGTGTAGAGTAATGTACCATGCAGAGGTGGTTTATAGAGCTGTAGAGTAATGGACCTTGGAGAGGTGGTTTGTGGAGGTGTAAGAGTAATGTACCTTGGAGAGGTGGTTTGTGGAGGTGTAAGAGTAATGTTCCTTGGAGAGGTGGTTTGTAGAGGTGTAAAGTAATGCACCTTGGAGAGGTGGTTTGTAGAGGTGTAGAGTAATGTACCTTGGAGAGGTGGTTTGTAGAGCTGTAGAGTAATGTACCTTGAAGAGGTGGTTTGTAGAGGTGTAGAGTAATGTACCTTGGAGAGGTGGTTTGTAGATGTGTAGAATAATGTACCTTGGAGATGTGGTTTGTAGAGGTGTAGAGTAATGTACCTTGGAAAGGTGGTTTGTAGAGTTGTAGAGTAATGTACCTTGGAGAGGTGGTTTGTAGAGGTGTAGAGTAATGTACCTTGAAGAGGAGGTTTGGAGAGGTGTAGAGTAATGTACCTTGGAGAGGTGGTTTGTAGACATGTAGAGTAATGTACCTTGCAGAGGTGGTTTGTAGAGGTGTACAGTAATGTACCTTGGAGAGGTGGTTTGTAGAGGTGTAGAGTAATGTATCTTGGAGAGGTAGTTTGTAGAGGTGTAAAGGTGTAGAGTAATGTACCTTAGAGAGGTGGTTTGTAGAGGTGTAGAAGTGTAGAGTAATGTACTTTAGAGAGGTGGTTTGTAGAGATGTCGAGTAATGTACCCTGGAGAGGTGGTTTGTAGAGGTGTAGAGTAATGTACCTTGGAGAGGTGGATTGTAGAGGTGTAGAATAATGCACCTTGGAGAGGTAGTTTGTAGAGGTGTAGAGTAATGTACCTTGGAGAGGTGGTTTGTAGAGATGTAAGGTTAGGTACCTTGAAGAGGTGGTTTGTAGAGGTGTAGAGTAATGTACCTTGAAGAGGTGGTTTGTAGAGGTGTAGAGTTCTGTACCTTGGAGAGGTGGTTTGTAGAGATGTAAGGTTATGTACCTTGAAGAGGTGGTTTGTAGAGGTGTAGAGTAATGTACCTTGGAGAGCTGGTTTGTAGAGGTGTAGAGTAATGTACCCTGGAGTGGTAGTTTGTAGAGGTGTAGAGTAATGTACATTGGAGAGGTGGTTTGTAGATGTCTAGAGTAATGTATCCTGGAGAGGTGGTTTGTAGAGGTGTACAGTAATGTACCTTGAAGAGGTGGTTTGTAGAGATGTAAGGTAATGTACCTTGGAGAGGTGGTTTGTAGAGGTGTAGAGTAATGTACCTTGGAGAGGTGGTTTGTAGAAGTGTAGAGTAATGTACCTTGGAGAGGTGGTTTGTAGAGATGTAAGGTTATGTACCTTGGAGAGGTGGTTTGTAGAGATATAGAGTAATGTACCTTGGAGAGGTGGTTTGTAGAGGTGTAGAGTAATGTACCTTAGAGAGGTTGTTTGTAGAGGTGTAGAATAATGTACCTTGGAGAGATGGTTTGTAGAGGTGTAAGGTTATGTACCTTGAAGAGGCGGTTTGTAGACGTGTAGAGTAATGCACCTTGGAGAGTTGGTTTGTAGAGGTGTAGAGTAATGTACCTTGGAGAGGTGGTTTGTAGAGATGTAAGGTAATGTACCTTGGAGAGGTGGTTTGTAGAGGTGTAGAGTAATGTACCTTAAAGAGGTGGTTTGTAGAGATGTCAAGTAATGTACCTTGGAGAGGTGGTTTGTAGAGGTGTAGAGTAATGTACCTTGGAGAGGTGGTTTGTAGAGATGTAAGGTAATGTACCATGGAGAGGTGGTTTGTAGAGGTGTAGATTAATGAACCTTGGAGAGGTGGTTTGTAGAAGTGTAGAGTAATGTACCTTGGAGAGGTGGTTTGTAGAGATGTAGGGTTCTGTACCTTGGAGAGGTGGTTTGTAGATGTGTAGAATAATGTACCTTGGAGATGTGGTTTGTAGAGGTGTAGAGTAATGTACCTTGGAGAGGTGGTTTGTAGAGTTGTAGAGTAATGTACCTTGGAGAGGTGGTTTGTAGAGGTGTAGAGTAATGTACCTTGAAGAGGCGGTTTGGAGAGGTGTAGAGTAATGTACCTTGGAGAGGTGGTTTGTAGACATGTAGAGTAATGTACCTTGCAGAGGTGGTTTGTAGAGGTGTACAGTAATGTACCTTGGAGAGGTGGTTTGTAGAGGTGTAGAGTATTGTACCTTAGAGAGGTGGTTTGTAGAGATGTTGAGTAATGTACCTTGGAGAGGTGGTTTGTAGAGGTGTAGAGTAATGTACCTTGGAGACGTGGTTTGTAGAGGTGTAGAGTAATGTACCATGCAGAGGTGGTTTATAGAGCTGTAGAGTAATGGACCTTGGAGAGGTGGTTTGTGGAGGTGTAAGAGTAATGTACCTTGGAGAGGTGGTTTGTGGAGGTGTAAGAGTAATGTTCCTTGGAGAGGTGGTTTGTAGAGGTGTAAAGTAATGCACCTTGGAGAGGTGGTTTGTAGAGGTGAAGAGTAATGTACCTTGGAGAGGTGGTTTGTAGAGGTGTAGAGTAATGTACCTTGGAGAGGTGGTTTGTAGAGGTGTAGAGTAATGTACCTTGGAGAGGTGGTTTGTAGAGGTGTAGAGTAATGTACCTTGAAGAGGCGGTTTGGAGAGGTGTAGAGTAATGTACCTTGGAGAGGTGGTTTGTAGACATGTAGAGTAATGTACCTTGCAGAGGTGGTTTGTAGAGGTGTACAGTAATGTACCTTGGAGATGTGGTTTGTAGAGGTGGAGAGTAATGTACCTTGGAGAGGTGGTTTGTAGAGGTGTAGAGTAATGTACCTTGGAGACGTGGTTTGTAGAGGTTTAGAGTAATGTACCATGCAGAGGTGGTTTGTAGAGCTGTAGAGTAATGTACCTTGGAGAGGTGGTTTGTGGAGGTGTAAGAGTAATATACCTTGGAGAGGTTGTTTGTGGAGGTGTAAGAGTAATGTACCTTGGAGAGGTGGTTTGTAGAGGTGTAAAGTAATGCACCTTGGAGAGGTGGTTTGTAGAGGTGAAGAGTAATGTACCTTGGAGAGGTGGTTTGTAGAGGTGTAGAGTAATGTACCTTGGAGAGGTGGTTTGTAGAGGTGTAGAGTAATGTACCTTAGAGAGGTGGTTTGTAGAGATGTCGAGTAATGTACCTTGGAGAGGTGGTTTCTAGATGTGTAGAATAATGTACCTTGGAGAGGTGGTTTGTAGAGATGTAGAGTAATGTACCTTGGAGAGGTGGTTTGTAGACATGTAGAGTTACATACCTTGGAGAGGTGGTTTGTAGAGGTGTAGAGTTCTGTACCTTGGAGAGGTGGTTTGTAGAGGTGTGGAGGTGTAAGGTTATATTCCTTGGAGAGGTGGTTTGTAGAGGTGTAGAGTAATGTAGCTTGGAGAGGTGGTTTGTAGAGATGTAAGGTTATGTAGCTTGAACAGAAGGTTTGTAGACGTGTAGAGTAATGTACCTTGGAGAGGTGGTTTGTAGAGGTGTTGAGTAATGTACCTTGGAGAAGTGGTTTGTAAAGGTGTAGAGTAATGTACCTTGGAGAGGTGGTTTGTAGAGGTGTAGAGTAATGTACCTTTGAGAGGTGGTTTGTAGAGATGTAGAGTTACACACCTTGAAGAGGTCGTTTATAGACATGTAGAGTAATGTACCTTGGAGAGGTGGTTTGTAGAGATGTCGAGTAATGTACCTTGGAGAGGTGGTTTGTAGATGTGTAGAGTAATGTACCTTGGAGAGGTGCTTTGTAGAGGTATAGAGTAATGTACCTTGAAGAGGTGGTTTGTAGAGATGTAAGGTAATGTACCTTTGAGAGGTGGTTTGTAGAGATGTAGAGTTACATACCTTGAAGAGGTGGTTTGTAGAGATGTAGAGTAATGTACCTTGGAGAGGTGGTTTGTAGAGGTGTACAGTGATGTACCTTAGGGAGGTGGTTTTTAGAGGTGTAGAGTAATGTACCTTGGAGAGGTGGTTTGTAGAGGAGTAGAGAAATGTACCTTGGAGAGGTGGTTTGTGGAGGTGTAGAGTAATGTACCTTGGAGAGGTGGTTTGTAGAGGTGTAGAGTAATGTACCTTGGAGAGGTGGTTTGTAGAGATGTAAGGTTATGTACCTTGAAGAGGTGGGTTGTAGAGGTGTAGAGTAATGTACCTTGAAGAGGTGGTTTGTAGAGGTGTAGAGTTCTGTACCTTGGAGAGGTGGTTTGTAGAGGTGTGGAGGTGTAATGTTATGTACCTTGAAGAGGTGGTTTTTAGAGGTGTAGAGTAATGTACCTTGGAGAGGTGGTTTGTAGAGGTGTAGAGTAATGTACCCTGGAGAGGTGGTTTGTAGAGGTGTAGAGTAATGGACCTTGGAGAGGTGGTTTGTAGATGTGTAGAGTAATGTATCTTGGAGAGGTGGTTTGTAGAGGTGTAGAGTAATGTACCTTGGAGAGGTGGTTTGTAGAGGTGTAGAGTAATGTACCTTGGAGAGGTGGTTTGTAGAAGTGTAGAGGAATGTACCTTGGAGAGGTGGTTTGTAGAGATGTAGGGTTCTGTACCTTGGAGAGGTGGTTTATAGAGATGTAAGGTTATGTACCTTGGAGAGGTATTTTGTAGAGGTGTAGAGTAATGTACCTTGGAGAGGTGGTTTGCAGAGGTGTAGATTAATGTACCTTGGAGAGGTGGTTTGTAGAGGTGTAGAGTAATGTACCTTGGAGAGGGTATTTGTAGAGGTGTAGAGTAATGTACCTTGGAGAGGTGGTTTGTAGAGGTGTAGAGTAATGTACCTTGAAGAGGTGGTTTGTAGAAGTGTAGAGTAATGTATCTTGGAGAGGTGGTTTGTAGAATTGTAGAGTATCATACCTTGGAGAGGTGGTTTGTAGAGGTGTAGAGTAATGTACCTTGGAGAGGTGGTTTGTAGATGTGTAGAATAATGTACCTTGGAGATGTGGTTTGTAGAGGTGTAGAGTAATGTACCTTGGAGAGGTGGTTTGTAGAGGTGTAGAGTAATGTACCTTGGAGATGTGGTTTGTAGAGGTGTAGAGTAATGTACCTTGAAGAGGCGGTTTGGAGAGGTGTAGAGTAATGTACCTTGGAGAGGTGGTTTGTAGACATGTAGAGTAATGTACCTTGCAGAGGTGGTTTGCAGAGGTGTAGAGTAATGTACCTTGGAGAGGTGGTTTGTAGAGGTGTAGAGTAATGTACGTTGGAGAGGTGGTTTGTAGAGGTGTAGAGTAATGTACCTTGGAGACGTGGTTTGAAGAGGTGTAGAGTAATGTAACATGCAGAGGTGGTTTGTAGAGCTGTAGAGTAATGGACCTTGGAGAGGTGGTTTGTGGAGGTGTAAGAGTAATGTACCTTGGAGAGGTGGTTTGTGGAGGTGTAAGAGTAATGTACCTTGGAGAGGTGGTTTGTAGAGGTGTAAAGTAATGCACCTTGGAGAGGTGGTTTGTAGAGGTGAAGAGTAATGTACCTTGGAGAGGTGGTTTGTAGAGCTGTAGAGTAATGTACCTTGGAGAGGTGGTTTGTAGAGGTGTAGAGTAATGTACCTTAGAGAGGTGGTTTGTAGAGATGTAGAGTAATGTACCTTGGAGAGGTGGTTTGTAGATGTGTAGAATAATGTACCTTGGAGATGTGGTTTGTAGAGGTGTAGAGTAATGTACCTTGGAGAGGTGGTTTGTAGAGGTGTAGAGTAATGTACCTTGGAGACGTGGTTTGTAGAGGTGTAGAGTAATGTACCATGCAGAGGTGGTTTATAGAGCTGTAGAGTAATGGACCTTGGAGAGGTGGTTTGTGGAGGTGTAAGAGTAATGTACCTTGGAGAGGTGGTTTGTGGAGGTGTAAGAGTAATGTTCCTTGGAGAGGTGGTTTGTAGAGGTGTAAAGTAATGCACCTTGGAGAGGTGGTTTGTAGAGTTGAAGAGTAATGTACCTTGGAGAGGTGGTTTGTAGAGGTGTAGAGTAATGTACCTTGGAGAGGTGGTTTGTAGAGCTGTAGAGTAATGTACCTTGAAGAGGTGGTTTGTAGAGGTGTAGAGTAATGTACCTTGGAGAGGTGGTTTGTAGATGTGTAGAATAATGTACCTTGGAGATGTGGTTTGTAGAGGTGTAGAGTAATGTACCTTGGAAAGGTGGTTTGTAGAGTTGTAGAGTAATGTACCTTGGAGAGGTGGTTTGTAGAGGTGTAGAGTAATGTACCTTGAAGAGGAGGTTTGGAGAGGTGTAGAGTAATGTACCTTGGAGAGGTGGTTTGTAGACATGTAGAGTAATGTACCTTGCAGAGGTGGTTTGTAGAGGTGTACAGTAATGTACCTTGGAGAGGTGGTTTGTAGAGGTGTAGAGTAATGTATCTTGGAGAGGTAGTTTGTAGAGGTGTAAAGGTGTAGAGTAATGTACCTTAGAGAGGTGGTTTGTAGAGGTGTAGAAGTGTAGAGTAATGTACTTTAGAGAGGTGGTTTGTAGAGATGTCGAGTAATGTACCCTGGAGAGGTGGTTTGTAGAGGTGTAGAGTAATGTACCTTGGAGAGGTGGATTGTAGAGGTGTAGAATAATGCACCTTGGAGAGGTAGTTTGTAGAGGTGTAGAGTAATGTACCTTGGAGAGGTGGTTTGTAGAGATGTAAGGTTAGGTACCTTGAAGAGGTGGTTTGTAGAGGTGTAGAGTAATGTACCTTGAAGAGGTGGTTTGTAGAGGTGTAGAGTTCTGTACCTTGGAGAGGTGGTTTGTAGAGATGTAAGGTTATGTACCTTGAAGAGGTGGTTTGTAGAGGTGTAGAGTAATGTACCTTGGAGAGCTGGTTTGTAGAGGTGTAGAGTAATGTACCCTGGAGTGGTAGTTTGTAGAGGTGTAGAGTAATGTACATTGGAGAGGTGGTTTGTAGATGTCTAGAGTAATGTATCCTGGAGAGGTGGTTTGTAGAGGTGTACAGTAATGTACCTTGAAGAGGTGGTTTGTAGAGATGTAAGGTAATGTACCTTGGAGAGGTGGTTTGTAGAGGTGTAGAGTAATGTACCTTGGAGAGGTGGTTTGTAGAAGTGTAGAGTAATGTACCTTGGAGAGGTGGTTTGTAGAGATGTAAGGTTATGTACCTTGGAGAGGTGGTTTGTAGAGATATAGAGTAATGTACCTTGGAGAGGTGGTTTGTAGAGGTGTAGAGTAATGTACCTTAGAGAGGTTGTTTGTAGAGGTGTAGAATAATGTACCTTGGAGAGATGGTTTGTAGAGGTGTAAGGTTATGTACCTTGAAGAGGCGGTTTGTAGACGTGTAGAGTAATGCACCTTGGAGAGTTGGTTTGTAGAGGTGTAGAGTAATGTACCTTGGAGAGGTGGTTTGTAGAGATGTAAGGTAATGTACCTTGGAGAGGTGGTTTGTAGAGGTGTAGAGTAATGTACCTTAAAGAGGTGGTTTGTAGAGATGTCAAGTAATGTACCTTGGAGAGGTGGTTTGTAGAGGTGTAGAGTAATGTACCTTGGAGAGGTGGTTTGTAGAGATGTAAGGTAATGTACCATGGAGAGGTGGTTTGTAGAGGTGTAGATTAATGAACCTTGGAGAGGTGGTTTGTAGAAGTGTAGAGTAATGTACCTTGGAGAGGTGGTTTGTAGAGATGTAGGGTTCTGTACCTTGGAGAGGTGGTTTGTAGATGTGTAGAATAATGTACCTTGGAGATGTGGTTTGTAGAGGTGTAGAGTAATGTACCTTGGAGAGGTGGTTTGTAGAGTTGTAGAGTAATGTACCTTGGAGAGGTGGTTTGTAGAGGTGTAGAGTAATGTACCTTGAAGAGGCGGTTTGGAGAGGTGTAGAGTAATGTACCTTGGAGAGGTGGTTTGTAGACATGTAGAGTAATGTACCTTGCAGAGGTGGTTTGTAGAGGTGTACAGTAATGTACCTTGGAGAGGTGGTTTGTAGAGGTGTAGAGTAATGTACCTTAGAGAGGTGGTTTGTAGAGATGTTGAGTAATGTACCTTGGAGAGGTGGTTTGTAGAGGTGTAGAGTAATGTACCTTGGAGACGTGGTTTGTAGAGGTGTAGAGTAATGTACCATGCAGAGGTGGTTTATAGAGCTGTAGAGTAATGGACCTTGGAGAGGTGGTTTGTGGAGGTGTAAGAGTAATGTACCTTGGAGAGGTGGTTTGTGGAGGTGTAAGAGTAATGTTCCTTGGAGAGGTGGTTTGTAGAGGTGTAAAGTAATGCACCTTGGAGAGGTGGTTTGTAGAGGTGAAGAGTAATGTACCTTGGAGAGGTGGTTTGTAGAGGTGTAGAGTAATGTACCTTGGAGAGGTGGTTTGTAGAGGTGTAGAGTAATGTACCTTGGAGAGGTGGTTTGTAGAGGTGTAGAGTAATGTACCTTGAAGAGGCGGTTTGGAGAGGTGTAGAGTAATGTACCTTGGAGAGGTGGTTTGTAGACATGTAGAGTAATGTACCTTGCAGAGGTGGTTTGTAGAGGTGTACAGTAATGTACCTTGGAGATGTGGTTTGTAGAGGTGGAGAGTAATGTACCTTGGAGAGGTGGTTTGTAGAGGTGTAGAGTAATGTACCTTGGAGACGTGGTTTGTAGAGGTTTAGAGTAATGTACCATGCAGAGGTGGTTTGTAGAGCTGTAGAGTAATGTACCTTGGAGAGGTGGTTTGTGGAGGTGTAAGAGTAATATACCTTGGAGAGGTTGTTTGTGGAGGTGTAAGAGTAATGTACCTTGGAGAGGTGGTTTGTAGAGGTGTAAAGTAATGCACCTTGGAGAGGTGGTTTGTAGAGGTGAAGAGTAATGTACCTTGGAGAGGTGGTTTGTAGAGGTGTAGAGTAATGTACCTTGGAGAGGTGGTTTGTAGAGGTGTAGAGTAATGTACCTTAGAGAGGTGGTTTGTAGAGATGTCGAGTAATGTACCTTGGAGAGGTGGTTTCTAGATGTGTAGAATAATGTACCTTGGAGAGGTGGTTTGTAGAGATGTAGAGTAATGTACCTTGGAGAGGTGGTTTGTAGACATGTAGAGTTACATACCTTGGAGAGGTGGTTTGTAGAGGTGTAGAGTTCTGTACCTTGGAGAGGTGGTTTGTAGAGGTGTGGAGGTGTAAGGTTATATTCCTTGGAGAGGTGCTTTGTAGAGGTGTAGAGTAATGTAGCTTGGAGAGGTGGTTTGTAGAGATGTAAGGTTATGTAGCTTGAACAGAAGGTTTGTAGACGTGTAGAGTAATGTACCTTGGAGAGGTGGTTTGTAGAGCTGTTGAGTAATGTACCTTGGAGAAGTGGTTTGTAAAGGTGTAGAGTAATGTACCTTGGAGAGGTGGTTTGTAGAGGTGTAGAGTAATGTACCTTTGAGAGGTGGTTTGTAGAGATGTAGAGTTACACACCTTGAAGAGGTTGTTTATAGACATGTAGAGTAATGTACCTTGGAGAGGTGGTTTGTAGAGATGTCGAGTAATGTACCTTGGAGAGGTGGTTTGTAGATGTGTAGAGTAATGTACCTTGGAGAGGTGCTTTGTAGAGGTATAGAGTAATGTACCTTGAAGAGGTGGTTTGTAGAGATGTAAGGTAATGTACCTTTGAGAGGTGGTTTGTAGAGATGTAGAGTTACATACCTTGAAGAGGTGGTTTGTAGAGATGTAGAGTAATGTACCTTGGAGAGGTGGTTTGTAGAGGTGTACAGTGATGTACCTTAGGGAGGTGGTTTTTAGAGGTGTAGAGTAATGTACCTTGGAGAGGTGGTTTGTAGAGGAGTAGAGAAATGTTCCTTGGAGAGGTGGTTTGTGGAGGTGTAGAGTAATGTACCTTGGAGAGGTGGTTTGTAGAGGTGTAGAGTAATGTACCTTGGAGAGGTGGTTTGTAGAGATGTAAGGTTATGTACCTTGAAGAGGTGGGTTGTAGAGGTGTAGAGTAATGTACCTTGAAGAGGTGGTTTGTAGAGGTGTAGAGTTCTGTACCTTGGAGAGGTGGTTTGTAGAGGTGTGGAGGTGTAATGTTATGTACCTTGAAGAGGTGGTTTTTAGAGGTGTAGAGTAATGTACCTTGGAGAGGTGGTTTGTAGAGGTGTAGAGTAATGTACCCTGGAGAGGTGGTTTGTAGAGGTGTAGAGTAATGGACCTTGGAGAGGTGGTTTGTAGATGTGTAGAGTAATGTATCTTGGAGAGGTGGTTTGTAGAGGTGTAGAGTAATGTACCTTGGAGAGGTGGTTTGTAGAGGTGTAGAGTAATGTACCTTGGAGAGGTGGTTTGTAGAAGTGTAGAGGAATGTACCTTGGAGAGGTGGTTTGTAGAGATGTAGGGTTCTGTACCTTGGAGAGGTGGTTTATAGAGATGTAAGGTTATGTACCTTGGAGAGGTATTTTGTAGAGGTGTAGAGTAATGTACCTTGGAGAGGTGGTTTGCAGAGGTGTAGATTAATGTACCTTGGAGAGGTGGTTTGTAGAGGTGTAGAGTAATGTACCTTGGAGAGGGTATTTGTAGAGGTGTAGAGTAATGTACCTTGGAGAGGTGGTTTGTAGAGGTGTAGAGTAATGTACCTTGAAGAGGTGGTTTGTAGAAGTGTAGAGTAATGTATCTTGGAGAGGTGGTTTGTAGAATTGTAGAGTATCATACCTTGGAGAGGTGGTTTGTAGAGGTGTAGAGTAATGTACCTTGGAGAGGTGGTTTGTAGATGTGTAGAATAATGTACCTTGGAGATGTGGTTTGTAGAGGTGTAGAGTAATGTACCTTGGAGAGGTGGTTTGTAGAGGTGTAGAGTAATGTACCTTGGAGATGTGGTTTGTAGAGGTGTAGAGTAATGTACCTTGAAGAGGCGGTTTGGAGAGGTGTAGAGTAATGTACCTTGGAGAGGTGGTTTGTAGACATGTAGAGTAATGTACCTTGCAGAGGTGGTTTGCAGAGGTGTAGAGTAATGTACCTTGGAGAGGTGGTTTGTAGAGGTGTAGAGTAATGTACGTTGGAGAGGTGGTTTGTAGAGGTGTAGAGTAATGTACCTTGGAGACGTGGTTTGAAGAGGTGTAGAGTAATGTAACATGCAGAGGTGGTTTGTAGAGCTGTAGAGTAATGGACCTTGGAGAGGTGGTTTGTGGAGGTGTAAGAGTAATGTACCTTGGAGAGGTGGTTTGTGGAGGTGTAAGAGTAATGTACCTTGGAGAGGTGGTTTGTAGAGGTGTAAAGTAATGCACCTTGGAGAGGTGGTTTGTAGAGGTGAAGAGTAATGTACCTTGGAGAGGTGGTTTGTAGAGCTGTAGAGTAATGTACCTTGGAGAGGTGGTTTGTAGAGGTGTAGAGTAATGTACCTTAGAGAGGTGGTTTGTAGAGATGTAGAGTAATGTACCTTGGAGAGGTGGTTTGTAGATGTGTAGAATAATGTACCTTGGAGATGTGGTTTGTAGAGGTGTAGAGTAATGTACCTTGGAGAGGTGGTTTGTAGAGGTGTAGAGTAATGTACCTTGGAGACGTGGTTTGTAGAGGTGTAGAGTAATGTACCATGCAGAGGTGGTTTATAGAGCTGTAGAGTAATGGACCTTGGAGAGGTGGTTTGTGGAGGTGTAAGAGTAATGTACCTTGGAGAGGTGGTTTGTGGAGGTGTAAGAGTAATGTTCCTTGGAGAGGTGGTTTGTAGAGGTGTAAAGTAATGCACCTTGGAGAGGTGGTTTGTAGAGTTGAAGAGTAATGTACCTTGGAGAGGTGGTTTGTAGAGGTGTAGAGTAATGTACCTTGGAGAGGTGGTTTGTAGAGCTGTAGAGTAATGTACCTTGAAGAGGTGGATTGTAGAGGTGTAGAGTAATGTACCTTGGAGAGGTGGTTTGTAGATGTGTAGAATAATGTACCTTGGAGATGTGGTTTGTAGAGGTGTAGAGTAATGTACCTTGGAAAGGTGGTTTGTAGAGTTGTAGAGTAATGGACCTTGGAGAGGTGGTTTGTAGAGGTGTAGAGTAATGTACCTTGAAGAGGAGGTTTGGAGAGGTGTAGAGTAATGTACCTTGGAGAGGTGGTTTGTAGACATGTAGAGTAATGTACCTTGCAGAGGTGGTTTGTAGAGGTGTACAGTAATGTACCTTGGAGAGGTGGTTTGTAGAGGTGTAGAGTAATGTATCTTGGAGAGGTAGTTTGTAGAGGTGTAAAGGTGTAGAGTAATGTACCTTAGAGAGGTGGTTTGTAGAGGTGTAGAAGTGTAGAGTAATGTACTTTAGAGAGGTGGTTTGTAGAGATGTCGAGTAATGTACCCTGGAGAGGTGGTTTGTAGAGGTGTAGAGTAATGTACCTTGGAGAGGTGGATTGTAGAGGTGTAGAATAATGTACCTTGGAGAGGTAGTTTGTAGAGGTGTAGAGTAATGTACCTTGGAGAGGTGGTTTGTAGAGATGTAAGGTTAGGTACCTTGAAGAGGTGGTTTGTAGAGGTGTAGAGTAATGTACCTTGAAGAGGTGGTTTGTAGAGGTGTAGAGTTCTGTACCTTGGAGAGGTGGTTTGTAGAGATGTAAGGTTATGTACCTTGAAGAGGTGGTTTGTAGAGGTGTAGAGTAATGTACCTTGGAGAGCTGGTTTGTAGAGGTGTAGAGTAATGTACCCTGGAGTGGTAGTTTGTAGAGGTGTAGAGTAATGTACATTGGAGAGGTGGTTTGTAGATGTCTAGAGTAATGTATCCTGGAGAGGTGGTTTGTAGAGGTGTACAGTAATGTACCTTGAAGAGGTGGTTTGTAGAGATGTAAGGTAATGTACCTTGGAGAGGTGGTTTGTAGAGGTGTAGAGTAATGTACCTTGGAGAGGTGGTTTGTAGAAGTGTAGAGTAATGTACCTTGGAGAGGTGGTTTGTAGAGATGTAAGGTTATGTACCTTGGAGAGGTGGTTTGTAGAGATATAGAGTAATGTACCTTGGAGAGGTGGTTTGTAGAGGTGTAGAGTAATGTACCTTAGAGAGGTTGTTTGTAGAGGTGTAGAATAATGTACCTTGGAGAGATGGTTTGTAGAGGTGTAAGGTTATGTACCTTGAAGAGGCGGTTTGTAGACGTGTAGAGTAATGCACCTTGGAGAGTTGGTTTGTAGAGGTGTAGAGTAATGTACCTTGGAGAGGTGGTTTGTAGAGATGTAAGGTAATGTACCTTGGAGAGGTGGTTTGTAGAGGTGTAGAGTAATGTACCTTAAAGAGGTGGTTTGTAGAGATGTCAAGTAATGTACCTTGGAGAGGTGGTTTGTAGAGGTGTAGAGTAATGTACCTTGGAGAGGTGGTTTGTAGAGATGTAAGGTAATGTACCATGGAGAGGTGGTTTGTAGAGGTGTAGATTAATGAACCTTGGAGAGGTGGTTTGTAGAAGTGTAGAGTAATGTACCTTGGAGAGGTGGTTTGTAGAGATGTAGGGTTCTGTACCTTGGAGAGGTGGTTTGTAGATGTGTAGAATAATGTACCTTGGAGATGTGGTTTGTAGAGGTGTAGAGTAATGTACCTTGGAGAGGTGGTTTGTAGAGTTGTAGAGTAATGTACCTTGGAGAGGTGGTTTGTAGAGGTGTAGAGTAATGTACCTTGAAGAGGCGGTTTGGAGAGGTGTAGAGTAATGTACCTTGGAGAGGTGGTTTGTAGACATGTAGAGTAATGTACCTTGCAGAGGTGGTTTGTAGAGGTGTACAGTAATGTACCTTGGAGAGGTGGTTTGTAGAGGTGTAGAGTAATGTACCTTAGAGAGGTGGTTTGTAGAGATGTTGAGTAATGTACCTTGGAGAGGTGGTTTGTAGAGGTGTAGAGTAATGTACCTTGGAGACGTGGTTTGTAGAGGTGTAGAGTAATGTACCATGCAGAGGTGGTTTATAGAGCTGTAGAGTAATGGACCTTGGAGAGGTGGTTTGTGGAGGTGTAAGAGTAATGTACCTTGGAGAGGTGGTTTGTGGAGGTGTAAGAGTAATGTTCCTTGGAGAGGTGGTTTGTAGAGGTGTAAAGTAATGCACCTTGGAGAGGTGGTTTGTAGAGTTGAAGAGTAATGTACCTTGGAGAGGTGGTTTGTAGAGGTGTAGAGTAATGTACCTTGGAGAGGTGGTTTGTAGAGCTGTAGAGTAATGTACCTTGAAGAGGTGGTTTGTAGAGGTGTAGAGTAATGTACCTTGGAGAGGTGGTTTGTAGATGTGTAGAATAATGTACCTTGGAGATGTGGTTTGTAGAGGTGTAGAGTAATGTACCTTGGAGAGGTGGTTTGTAGAGTTGTAGAGTAATGTACCTTGGAGAGGTGGTTTGTAGAGGTGTAGAGTAATGTACCTTGAAGAGGCGGTTTGGAGAGGTGTAGAGTAATGTACCTTGGAGAGGTGGTTTGTAGACATGTAGAGTAATGTACCTTGCAGAGGTGGTTTGTAGAGGTGTACAGTAATGTACCTTGGAGAGGTGGTTTGTAGAGGTGTAGAGTAATGTATCTTGGAGAGGTAGTTTGTAGAGGTGTAAAGGTGTAGAGTAATGTACCTTAGAGAGGTGGTTTGTAGAGGTGTAGAAGTGTAGAGTAATGTACTTTAGAGAGGTGGTTTGTAGAGATGTCGAGTAATGTACCCTGGAGAGGTGGTTTGTAGAGGTGTAGAGTAATGTACCTTGGAGAGGTGGATTGTAGAGGTGTAGAATAATGCACCTTGGAGAGGTAGTTTGTAGAGGTGTAGAGTAATGTACCTTGGAGAGGTGGTTTGTAGAGATGTAAGGTTAGGTACCTTGAAGAGGTGGTTTGTAGAGGTGTAGAGTAATGTACCTTGAAGAGGTGGTTTGTAGAGGTGTAGAGTTCTGTACCTTGGACAGGTGGTTTGTAGAGATGTAAGGTTATGTACCTTGAAGAGGTGGTTTGTAGAGGTGTAGAGTAATGTACCTTGGAGAGCTGGTTTGTAGAGGTGTAGAGTAATGTACCCTGGAGTGGTAGTTTGTAGAGGTGTAGAGTAATGTACATTGGAGAGGTGGTTTGTAGATGTCTAGAGTAATGTATCCTGGAGAGGTGGTTTGTAGAGGTGTACAGTAATGTACCTTGAAGAGGTGGTTTGTAGAGATGTAAGGTAATGTACCTTGGAGAGGTGGTTTGTAGAGGTGTAGAGTAATGTACCTTGGAGAGGTGGTTTGTAGAAGTGTAGAGTAATGTACCTTGGAGAGGTGGTTTGTAGAGATGTAAGGTTATGTACCTTGGAGAGGTGGTTTGTAGAGATATAGAGTAATGTACCTTGGAGAGGTGGTTTGTAGAGGTGTAGAGTAATGTACCTTAGAGAGGTTGTTTGTAGAGGTGTAGAATAATGTACCTTGGAGAGATGGTTTGTAGAGGTGTAAGGTTATGTACCTTGAAGAGGCGGTTTGTAGACGTGTAGAGTAATGCACCTTGGAGAGTTGGTTTGTAGAGGTGTAGAGTAATGTACCTTGGAGAGGTGGTTTGTAGAGATGTAAGGTAATGTACCTTGGAGAGGTGGTTTGTAGAGGTGTAGAGTAATGTACCTTAAAGAGGTGGTTTGTAGAGATGTCAAGTAATGTACCTTGGAGAGGTGGTTTGTAGAGGTGTAGAGTAATGTACCTTGGAGAGGTGGTTTGTAGAGATGTAAGGTAATGTACCATGGAGAGGTGGTTTGTAGAGGTGTAGATTAATGAACCTTGGAGAGGTGGTTTGTAGAAGTGTAGAGTAATGTACCTTGGAGAGGTGGTTTGTAGAGATGTAGGGTTCTGTACCTTGGAGAGGTGGTTTGTAGATGTGTAGAATAATGTACCTTGGAGATGTGGTTTGTAGAGGTGTAGAGTAATGTACCTTGGAGAGGTGGTTTGTAGAGTTGTAGAGTAATGTACCTTGGAGAGGTGGTTTGTAGAGGTGTAGAGTAATGTACCTTGAAGAGGCGGTTTGGAGAGGTGTAGAGTAATGTACCTTGGAGAGGTGGTTTGTAGACATGTAGAGTAATGTACCTTGCAGAGGTGGTTTGTAGAGGTGTACAGTAATGTACCTTGGAGAGGTGGTTTGTAGAGGTGTAGAGTAATGTACCTTAGAGAGGTGGTTTGTAGAGATGTTGAGTAATGTACCTTGGAGAGGTGGTTTGTAGAGGTGTAGAGTAATGTACCTTGGAGACGTGGTTTGTAGAGGTGTAGAGTAATGTACCATGCAGAGGTGGTTTATAGAGCTGTAGAGTAATGGACCTTGGAGAGGTGGTTTGTGGAGGTGTAAGAGTAATGTACCTTGGAGAGGTGGTTTGTGGAGGTGTAAGAGTAATGTTCCTTGGAGAGGTGGTTTGTAGAGGTGTAAAGTAATGCACCTTGGAGAGGTGGTTTGTAGAGTTGAAGAGTAATGTACCTTGGAGAGGTGGTTTGTAGAGGTGTAGAGTAATGTACCTTGGAGAGGTGGTTTGTAGAGGTGTAGAGTAATGTACCTTGGAGAGGTGGTTTGTAGAGATGTAAGGTTATGTACCTTGAAGAGGTGGTTTGTAGAGGTGTAGAGTAATGTACCTTGGAGAGGTGGTTTGTAGAGGTGTAGAGTAATGTACCTTGAGGAGGTGGTTTGTAGAGATGTCAAGTAATGTACCTTGGAGAGGTGGTTTGTAGAGGTGTAGAGTAATGTACCTTGGAGAGGTGGTTTGTAGAGGTGTAGAGTAATGTACTTTGGAGAGGTGGTTTGTAGAGGTGTGGAGGTGTAATGTTATGTACCTTGAAGAGGTGGTTTGTAGAGGTGTAGAGTAATGTACCTTGGAGAGGTGGTTTGTAGAGGTGTAGAGTAATGTACCCTGGAGAGGTGGTTTGTAGAGGTGTAGAGTAATGGACCTTGGAGAGGTGGTTTGTAGATGTGTAGAGTAATGTATCTTGGAGAGGTGGTTTGTAGAGGTGTAGAGTACTGTACCTTGGAGAGGTGGTTTGTAGAGGTGTAGAGTAATGTACCTTGGAGAGGTGGTTTGTAGAAGTGTAGAGGAATGTACCTTGGAGAGGTGGTTTGTAGAGATGTAGGGTTCTGTACCTTGGAGAGGTGGTTTATAGAGATGTAAGGTTATGTACCTTGGAGAGGTGGTTTGTAGAGGTGTAGAGTAATGTACCTTGGAGAGGTGGTTTGTAGAGGTGTAGATTAATGTACCTTGGAGAGGTGGTTTGTAGAGGTGTAGAGTAATGTACCTTGGAGAGGGTATTTGTAGAGGTGTAGAGTAATGTACCATTGGAGAGGTGGTTTGTAGAGGTGTAGAGTAATGTACCTTGAAGAGGTGGTTTGTAGAGGTGTAGAGTAATGTATCTTGGAGAGGTGGTTTGTAGAATTGTAGAGTATTATACCTTGGAGAGGTGGTTTGAAGAGGTGTAGAGTAATGTACCTTGAAGAGGTGGTTTGTAGAGGTGTAGAGTAATCTACCTTGGAGAGGTGGTTTGTAGAGGTGTAGAGTAATGTACCTTAGAGAGGTGGTTAATAGAGCTGTCGAGTAATGTACCTTGGAGAGGTGGTTTGTAGAGGTATAGAGGTGTAAGGTTATGTACCTTGAAGAGGTGGTTTGTAGAGGTGTAGAGTAAGGTACCTTGGAGAGGTGGGTTGTAGATGTGTAGAATAATGTACCTTGGAGATGTGGTTTGTAGAGGTGTAGAGTAATGTACCTTGGAGAGGTGGTTTGTAGAGGTGTAGAGTAATGTACCTTGGAGAAGTGGTATGTAGAGGTGTAGAGTAATGTACCTTGGAGAGGTGGTTTGTAGAGATGTAAGGTTATGTACCTTGAAGAGGTGGGTTGAAGAGGTGTAGAGTAATGTACCTTGAAGAGGTGGTTTGTAGAGGTGTAGAGTTCTGTACCTTGGAGAGGTGGTTTGTAGAGGTGTAGAGTTCTGTACCTTGGAGAGGTGGTTTGTAGAGGTGTGGAGGTGTAAGGTTATATTCCTTGGAGAGGTGGTTTGTAGAGGTGTAGAGTAATGTACCTTGCAGAGGTGGTTTGTAGAGGTGTAGAGTTCTGTACCTTGGAGAGGTGGTTTGTAGAGGTGTAGAGTAATGTAGCTTGGAGAGGTCGTTTGTAGAGATGTAAGGTTATGTAGCTTGAACAGAAGGTTTGTAGACGTGTAGAGTAATGTACCTTGGAGAGGTGGTTTGTAGAGGTGTTGAGTAATGTACCTTGGAGAGGTGGTTTGTAAAGGTGTAGAGTAATGTACCTTGGAGAGGTGGTTTGTAGAGGTGTAGAGTAATGTACCTTTGAGAGGTGGTTTGTAGAGATGTAGAGTTACACACCTTGAAGAGGTGGTTTATAGACATGTAGAGTAATGTACCTTGGAGAGGTGGTTTGTAGAGATGTCGAGTAATGTACCTTGGAGAGGTGGTTTGTAGATGTGTAGAGTAATGTACCTTGGAGAGGTGCTTTGTAGAGGTATAGAGTAATGTACCTTGAAGAGGTGGTTTGTAGAGATGTAAGGTAATGTACCTTTGAGAGGTGGTTTGCAGAGATGTAGAGTTACATACCTTGAAGAGGTGGTTTGTAGAGATGTAGAGTAATGTACCTTGGAGAGGTGGTTTGTAGAGGTGTACAGTGATGTACCTTAGGGAGGTGGTTTTTAGAGGTGTAGAGTAATGTACCTTGGAGAGGTGGTTTGTAGAGGAGTAGAGAAATGTACCTTGGAGAGGTGGTTTGTAGAGGTGTAGAGTAATGTACCTTGGAGAGGTGGTTTGTAGAGGTGTAGAGTAATGTACCTTGGAGAGGTGGTTTGTAGAGATGTAAGGTTATGTACCTTGAAGAGGTGGGTTGTAGAGGTGTAGAGTAATGTACCTTGAAGAGGTGGTTTGTAGAGGTGTAGAGTTCTGTACCTTGGAGAGGTGGTTTGTAGAGGTGTGGAGGTGTAATGTTATGTACCTTGAAGAGGTGGTTTGTAGAGGTGTAGAGTAATGTACCTTGGAGAGGTGGTTTGTAGAGGTGTAGAGTAATGTACCCTGGAGAGGTGGTTTGTGGAGGTGTAGAGTAATGGACCTTGGAGAGGTGGTTTGTAGATGTGTAGAGTAATGTATCTTGGAGAGGTGGTTTGTAGAGGTGTAGAGTAATGTACCTTGGAGAGGTGGTTTGTAGAGGTGTAGAGTAATGTACCTTGGAGAGGTGGTTTGTAGAAGTGTAGAGGAATGTACCTTGGAGAGGTGGTTTGTAGAGATGTAGGGTTCTGTACCTTGGAGAGGTGGTTTATAGAGATGTAAGGTTATGTACCTTGGAGAGGTGGTTTGTAGAGGTGTAGAGTAATGTACCTTGGAGAGGTGGTTTGCAGAGGTGTAGATTAATGTACCTTGGAGAGGTGGTTTGTAGAGGTGTAGAGTAATGTACCTTGGAGAGGGTATTTGTAGAGGTGTAGAGTAATGTACCTTGGAGAGGTGGTTTGTAGAGGTGTAGAGTAATGTACCTTGAAGAGGTGGTTTGTAGAAGTGTAGAGTAATGTATCTTGGAGAGGTGGTTTGTAGAATTGTAGAGTATCATACCTTGGAGAGGTGGTTTGAAGAGGTGTAGAGTAATGTACCTTGAAGAGGTGGTTTGTAGAGGTGTAGAGTAATATACCTTGGAGAGGTGGTTTGTAGAGGTGTAGAGTAATGTACCTTAGAGAGGTGGTTTATAGAGCTGTCGAGTAATGTACCTTGGAGAGGTGGTTTGTAGAGGTATAGAGGTGTAAGGTTATGTACCTTGAAGAGGTGGTTTGTAGAGGTGTAGAGTAATGTACCTTGGAGAGGTGGTTTGTAGATGTGTAGAATAATGTACCTTGGAGATGTGGTTTGTAGAGGTGTAGAGTAATGTACCTTGGAGAGGTGGTTTGTAGAGGTGTAGAGTAATGTACCTTGGAGAGGTGGTTTGTAGAGGTGTAGAGTAATGTACCTTGAAGAGGCGGTTTGGAGAGGTGTAGAGTAATGTACCTTGGAGAGGTGGTTTGTAGACATGTAGAGTAATGTACCTTGCAGAGGTGGTTTGCAGAGGTGTAGAGTAATGTACCTTGGAGAGGTGGTTTGTAGAGGTGTAGAGTAATGTACGTTGGAGAGGTGGTTTGTAGAGGTGTAGAGTAATGTACCTTGGAGACGTGGTTTGTAGAGGTGTAGAGTAATGTACCATGCAGAGGTTGTTTGTAGAGCTGTAGAGTAATGGACCTTGGAGAGGTGGTTTGTGGAGGTGTAAGAGTAATGTACCTTGGAGAGGTGGTTTGTGGAGGTGTAAGAGTAATGTACCTTGGAGAGGTGGTTTGTAGAGGTGTAAAGTAATGCACCTTGGAGAGGTGGTTTGTAGAGGTGAAGAGTAATGTACCTTGGAGAGGTGGTTTGTAGAGGTGTAGAGTAATGTACCTTGGAGAGGTGGTTTGTAGAGGTGTAGAGTAATGTACCTTAGAGAGGTGGTTTGTAGAGATGTAGAGTAATGTACCTTGGAGAGGTGGTTTGTAGATGTGTAGAATAATGTACCTTGGAGATGTGGTTTGTAGAGGTGTAGAGTAATGTACCTTGGAGAGGTGGTTTGTAGAGGTGTAGAGTAATGTACCTTGGAGACGTGGTTTGTAGAGGTGTAGAGTAATGTACCATGCAGAGGTGGTTTATAGAGCTGTAGAGTAATGGACCTTGGAGAGGTGGTTTGTGGAGGTGTAAGAGTAATGTACCTTGGAGAGGTGGTTTGTGGAGGTGTAAGAGTAATGTTCCTTGGAGAGGTGGTTTGTAGAGGTGTAAAGTAATGCACCTTGGAGAGGTGGTTTGTAGAGTTGAAGAGTAATGTACCTTGGAGAGGTGGTTTGTAGAGGTGTAGAGTAATGTACCTTGGAGAGGTGGTTTGTAGAGCTGTAGAGTAATGTACCTTGAAGAGGTGGTTTGTAGAGGTGTAGAGTAATGTACCTTGGAGAGGTGGTTTGTAGATGTGTAGAATAATGTACCTTGGAGATGTGGTTTGTAGAGGTGTAGAGTAATGTACCTTGGAGAGGTGGTTTGTAGAGTTGTAGAGTAATGTACCTTGGAGAGGTGGTTTGTAGAGGTGTAGAGTAATGTACCTTGAAGAGGCGGTTTGGAGAGGTGTAGAGTAATGTACCTTGGAGAGGTGGTTTGTAGACATGTAGAGTAATGTACCTTGCAGAGGTGGTTTGTAGAGGTGTACAGTAATGTACCTTGGAGAGGTGGTTTGTAGAGGTGTAGAGTAATGTACCTTAGAGAGGTGGTTTGTAGAGATGTCGAGTAATGTACCTTGGAGAGGTGGTTTGTAGATGTATAGAATAATGTACCTTGGAGAGGTGGTTTGTAGAGATGTAGAGTAATGTACCTTGGAGAGGTGGTTTGTAGACATGTAGAGTTACATACCTTGGAGAGGTGGTTTGTAGAGGTGTAGAGTAATGTACCTTGGAGAGGTGGTTTGTAGAGGTGTAGATTAATGTACCTTAGAGAGGTGGTTTGTAGAGGTGTAGAGTAATGTATCTTGGAGAGGTAGTTTGTAGAGGTGTAGAGGTGTAGAGTAATGTACCTTAGAGAGGTGGTTTGTAGAGGTGTAGAAGTGTAGAGTAATGTACTTTAGAGAGGTGGTTTGTAGAGATGTCGAGTAATGTACCCTGGAGAGGTGGTTTGTTGAGGTGTAGAGTAATGTACCTTGGAGAGGTGGTTTGTAGAGGTGTAGAATAATGCACCTTGGAGAGGTAGTTTGTAGAGGTGTAGAGTAATGTACCTTGGAGAGGTGGTTTGTAGAGATGTAAGGTTAGGTACCTTGAAGAGGTGGTTTGTAGAGGTGTAGAGTAATGTACCTTGAAGAGGTGGTTTGTAGAGGTGTAGAGTTCTGTACCTTGGAGAGGTGGTTTGTAGAGGTGTAAGGTTATGTACCTTGAAGAGGTGGTTTGTAGAGGTGTAGAGTAATGTACCTTGGAGAGCTGGTTTGTAGAGGTGTAGAGTAATGTACCCTGGAGTGGTGGTTTGTAGAGGTGTAGAGTAATGTACATTGGAGAGGTGGTTTGTAGATGTCTAGAGTAATGTATCCTGGAGAGGTGGTTTGTAGAGGTGTAGAGTAATGTACCTTGAAGAGGTGGTTTGTAGAGATGTAAGGTAATGTACCTTGGAGAGGTGGTTTGTAGAGGTGTAGAGTAATGTACCTTGGAGAGGTGGTTTGTAGAAGTGTAGAGTAATGTACCTTGGAGAGGTGGTTAGTAGAGATGTAAGGTTATGTACCTTGGAGAGGTGGTTTGTAGAGATATAGAGTAATGTACCTTGGAGAGGTGGTTTGTAGAGGTGTAGAGTAATGTACCTTAGAGAGGTTGTTTTTAGAGGTGTAGAATAATGTACCTTGGAGAGATGGTTTGTAGAGGTGTAAGATTATGTACCTTGAAGAGGCGGTTTGTAGAGGTGTAGAGTAATGCACCTTGGAGAGGTGGTTTGTAGAGGTGTAGAGTAATGTACCTTGGAGAGGTGGTTTTAGAGATGTAAGGTAATGTACCTTGGAGAGGTGGTTTGTAGAGGTGTAGAGTAATGTACCTTAAAGAGGTGGTTTGTAGAGATGTCAAGTAATGTACCTTGGAGAGGTGGTTTGTAGAGGTGTAGAGTAATGTACCTTGGAGAGGTGGTTTGTAGAGATGTAAGGTAATGTACCATGGAGAGGTGGTTTGTAGAGGTGTAGATTAATGTACCTTGGAGAGGTGGTTTGTAGAAGTGTAGAGTAATGTACCTTGGAGAGTTGGTTTGTAGAGATGTAGGGTTCTGTACCTTGGAGAGGTGGTTTGTAGAGATGTAAGGTTATTAATCTTGGAAAGGTGGTTTGTAGAGATGTAGAGTAATGTACCTTGGAGAGGTGGTTTGTTGAGGTGTAGAGTAATGTACCTTGGAGAGGTTGTTTGTAGAGGTGTAGAGTAATGTACCTTGGAGAGGTGGTTTGTAGAGATGTAAGGTTATGTACCTTGAAGAGGTGGTTTGTAGAGGTGTAGAGTAATGCACCTTGGAAAGGTGGTTTGTAGAGATGCAAGGTAATGTACCTTGGAGAGGTGGTTTGTAGAGGTGTAGAGTAATGTACCTTAAAGAGATGGTTTGTAGAGATGTCAAGTAATGTACCTTGGAGAGGTGGTTTGTAGAGGTGTAGAGTAATGTACCTTGGAGAGGTGGTTTGTAGAGGTGTAGAGTAATGTACCTTGGAGAGGTGGTTTGTAGAGATGTAAGGTTATGTACCTTGAAGAGGTGGTTTGTAGAGGTGTAGAGTAATGTACCTTGGAGAGGTGGTCTGTAGAGGTGTAGAGTAATGTACCTTGAGGAGGTGGTTTGTAGAGATGTCAAGTAATGTACCTTGGAGAGGTGGTTTGTAGAGGTGTAGAGTAATGTACCTTGAAGAGGTGGTTTGTAGAGGTGTAGAGTAATGCACCTTGGAGAGGTGGTTTGTAGAGGTGTAGAGAATGTACCTTGGAGAGGTGGTTTGTAGAGATGTAAGGTAACGTATCTTGGAGAGGTGGTTTGTAGAGGTGTAGAGTAATGTACCTTAAAGAGGTGGTTTGTAGAGATGTCAAGTAATGTACCTTGGAGGGGGGGTATGTAGAGGTGTAGAGTAATGTACCTTGCAGAGGTGGTTTATAGAGGTGTAGAGTAATGTACCTTGGAGAGGTGGTTTACTAGAGATGTAAGGTTATGTACCTTGAAGAGGTGGTTTGTAGAGGTGTAGAGTAATGTACCTTGGAGAGGTGGTTTGTAGAGGTGTAGAGTAATGTACCTTGAGGAGGTGGTTTGTAGAGATGTCAAGTAATGTACCTTGGAGAGGTGGTTTGTAGAGATGTTGAGTAATGTACCTTGGAGAGGTGGTTTGTAGAGATGCAAGGTAATGTACCTTTGAGAGGTGGTTTGCAGAGATGTAGAGTTACATACCTTGAAGAGGTGGTTTGTTGAGGTGTAGACTATTGTACCTTGGAGAGGTGGTTTGTAGAGGTGTACAGTGATGTACCTTAGGGAGGTGGTTTTTATAGGTGTAGAGTAATGTACCTTGGAGAGGTGGTTTGTAGAGGTGTAGAGTAATGTACCTTGGAGAGGTGGTTTGTAGAGACGTAGAGTAATGTACCTTGGAGAGGTGGTTTGTAGAGATGTAAGGTTATGTACCTTGAAGAGGTGGGTTGTAGAGTTGTAGAGTAATGTACCTTGAAGAGGTGGTTTGTAGAGGTGTAGAGTTCTGTACCTTGGAGAGGTGGTTTGTAGAGGTGTGGAGGTGTAAGGTTATGTACCTTGAAGAGGTGGTTTGTAGAGGTGTAGGGTAATGAACCTTGGAGAGGTGGTTTTCAGAGATATAGAGTTCTGTACCTTGGAGAGGTGGTTTGTAAAGGTGTAAGGTTATATACCTTGGAGAGGTGGTTTGTAGAGGTGTAGAGCAATGTACCTTGCAGAGGTGGTTTGTAGAGGTGTAGAGTTCTGTACCTTGGAGAGGTGGTTTGTAGAGGTGTAGAGTAATGTAGCTTGGAGAGGTGGTTTGAAGAGATGTAAGGTTATGTACCTTGAACAGAAGGTTTGTAGACATATAGAGTAATGTACCTTGGAGAGGTGGTTTGTAGAGGTGTAGAGTAATGCACCTTGGAGAGGTGGTTTGTAGAGGTGTAGAGTAATGTACCTTGGAGAGGTGGTTTGTAGAGGTGTAGAGTAATGTACCTTGAAGAGGTGGTTTGTAGAGATGTAAGGTAATGTACCTTTGAGAGGTGGTTTGTAGAGATGTAGAGTTACACACCTTGAAGAGGTGGTTTATAGACATGTAGAGTAATGTACCTTGGAGAGGTGGTTTGTAGAGATGTCGAGTAATGTACCTTGGAGAGGTGGTTTGTAGATGTGTAGAGTAATGTACCTTGGAGAGGTGGTTTGTAGAGGTATAGAGTAATGTACCTTGAAGAGGTGGTTTGTAGAGATGTAAGGTAAGGTACCTTTGAGAGGTGGTTTATAGAGGTGTACAGTGATGTACCTTAGGGAGGTGGTTTTTAGAGGTGTAGAGTAATGTACCTTGGAGAGGTGGTTTGTAGAGGTGTAGAGTAATGTACCTTGGAGAGGTGGTTTGTAGAAGTGTAGAGGAATGTACCTTGGATAGGTGGTTTGTAGAGATGTAGGGTTCTGTACCTTGGAGAGGTGGTTTATAGAGATGTAAGGTTATGTACCTTGGAGAGGTGGTTTGTAGAGGTGTAGAGTAATGTACCTTGGAGAGGTGGTTTGTAGAGGTGTAGAGCAATGTACCTTGGAGAGGTGGTTTGTAGAGGTGTAGATTAATGTACCTTGGAGAGGTGGTTTGTAGAGGTGTAGAGTAATGTACCTTGGAGAGGGTATTTGTAGAGGTGTAGAGCAATGTACCTTGGAGAGATGGTTTGTAGAGGTGTAGAGTAATGTACCTTGAAGAGGTGGTTTGTAGAGGTGTAGAGTAATGTATCTTGGAGAGGTGGTTTGTAGAATTGTAGAGTATTATACCTTGGAGAGGTGGTTTGAAGAGGTGTACAGTAATGTACCTTGAAGAGGTGGTTTGTAGAGGTGTAGAGTAATATACCTTGGAGAGGTGGTTTGTAGAGGTGTAGAGTAATGTACCTTAGAGAGGTGGTTTGTAGAGCTGTCGAGTAATGTACCTTGGAGAGGTGGTTTGTAGAGGTATAGAGGTGTAAGGTTATGTACCTTGAAGAGGTGGTTTGTAGAGGTGTGGAGTAATGTACCTTGGAGAGGTGGTTTGTAGATGTGTAGAATAATGTACCTTGGAGATGTGGTTTGTAGAGGTGTAGAGTAATGTACCTTGGAGAGGTGGTTTGTAGAGGTGTAGAGTAATGTACCTTGGAGAGGTGGTTTGTAGAGGTGTAGAGTAATGTACCTTGAAGAGGCGGTTTGGAGAGGTGTAGAGTAATGTACCTTGGAGAGGTGGTTTGTAGACATGTAGAGTAATGTACCTTGCAGAGGTGGTTTGTAGAGGTGTACAGTAATGTACCTTGGAGAGGTGGTTTGTAGAGGTGTAGAGTAATGTACCTTGGAGAGGTGGTTTGTAGAGGTGTAGAGTAATGTACCTTGGAGACGTGGTTTGTAGAGGTGTAAAGTAATGTACCATGCAGAGGTGGTTTGTACAGCTGTAGAGTAATGTACCTTGGAGAGGTGGTTTGTGGAGGTGTAAGAGTAATGTACCTTGGAGAGGTTGTTTGTGGAGGTGTAAGAGTAATGTACCTTGGAGAGGTGGTTTGTAAAGGTGTAAGGTTATATACCTTGGAGAGGTGGTTTGTAGAGGTGTAGAGTAATGTACCTTGCAGAGGTGGTTTGTAGAGGTGTAGAGTTCTGTACCTTGGAGAGGTGGTTTGTAGAGGTGTAGAGTAATGTAGCTTGGAGAGGTGGTTTGTAGAGATGTAAGGTTATGTACCTTGAACAGAAGGTTTGTAGACGTATAGAGTAATGTACCTTGGAGAGGTGGTTTGTAGAGGTGTAGAGTAATGCACCTTGGAGAGGTGGTTTGTAGAGGTGTAGAGTAATGTACCTTGGAGAGGTGGTTTGTAGAGGTGTAGAGTAATGTACCTTGAAGAGGTGGTTTGTAGAGATGTAAGGTAATGTACCTTTGAGAGGTGGTTTGTAGAGATGTAGAGTTACACACCTTGAAGAGGTGGTTTATAGACATGTAGAGTAATGTACCTTGGAGAGGTGGTTTGTAGAGATGTCGAGTAATGTACCTTGGAGAGGTGGTTTGTAGATGTGTAGAGTAATGTACCTTGGAGAGGTGGTTTGTAGAGGTATAGAGTAATGTACCTTGAAGAGGTGGTTTGTGGAGATGTAAGGTAAGGTACCTTTGAGAGGTGGTTTATAGAGGTGTACAGTGATGTACCTTAGGGAGGTGGTTTTTAGAGGTGTAGAGTAATGTACCTTGGAGAGGTGGTTTGTAGAGGTGTAGAGTAATGTACCTTGGAGAGGTGGTTTGTAGAGGTGTAGAGTAATGTACCTTGGAGAGGTGGTTTGTAGAAGTGTAGAGGAATGTACCTTGGATAGGTGGTTTGTAGAGATGTAGGGTTCTGTACCTTGGAGAGGTGGTTTATAGAGATGTAAGGTTATGTACCTTGGAGAGGTGGTTTGTAGAGGTGTAGAGTAATGTACCTTGGAGAGGTGGTTTGTAGAGGTGTAGAGCAATGTACCTTGGAGAGGTGGTTTGTAGAGGTGTAGATTAATGTACCTTGGAGAGGTGGTTTGTAGAGGTGTAGAGTAATGTACCTTGGAGAGGGTATTTGTAGAGGTGTAGAGCAATGTACCTTGGAGAGATGGTTTGTAGAGGTGTAGAGTAATGTACCTTGAAGAGGTGGTTTGTAGAGGTGTAGAGTAATGTATCTTGGAGAGGTGGTTTGTAGAATTGTAGAGTATTATACCTTGGAGAGGTGGTTTGAAGAGGTGTACAGTAATGTACCTTGAAGAGGTGGTTTGTAGAGGTGTAGAGTAATATACCTTGGAGAGGTGGTTTGTAGAGGTGTAGAGTAATGTACCTTAGAGAGGTGGTTTGTAGAGCTGTCGAGTAATGTACCTTGGAGAGGTGGTTTGTAGAGGTATAGAGGTGTAAGGTTATGTACCTTGAAGAGGTGGTTTGTAGAGGTGTGGAGTAATGTACCTTGGAGAGGTGGTTTGTAGATGTGTAGAATAATGTACCTTGGAGATGTGGTTTGTAGAGGTGTAGAGTAATGTACCTTGGAGAGGTGGTTTGTAGAGGTGTAGAGTAATGTACCTTGGAGAGGTGGTTTGTAGAGGTGTAGAGTAATGTACCTTGAAGAGGCGGTTTGGAGAGGTGTAGAGTAATGTACCTTGGAGAGGTGGTTTGTAGACATGTAGAGTAATGTACCTTGCAGAGGTGGTTTGTAGAGGTGTACAGTAATGTACCTTGGAGAGGTGGTTTGTAGAGGTGTAGAGTAATGTACCTTGGAGAGGTGGTTTGTAGAGGTGTAGAGTAATGTACCTTGGAGACGTGGTTTGTAGAGGTGTAAAGTAATGTACCATGCAGAGGTGGTTTGTAGAGCTGTAGAGTAATGTACCTTGGAGAGGTGGTTTGTGGAGGTGTAAGAGTAATGTACATTGGAGAGGTTGTTTGTGGAGGTGTAAGAGTAATGTACCTTGGAGAGGTGGTTTGTAGAGGTGTAAAGTAATGCACCTTGGAGATGTGGTTTGTAGAGGTGTAGAGTAATGTACCTTGGAGAGGTGGTTTGTAGAGGTGTAGAGTAATGTACCTTGGAGAGGTGGTTTGTAGAGGTGTAGAGTAATGTACCTTGAAGAGGCGGTTTGGAGAGGTGTAGAGTAATGTACCTTGGAGAGGTGGTTTGTAGACATGTAGAGTAATGTACCTTGCAGAGGTGGTTTGTAGAGGTGTACAGTAATGTACCTTGGAGATGTGGTTTGTAGAGGTGTAGAGTAATGTACCTTGGAGAGGTGGTTTGTAGAGGTGTAGAGTAATGTACCTTGGAGACGTGGTTTGTAGAGGTTTAGAGTAATGTACCATGCAGAGGTGGTTTGTAGAGCTGTAGAGTAATGTACCTTGGAGAGGTGGTTTGTGGAGGTGTAAGAGTAATATACCTTGGAGAGGTTGTTTGTGGAGGTGTAAGAGTAATGTGCCTTGGAGAGGTGGTTTGTAGAGGTGTAAAGTAATGCACCTTGGAGAGGTGGTTTGTAGAGGTGAAGAGTAATGTACCTTGGAGAGGTGGTTTGTAGAGGTGTAGAGTAATGTACCTTGGAGAGGTGGTTTGTAGAGGTGTAGAGTAATGTACCTTAGAGAGGTGGTTTGTAGAGATGTCGAGTAATGTACCTTGGAGAGGTGGTTTCTAGATGTGTAGAATAATGTACCTTGGAGAGGTGGTTTGTAGAGATGTAGAGTAATGTACCTTGGAGAGGTGGTTTGTAGACATGTAGAGTTACATACCTTGGAGAGGTGGTTTGTAGAGGTGTAGAGTAATATACCTTGGAGAGGTGGTTTGTAGAGGTGTAGAGTAATGTACCTTAGAGAGGTGGTTTGTAGAGGTGTAGAGTAATGTATCTTGGAGAGGTAGTTTGTAGAGGTGTAGAGCTGTAGAGTAATGTACCTTAGAGAGGTGGTTTGTAGAGGTGTAAAAGTGTAGAGTAATGTACTTTAGAGAGGTGGTTTGTAGAGATGTCGAGTAATGTACCCTGGAGAGGTGGTTTGTAGAGGTGTAGAGTAATGTACCTTGGAGAGGTGGTTTGTAGAGGTGTAGAGTAATGCACCTTGGAGAGGTAGTTTGTAGAGGTGTAGAGTAATGTACCTTGGAGAGGAGGTTTGTAGAGATGTAAGGTTAGGTACCTTGGAGAGGTGGTTTGTAGAGGTGTAGAGTAATGTACCTTGAAGAGGTGGTTTGTAGAGGTGTAGAGTTCTGTACCTTGAAGAGGTGGTTTGTAGAGGTGTAGAGTAATGTACCTTGGAGAGCTGGTTTGTAGAGGTGTAGAGTAATGTACATTGGAGAGGTGGTTTGTAGATGTCTAGAGTAATGTATCCTGGAGAGGTGGTTTGTAGAGGTGTAGAGTAATGTACCTTGAAGAGGTGGTTTGTAGAGATGTAAGGTAATGTACCTTGGAGAGATGGTTTGTAGAGGTGTAGAGTAATGTACCTTGGAGAGGTGGTTTGTAGAAGTGTAGAGTAATGTACCTTGGAGAGGTGGTTTGTAGAGATGTAAGGTTATGTACCTTGGAGAGGTGGTTTGTAGAGGTGTAGAGTAATGTACCTTGAAGAGGCGGTTTGGAGAGGTGTAGAGTAATGTACCTTGGAGAGGTGGTTTGTAGACATGTAGAGTAATGTACCTTGCAGAGGTGGTTTGTAGAGGTGTACAGTAATGTACCTTGGAGAGGTGGTTTGTAGAGGTGTAGAGTAATGTACCTTGGAGAGGTGGTTTGTAGAGGTGTAGAGTAATGTACCTTGGAGACGTGGTTTGTAGAGGTGTAAAGTAATGTACCATGCAGAGGTGGTTTGTACAGCTGTAGAGTAATGTACCTTGGAGAGGTGGTTTGTGGAGGTGTAAGAGTAATGTACCTTGGAGAGGTTGTTTGTGGAGGTGTAAGAGTAATGTACCTTGGAGAGGTGGTTTGTAAAGGTGTAAGGTTATATACCTTGGAGAGGTGGTTTGTAGAGGTGTAGAGTAATGTACCTTGCAGAGGTGGTTTGTAGAGGTGTAGAGTTCTGTACCTTGGAGAGGTGGTTTGTAGAGGTGTAGAGTAATGTAGCTTGGAGAGGTGGTTTGTAGAGATGTAAGGTTATGTACCTTGAACAGAAGGTTTGTAGACGTATAGAGTAATGTACCTTGGAGAGGTGGTTTGTAGAGGTGTAGAGTAATGCACCTTGGAGAGGTGGTTTGTAGAGGTGTAGAGTAATGTACCTTGGAGAGGTGGTTTGTAGAGGTGTAGAGTAATGTACCTTGAAGAGGTGGTTTGTAGAGATGTAAGGTAATGTACCTTTGAGAGGTGGTTTGTAGAGATGTAGAGTTACACACCTTGAAGAGGTGGTTTATAGACATGTAGAGTAATGTACCTTGGAGAGGTGGTTTGTAGAGATGTCGAGTAATGTACCTTGGAGAGGTGGTTTGTAGATGTGTAGAGTAATGTACCTTCGAGAGGTGGTTTGTAGAGGTATAGAGTAATGTACCTTGAAGAGGTGGTTTGTAGAGATGTAAGGTAAGGTACCTTTGAGAGGTGGTTTATAGAGGTGTACAGTGATGTACCTTAGGGAGGTGGTTTTTAGAGGTGTAGAGTAATGTACCTTGGAGAGGTGGTTTGTAGAGGTGTAGAGTAATGTACCTTGGAGAGGTGGTTTGTAGAGGTGTAGAGTAATGTACCTTGGAGAGGTGGTTTGTAGAAGTGTAGAGGAATGTACCTTGGATAGGTGGTTTGTAGAGATGTAGGGTTCTGTACCTTGGAGAGGTGGTTTATAGAGATGTAAGGTTATGTACCTTGGAGAGGTGGTTTGTAGAGGTGTAGAGTAATGTACCTTGGAGAGGTGGTTTGTAGAGGTGTAGAGCAATGTACCTTGGAGAGGTGGTTTGTAGAGGTGTAGATTAATGTACCTTGGAGAGGTGGTTTGTAGAGGTGTAGAGTAATGTACCTTGGAGAGGGTATTTGTAGAGGTGTAGAGCAATGTACCTTGGAGAGATGGTTTGTAGAGGTGTAGAGTAATGTACCTTGAAGAGGTGGTTTGTAGAGGTGTAGAGTAATGTATCTTGGAGAGGTGGTTTGTAGAATTGTAGAGTATTATACCTTGGAGAGGTGGTTTGAAGAGGTGTACAGTAATGTACCTTGAAGAGGTGGTTTGTAGAGGTGTAGAGTAATATACCTTGGAGAGGTGGTTTGTAGAGGTGTAGAGTAATGTACCTTAGAGAGGTGGTTTGTAGAGCTGTCGAGTAATGTACCTTGGAGAGGTGGTTTGTAGAGGTATAGAGGTGTAAGGTTATGTACCTTGAAGAGGTGGTTTGTAGAGGTGTGGAGTAATGTACCTTGGAGAGGTGGTTTGTAGATGTGTAGAATAATGTACCTTGGAGATGTGGTTTGTAGAGGTGTAGAGTAATGTACCTTGGAGAGGTGGTTTGTAGAGGTGTAGAGTAATGTACCTTGGAGAGGTGGTTTGTAGAGGTGTAGAGTAATGTACCTTGAAGAGGCGGTTTGGAGAGGTGTAGAGTAATGTACCTTGGAGAGGTGGTTTGTAGACATGTAGAGTAATGTACCTTGCAGAGGTGGTTTGTAGAGGTGTACAGTAATGTACCTTGGAGAGGTGGTTTGTAGAGGTGTAGAGTAATGTACCTTGGAGAGGTGGTTTGTAGAGGTGTAGAGTAATGTACCTTGGAGACGTGGTTTGTAGAGGTGTAAAGTAATGTACCATGCAGAGGTGGTTTGTAGAGCTGTAGAGTAATGTACCTTGGAGAGGTGGTTTGTGGAGGTGTAAGAGTAATGTACCTTGGAGAGGTTGTTTGTGGAGGTGTAAGAGTAATGTACCTTGGAGAGGTGGTTTGTAGAGGTGTAAAGTAATGCACCTTGGAGATGTGGTTTGTAGAGGTGTAGAGTAATGTACCTTGGAGAGGTGGTTTGTAGAGGTGTAGAGTAATGTACCTTGGAGAGGTGGTTTGTAGAGGTGTAGAGTAATGTACCTTGAAGAGGCGGTTTGGAGAGGTGTAGAGTAATGTACCTTGGAGAGGTGGTTTGTAGACATGTAGAGTAATGTACCTTGCAGAGGTGGTTTGTAGAGGTGTACAGTAATGTACCTTGGAGATGTGGTTTGTAGAGGTGTAGAGTAATGTACCTTGGAGAGGTGGTTTGTAGAGGTGTAGAGTAATGTACCTTGGAGACGTGGTTTGTAGAGGTTTAGAGTAATGTACCATGCAGAGGTGGTTTGTAGAGCTGTAGAGTAATGTACCTTGGAGAGGTGGTTTGTGGAGGTGTAAGAGTAATATACCTTGGAGAGGTTGTTTGTGGAGGTGTAAGAGTAATGTGCCTTGGAGAGGTGGTTTGTAGAGGTGTAAAGTAATGCACCTTGGAGAGGTGGTTTGTAGAGGTGAAGAGTAATGTACCTTGGAGAGGTGGTTTGTAGAGGTGTAGAGTAATGTACCTTGGAGAGGTGGTTTGTAGAGGTGTAGAGTAATGTACCTTAGAGAGGTGGTTTGTAGAGATGTCGAGTAATGTACCTTGGAGAGGTGGTTTCTAGATGTGTAGAATAATGTACCTTGGAGAGGTGGTTTGTAGAGATGTAGAGTAATGTACCTTGGAGAGGTGGTTTGTAGACATGTAGAGTTACATACCTTGGAGAGGTGGTTTGTAGAGGTGTAGAGTAATATACCTTGGAGAGGTGGTTTGTAGAGGTGTAGAGTAATGTACCTTAGAGAGGTGGTTTGTAGAGGTGTAGAGTAATGTATCTTGGAGAGGTAGTTTGTAGAGGTGTAGAGCTGTAGAGTAATGTACCTTAGAGAGGTGGTTTGTAGAGGTGTAAAAGTGTAGAGTAATGTACTTTAGAGAGGTGGTTTGTAGAGATGTCGAGTAATGTACCCTGGAGAGGTGGTTTGTAGAGGTGTAGAGTAATGTACCTTGGAGAGGTGGTTTGTAGAGGTGTAGAGTAATGCACCTTGGAGAGGTAGTTTGTAGAGGTGTAGAGTAATGTACCTTGGAGAGGTGGTTTGTAGAGATGTAAGGTTAGGTACCTTGGAGAGGTGGTTTGTAGAGGTGTAGAGTAATGTACCTTGAAGAGGTGGTTTGTAGAGGTGTAGAGTTCTGTACCTTGAAGAGGTGGTTTGTAGAGGTGTAGAGTAATGTACCTTGGAGAGCTGGTTTGTAGAGGTGTAGAGTAATGTACATTGGAGAGGTGGTTTGTAGATGTCTAGAGTAATGTATCCTGGAGAGGTGGTTTGTAGAGGTGTAGAGTAATGTACCTTGAAGAGGTGGTTTGTAGAGATGTAAGGTAATGTACCTTGGAGAGATGGTTTGTAGAGGTGTAGAGTAATGTACCTTGGAGAGGTGGTTTGTAGAAGTGTAGAGTAATGTACCTTGGAGAGGTGGTTTGTAGAGATGTAAGGTTATGTACCTTGGAGAGGTGGTTTGTAGAGATATAGAGTAATGTACCTTGGAGAGGTGGTTTGTAGAGGTGTAGAGAAATGTACCTTAGAGAGGTTGTTTGTAGAGGTGTAGAGTAATGTACCTTGGAGAGATGGTTTTTAGAGGTGTAAGGTTATGTACCTTGAAGAGGCGGTTTGTAGAGGTGTAGAGTAATGCACCTTGGAGAGGTGGTTTGTAGAGGTGTAGAGTAATGTACCTTGGAGAGGTGGTTTGTAGAGATGTAAGGTAATGTACCTTGGAGAGGTGGTTTGTAGAGGTGTAGAGTAATGTACCTTAAAGAGGTGGTTTGTAGAGATGTAAGGTAATGTACCATGGAGAGGTGGTTTGTAGAGGTGTAGAGTAATGTACCTTGGAGATGTGGTTTGTAGAGGTGTAGAGTAATGTACCTTGGAGAGGTGGTTTGTAGAGGTATAGAGTAATGTACCTTGGAGAGGTGGTTTGTAGAGATGTCGAGTAATGTACCTTGGAGAGGTGGTTTGTAGATGTGTAGAGTAATGTACCTTGGAGAGGTGGTTTGTAGAGGTATAGAGTAATGTACCTTGAAGAGGTGGTTTGTAGAGATGTAAGGTAAGGAACCTTTGAGAGGTGGTTTATAGAGGTGTACAGTGATGTACCTTAGGGAGGTGGTTTTTAGAGGTGTAGAGTAATGTACCTTGGAGAGGTGGTTTGAAGAGGTGTAGAGTAATGTACCTTGGAGAGGTGGTTTGTAGAGGTGTAGAGTAATGTACCTTGGAGAGGTGGTTTGTAGAAGTGTAGAGGAATGTACCTTGGATAGGTGGTTTGTAGAGATGTAGGGTTCTGTACCTTGGAGAGGTGGTTTATAGAGATGTAAGGTTATGTACCTTGGAGAGGTGGTTTGTAGAGGTGTAGAGTAATGTACCTTGGAGAGGTGGTTTGTAGAGGTGTAGAGCAATGTACCTTGGAGAGGTGGTTTGTAGAGGTGTAGATTAATGTACCTTGGAGAGGTGGTTTGTAGAGGTGTAGAGTAATGTACCTTGGAGAGGGTATTTGTAGAGGTGTAGAGCAATGTACCTTGGAGAGATGGTTTGTAGAGGTGTAGAGTAATGTACCTTGAAGAGGTGGTTTGTAGAGGTGTAGAGTAATGTATCTTGGAGAGGTGGTTTGTAGAATTGTAGAGTATTATACCTTGGAGAGGTGGTTTGAAGAGGTGTACAGTAATGTACCTTGAAGAGGTGGTTTGTAGAGGTGTAGAGTAATATACCTTGGAGAGGTGGTTTGTAGAGGTGTAGAGTAATGTACCTTAGAGAGGTGGTTTGTAGAGCTGTCGAGTAATGTACCTTGGAGAGGTGGTTTGTAGAGGTATAGAGGTGTAAGGTTATGTACCTTGAAGAGGTGGTTTGTAGAGGTGTGGAGTAAAGTACCTTGGAGAGGTGGTTTGTAGATGTGTAGAATAATGTACCTTGGAGATGTGGTTTGTAGAGGTGTAGAGTAATGTACCTTGGAGAGGTGGTTTGTAGAGGTGTAGAGTAATGTACCTTGGAGAGGTGGTTTGTAGAGGTGTAGAGTAATGTACCTTGAAGAGGCGGTTTGGAGAGGTGTAGAGTAATGTACCTTGGAGAGGTGGTTTGTAGACATGTAGAGTAATGTACCTTGCAGAGGTGGTTTGTAGAGGTGTACAGTAATGTACCTTGGAGAGGTGGTTTGTAGAGGTGTAGAGTAATGTACCTTGGAGAGGTGGTTTGTAGAGGTGTAGAGTAATGTACCTTGGAGACGTGGTTTGTAGAGGTGTAAAGTAATGTACCATGCAGAGGTGGTTTGTAGAGCTGTAGAGTAATGTACCTTGGAGAGGTGGTTTGTGGAGGTGTAAGAGTAATGTACCTTGGAGAGGTTGTTTGTGGAGGTGTAAGAGTAATGTACCTTGGAGAGGTGGTTTGTAAAGGTGTAAGGTTATATACCTTGGAGAGGTGGTTTGTAGAGGTGTAGAGTAATGTACCTTGCAGAGGTGGTTTGTAGAGGTGTAGAGTTCTGTACCTTGGAGAGGTGGTTTGTAGAGGTGTAGAGTAATGTAGCTTGGAGAGGTGGTTTGTAGAGATGTAAGGTTATGTACCTTGAACAGAAGGTTTGTAGACGTATAGAGTAATGTACCTTGGAGAGGTGGTTTGTAGAGGTGTAGAGTAATGCACCTTGGAGAGGTGGTTTGTAGAGGTGTAGAGTAATGTACCTTGGAGAGGTGGTTTGTAGAGGTGTAGAGTAATGTACCTTGAAGAGGTGGTTTGTAGAGATGTAAGGTAATGTACCTTTGAGAGGTGGTTTGTAGAGATGTAGAGTTACACACCTTGAAGAGGTGGTTTATAGACATGTAGAGTAATGTACCTTGGAGAGGTGGTTTGTAGAGATGTCGAGTAATGTACCTTGGAGAGGTGGTTTGTAGATGTGTAGAGTAATGTACCTTGGAGAGGTGGTTTGTAGAGGTATAGAGTAATGTACCTTGAAGAGGTGGTTTGTAGAGATGTAAGGTAAGGTACCTTTGAGAGGTGGTTTATAGAGGTGTACAGTGATGTACCTTAGGGAGGTGGTTTTTAGAGGTGTAGAGTAATGTACCTTGGAGAGGTGGTTTGTAGAGGTGTAGAGTAATGTACCTTGGAGAGGTGGTTTGTAGAGGTGTAGAGTAATGTACCTTGGAGAGGTGGTTTGTAGAAGTGTAGAGGAATGTACCTTGGATAGGTGGTTTGTAGAGATGTAGGGTTCTGTACCTTGGAGAGGTGGTTTATAGAGATGTAAGGTTATGTACCTTGGAGAGGTGGTTTGTAGAGGTGTAGAGTAATGTACCTTGGAGAGGTGGTTTGTAGAGGTGTAGAGCAATGTACCTTGGAGAGGTGGTTTGTAGAGGTGTAGATTAATGTACCTTGGAGAGGTGGTTTGTAGAGGTGTAGAGTAATGTACCTTGGAGAGGGTATTTGTAGAGGTGTAGAGCAATGTACCTTGGAGAGGTGGTTTGTAGAGATGTAAGGTTAGGTACCTTGGAGAGGTGGTTTGTAGAGGTGTAGAGTAATGTACCTTGAAGAGGTGGTTTGTAGAGGTGTAGAGTTCTGTACCTTGAAGAGGTGGTTTGTAGAGGTGTAGAGTAATGTACCTTGGAGAGCTGGTTTGTAGAGGTGTAGAGTAATGTACATTGGAGAGGTGGTTTGTAGATGTCTAGAGTAATGTATCCTGGAGAGGTGGTTTGTAGAGGTGTAGAGTAATGTACCTTGAAGAGGTGGTTTGTAGAGATGTAAGGTAATGTACCTTGGAGAGATGGTTTGTAGAGGTGAAGAGTAATGTACCTTGGAGAGGTGGTTTGTAGAAGTGTAGAGTAATGTACCTTGGAGAGGTGGTTTGTAGAGATGTAAGGTTATGTACCTTGGAGAGGTGGTTTGTAGAGATATAGAGTAATGTACCTTGGAGAGGTGGTTTGTAGAGGTGTAGAGTAATGTACCTTAGAGAGGTTGTTTGTAGAGGTGTAGAGTAATGTACCTTGGAGAGATGGTTTTTAGAGGTGTAAGGTTATGTACCTTGAAGAGGCGGTTTGTAGAGGTGTAGAGTAATGCACCTTGGAGAGGTGGTTTGTAGAGGTGTAGAGTAATGTACCTTGGAGAGGTGGTTTGTAGAGATGTAAGGTAATGTACCTTGGAGAGGTGGTTTGTAGAGGTGTAGAGTAATGTACCTTAAAGAGGTGGTTTGTAGAGATGTAAGGTAATGTACCATGGAGAGGTGGTTTGTAGAGGTGTAGAGTAATGTACCTTGGAGATGTGGTTTGTAGAGGTGTAGAGTAATGTACCTTGGAGAGGTGGTTTGTAGAGGTATAGAGTAATGTACCTTGGAGAGGTGGTTTGTAGAGATGTCGAGTAATGTACCTTGGAGAGGTGGTTTGTAGATGTGTAGAGTAATGTACCTTGGAGAGGTGGTTTGTAGAGGTATAGAGTAATGTACCTTGAAGAGGTGGTTTGTAGAGATGTAAGGTAAGGAACCTTTGAGAGGTGGTTTATAGAGGTGTACAGTGATGTACCTTAGGGAGGTGGTTTTTAGAGGTGTAGAGTAATGTACCTTGGAGAGGTGGTTTGAAGAGGTGTAGAGTAATGTACCTTGGAGAGGTGGTTTGTAGAGGTGTAGAGTAATGTACCTTGGAGAGGTGGTTTGTAGAAGTGTAGAGGAATGTACCTTGGATAGGTGGTTTGTAGAGATGTAGGGTTCTGTACCTTGGAGAGGTGGTTTATAGAGATGTAAGGTTATGTACCTTGGAGAGGTGGTTTGTAGAGGTGTAGAGTAATGTACCTTGGAGAGGTGGTTTGTAGAGGTGTAGAGCAATGTACCTTGGAGAGGTGGTTTGTAGAGGTGTAGATTAATGTACCTTGGAGAGGTGGTTTGTAGAGGTGTAGAGTAATGTACCTTGGAGAGGGTATTTGTAGAGGTGTAGAGCAATGTACCTTGGAGAGATGGTTTGTAGAGGTGTAGAGTAATGTACCTTGAAGAGGTGGTTTGTAGAGGTGTAGAGTAATGTATCTTGGAGAGGTGGTTTGTAGAATTGTAGAGTATTATACCTTGGAGAGGTGGTTTGAAGAGGTGTACAGTAATGTACCTTGAAGAGGTGGTTTGTAGAGGTGTAGAGTAATATACCTTGGAGAGGTGGTTTGTAGAGGTGTAGAGTAATGTACCTTAGAGAGGTGGTTTGTAGAGCTGTCGAGTAATGTACCTTGGAGAGGTGGTTTGTAGAGGTATAGAGGTGTAAGGTTATGTACCTTGAAGAGGTGGTTTGTAGAGGTGTGGAGTAATGTACCTTGGAGAGGTGGTTTGTAGATGTGTAGAATAATGTACCTTGGAGATGTGGTTTGTAGAGGTGTAGAGTAATGTACCTTGGAGAGGTGGTTTGTAGAGGTGTAGAGTAATGTACCTTGGAGAGGTGGTTTGTAGAGGTGTAGAGTAATGTACCTTGAAGAGGCGGTTTGGAGAGGTGTAGAGTAATGTACCTTGGAGAGGTGGTTTGTAGACATGTAGAGTAATGTACCTTGCAGAGGTGGTTTGTAGAGGTGTACAGTAATGTACCTTGGAGAGGTGGTTTGTAGAGGTGTAGAGTAATGTACCTTGGAGAGGTGGTTTGTAGAGGTGTAGAGTAATGTACCTTGGAGACGTGGTTTGTAGAGGTGTAAAGTAATGTACCATGCAGAGGTGGTTTGTAGAGCTGTAGAGTAATGTACCTTGGAGAGGTGGTTTGTGGAGGTGTAAGAGTAATGTACCTTGGAGAGGTTGTTTGTGGAGGTGTAAGAGTAATGTACCTTGGAGAGGTGGTTTGTAAAGGTGTAAGGTTATATACCTTGGAGAGGTGGTTTGTAGAGGTGTAGAGTAATGTACCTTGCAGAGGTGGTTTGTAGAGGTGTAGAGTTCTGTACCTTGGAGAGGTGGTTTGTAGAGGTGTAGAGTAATGTAGCTTGGAGAGGTGGTTTGTAGAGATGTAAGGTTATGTACCTTGAACAGAAGGTTTGTAGACGTATAGAGTAATGTACCTTGGAGAGGTGGTTTGTAGAGGTGTAGAGTAATGCACCTTGGAGAGGTGGTTTGTAGAGGTGTAGAGTAATGTACCTTGGAGAGGTGGTTTGTAGAGGTGTAGATTAATGTACCTTGAAGAGGTGGTTTGTAGAGATGTAAGGTAATGTACCTTTGAGAGGTGGTTTGTAGAGATGTAGAGTTACACACCTTGAAGAGGTGGTTTATAGACATGTAGAGTAATGTACCTTGGAGAGGTGGTTTGTAGAGATGTCGAGTAATGTACCTTGGAGAGGTGGTTTGTAGATGTGTAGAGTAATGTACCTTGGAGAGGTGGTTTGTAGAGGTATAGAGTAATGTACCTTGAAGAGGTGGTTTGTAGAGATGTAAGGTAAGGTACCTTTGAGAGGTGGTTTATAGAGGTGTACAGTGATGTACCTTAGGGAGGTGGTTTTTAGAGGTGTAGAGTAATGTACCTTGGAGAGGTGGTTTGTAGAGGTGTAGAGTAATGTACCTTGGAGAGGTGGTTTGTAGAGGTGTAGAGTAATGTACCTTGGAGAGGTGGTTTGTAGAAGTGTAGAGGAATGTACCTTGGATAGGTGGTTTGTAGAGATGTAGGGTTCTGTACCTTGGAGAGGTGGTTTATAGAGATGTAAGGTTATGTACCTTGGAGAGGTGGTTTGTAGAGGTGTAGAGTAATGTACCTTGGAGAGGTGGTTTGTAGAGGTGTAGAGCAATGTACCTTGGAGAGGTGGTTTGTAGAGGTGTAGATTAATGTACCTTGGAGAGGTGGTTTGTAGAGGTGTAGAGTAATGTACCTTGGAGAGGGTATTTGTAGAGGTGTAGAGCAATGTACCTTGGAGAGATGGTTTGTAGAGGTGTAGAGTAATGTACCTTGAAGAGGTGGTTTGTAGAGGTGTAGAGTAATGTATCTTGGAGAGGTGGTTTGTAGAATTGTAGAGTATTATACCTTGGAGAGGTGGTTTGAAGAGGTGTACAGTAATGTACCTTGAAGAGGTGGTTTGTAGAGGTGTAGAGTAATATACCTTGGAGAGGTGGTTTGTAGAGGTGTAGAGTAATGTACCTTAGAGAGGTGGTTTGTAGAGCTGTCGAGTAATGTACCTTGGAGAGGTGGTTTGTAGAGGTATAGAGGTGTAAGGTTATGTACCTTGAAGAGGTGGTTTGTAGAGGTGTGGAGTAATGTACCTTGGAGAGGTGGTTTGTAGATGTGTAGAATAATGTACCTTGGAGATGTGGTTTGTAGAGGTGTAGAGTAATGTGCCTTGGAGAGGTGGTTTGTAGAGGTGTAGAGTAATGTACCTTGGAGAGGTGGTTTGTAGAGGTGTAGAGTAATGTACCTTGAAGAGGCGGTTTGGAGAGGTGTAGAGTAATGTACCTTGGAGAGGTGGTTTGTAGACATGTAGAGTAATGTACCTTGCAGAGGTGGTTTCTAGAGGTGTACAGTAATGTACCTTGGAGAGGTGGTTTGTAGAGGTGTAGAGTAATGTACCTTGGAGAGGTGGTTTGTAGAGGTGTAGAGTAATGTACCTTGGAGACGTGGTTTGTAGAGGTGTAAAGTAATGTACCATGCAGAGGTGGTTTGTAGAGCTGTAGAGTAATGTACCTTGGAGAGGTGGTTTGTGGAGGTGTAAGAGTAATGTACCTTGGAGAGGTTGTTTGTGGAGGTGTAAGAGTAATGTACCTTGGAGAGGTGGTTTGTAGAGGTGTAAAGTAATGCACCTTGGAGATGTGGTTTGTAGAGGTGTAGAGTAATGTACCTTGGAGAGGTGGTTTGTAGAGGTGTAGAGTAATGTACCTTGGAGAGGTGGTTTGTAGAGGTGTAGAGTAATGTACCTTGAAGAGGCGGTTTGGAGAGGTGTAGAGTAATGTACCTTGGAGAGGTGGTTTGTAGACATGTAGAGTAATGTACCTTGCAGAGGTGGTTTGTAGAGGTGTACAGTAATGTACCTTGGAGATGTGGTTTGTAGAGGTGTAGAGTAATGTACCTTGGAGAGGTGGTTTGTAGAGGTGTAGAGTAATGTACCTTGGAGACGTGGTTTGTAGAGGTTTAGAGTAATGTACCATGCAGAGGTGGTTTGTAGAGCTGTAGAGTAATGTACCTTGGAGAGGTGGTTTGTGGAGGTGTAAGAGTAATATACCTTGGAGAGGTTGTTTGTGGAGGTGTAAGAGTAATGTACCTTGGAGAGGTGGTTTGTAGAGGTGTAAAGTAATGCACCTTGGAGAGGTGGTTTGTAGAGGTGAAGAGTAATGTACCTTGGAGAGGTGGTTTGTAGAGGTGTAGAGTAATGTACCTTGGAGAGGTGGTTTGTAGAGGTGTAGAGTAATGTACCTTAGAGAGGTGGTTTGTAGAGATGTCGAGTAATGTACCTTGGAGAGGTGGTTTCTAGATGTGTAGAATAATGTACCTTGGAGAGGTGGTTTGTAGAGATGTAGAGTAATGTACCTTGGAGAGGTGGTTTGTAGACATGTAGAGTTACATACCTTGGAGAGGTGGTTTGTAGAGGTGTAGAGTAATATACCTTGGAGAGGTGGTTTGTAGAGGTGTAGAGTAATGTACCTTAGAGAGGTGGTTTGTAGAGGTGTAGAGTAATGTATCTTGGAGAGGTAGTTTGTAGAGGTGTAGAGCTGTAGAGTAATGTACCTTAGAGAGGTGGTTTGTAGAGGTGTAAAAGTGTAGAGTAATGTACTTTAGAGAGGTGGTTTGTAGAGATGTCGAGTAATGTACCCTGGAGAGGTGGTTTGTAGAGGTGTAGAGTAATGTACCTTGGAGAGGTGGTTTGTAGAGGTGTAGAGTAATGCACCTTGGAGAGGTAGTTTGTAGAGGTGTAGAGTAATGTACCTTGGAGAGGTGGTTTGTAGAGATGTAAGGTTAGGTACCTTGGAGAGGTGGTTTGTAGAGGTGTAGAGTAATGTACCTTGAAGAGGTGGTTTGTAGAGGTGTAGAGTTCTGTACCTTGAAGAGGTGGTTTGTAGAGGTGTAGAGTAATGTACCTTGGAGAGCTGGTTTGTAGAGATGTAAGGTAATGTACCTTGGAGAGATGGTTTGTAGAGGTGTAGAGTAATGTACCTTGGAGAGGTGGTTTGTAGAAGTGTAGAGTAATGTACCTTGGAGAGGTGGTTTGTAGAGATGTAAGGTTATGTACCTTGGAGAGGTGGTTTGTAGAGATATAGAGTAATGTACCTTGGAGAGGTGGTTTGTAGAGGTGTAGAGTAATGTACCTTAGAGAGGTTGTTTGTAGAGGTGTAGAGTAATGTACCTTGGAGAGATGGTTTTTAGAGGTGTAAGGTTATGTACCTTGAAGAGGCGGTTTGTAGAGGTGTAGAGTAATGCACCTTGGAGAGGTGGTTTGTAGAGGTGTAGAGTAATGTACCTTGGAGAGGTGGTTTGTAGAGATGTAAGGTAATGCACCTTGGAGAGGTGGTTTGTAGAGGTGTAGAGTAATGTACCTTAAAGAGGTGGTTTGTAGAGATGTAAGGTAATGTACCATGGAGAGGTGGTTTGTAGAGGTGTAGAGTAATGTACCTTGGAGATGTGGTTTGTAGAGGTGTAGAGTAATGTACCTTGGAGATGTGGTTTGTAGAAGTGTAGAGTAATGTACCTTGGAGAGGTGGTTTGTAGAGATGTAGGGTTCTGTACCTTGGAGAGGTGGTTTGTAGAGATGTAAGGTTATTAATCTTGGAAAGGTGGTTTGTAGAGATGTAGAGTAATGTACCTTGGAGAGGTGGTTTGTAGAGGTGTAGAGTAATGTACCTTGGAGAGGTTGTTTGTAGAGGTGTAGAGTAATGTACCTTGGAGAGGTGGTTTGTAGAGATGTAAGGTTATGTACCTTGAAGAGGTGGTTTGTAGAGGTGTAGAGTAATGCACCTTGGAAAGGTGGTTTGTAGAGATGCAAGGTAATGTACCTTGGAGAGGTGGTTTGTAGAGGTGTAGAGTAATGTACCTTAAAGAGGTGGTTTGAAGAGATGTCAAGTAATGTACCGTGGAGAGGTGGTTTGTAGAGGTGTAGAGTAATGTACCTTGGAGAGGTGGTTTGTAGAGGTGTAGAGTAATGTACCTTGGAGAGGTGGTTTGTAGAGGTGTAGAGTAATATACCTTGGAGAGGTGGTTTGTAGAGATGTAAGGTTATGTACCTTGAAGAGGTGGTTTGTAGAGGTGTAGAGTAATGTACCTTGGAGAGGTGGTTTGTAGAGGTGTAGAGTAATGTACCTTGAGGAGGTGGTTTGTAGAGATGTCAAGTAATGTACCTTGGAGAGGTGGTTTGTAGAGGTGTAGAGTAATGTACCTTGGAGAGGTGGTTTGTAGAGGTGTAGAGTAATGTACCTTGGAGAGGTGGTTTGTAGAGATGTAAGGGTATGTACCTTGAAGAGGTGGTTTGTAGAGGTGTAGAGTAATGCACCTTGGAGAGGTGGTTTGTAGAGGTGTAGAGAATGTACCTTGGAGAGGTGGTTTGTAGAGATGTAAGGTAACGTACCTTGGAGAGGTGGTTTGTAGAGGTGTAGAGTAATGTACCTTAAAGAGGTGGTTTGTAGAGATGTCAACTAATGTACCTTGGAGGGGTGGTTTGTAGAGGTGTAGAGTAATGGACCTTGGAGAGGTGGTTTGTAGAGGTGTAGAGTAATGTACCTTGGAGAGGTGGTTTGTAGAGATGTAAGGTTATGTACCTTGAAGAGGTGGTTTGTAGAGGTGTAGAGTAATGTACCTTGAGGAGGTGGTTTGTAGAGATGTCAAGTAATGTACCTTGGAGAGGTGGTTTGTAGAGATGTTGAGTAATGTACCTTGGAGAGGTGGTTTGTAGAGATGTAAGGTAATGTACCTTTGAGAGGTGGTTTGCAGAGATGTAGAGTTACATACCTTGAAGAGGTGGTTTGTAGAGGTGTAGAGTAATATACCTTAGGGAGGTGGTTTTTAGAGGTGTAGAGTAATGTACCTTGGAGAGGTGGTTTGTAGAGGTGTAGAGTAATGTACCTTGGAGAGGTGGTTTGTAGAGGTGTACAGTAATGTACCTTGGAGAGGTGGTTTGTAGAGATGTAAGGTTATGTACCTTGAAGAGGTGGGTTGTAGAGGTGTAGAGTAATGTACCTTGGAGAGGTGGTTTGTAGAAGTGTAGAGGAATGTACCTTGGAGAGGTGGTTTGTAGAGATGTAGGGTTCTGTACCTTGGAGAGGTGGTTTATAGAGATGTAAGGTTATGTACCTTGGAGAGGTGGTTTGTAGAGGTGTAGAGTAATGTACCTTGGAGAGGTGGTTTGTAGAGGTGTAGAGTAATGTACCTTGGAGAGGTGGTTTGTAGAGGTGTAGAGTAATGTACCTTGGAGAGGGTATTTGTAGAGGTGTAGAGTAATGTACCTTGGAGAGGTGGTCTGTAGAGGTGTAGAGTAATGTACCTTGAAGAGGTGGTTTGTAGAGGTGTAGAGTAATGTACCTTGAGGAGGTGGTTTGTAGAGATGTCAAGTAATGTACCTTGGAGAGGTGGTTTGTAGAGATGTTGAGTAATGTACCTTGGAGAGGTGGTTTGTAGAGATGTAAGGTAATGTACCTTTGAGAGGTGGTTTGCAGAGATGTAGAGTTACATACCTTGAAGAGGTGGTTTGTAGAGGTGTAGACTAATGTACCTTGGAGAGGTGGTTTGTAGAGGTGTACAGTGATGTACCTTAGGGAGGTGGTTTTTATAGGTGTAGAGTAATGTACCTTGGAGAGGTGGTTTGTAGAGGTGTAGAGTAATGTACCTTGGAGAGGTGGTTTGTAGAGGTGTAGAGTAATGTACCCTGGAGAGGTGGTTTGTAGAGATGTAAGGTTATGTACCTTAAAGAGGTGGGTTGTAGAGGTGTAGAGTAATGTACCTTGAAGAGGTGGTTTGTAGAGGTGTAGAGTTCTGTACCTTGGAGAGGTGGTTTGTAGAGGTGTGGAGGTGTAAGGTTATGTACCTTGAAGAGGTGGTTTGTAGAGGTGTAGGGTAATGAACCTTGGAGAGGTGGTTTTCAGAGATATAGAGTTCTGTACCTTGGAGAGGTGGTTTGTAAAGGTGTAAGGTTATATACCTTGGACAGGTGGTTTGTAGAGGTGTAGAGTAATGTACCTTGCAGAGGTGGTTTGTAGAGGTGTAGAGTTCTGTACCTTGGAGAGGTGGTTTGTAGAGGTGTAGAGTAATGTAGCTTGGAGAGGTGGTTTGTAGAGATGTAAGGTTATGTACCTTGAACAGAAGGTTTGTAGACGTATAGAGTAATGTACCTTGGAGAGGTGGTTTGTAGAGATGTAAGGTTATGTACCTTGAAGAGGTGGTTTGTAGAGGTGTAGAGTAATGCACCTTGGAAAGGTGGTTTGTAGAGATGCAAGGTAATGTACCTTGGAGAGGTGGTTTGTAGAGGTGTAGAGTAATGTACCTTAAAGAGGTGGTTTGTAGAGATGTCAAGTAATGTACCGTGGAGAGGTGGTTTGTAGAGGTGTAGAGTAATGTACCTTGGAGAGGTGGTTTGAAGAGGTGTAGAGTAATGTACCTTGGAGAGGTGGTTTGTAGAGATGTAAGGTTATGTACCTTGAAGAGGTGGATTGTAGAGGTGTAGAGTAATGTACCTTGGAGAGGTGGTTTGTAGAGGTGTAGAGTAATGTACCTTGAGGAGGTGGTTTGTAGAGATGTCAAGTAATGTACCTTGGAGAGGTGGTTTGTAGAGGTGTAGAGTAATGTACCTTGGAGAGGTGGTTTGTAGAGGTGTAGAGTAATGTACCTTGGAGAGGTGGTTTGTAGAGATGTAAGGGTATGTACCTTGAAGAGGTGGTTTGTAGAGGTGTAGAGTAATGCACCTTGGAGAGGTGGTTTGTAGAGGTGTAGAGAATGTACCTTGGAGAGGTGGTTTCTAGAGATGTAAGGTAACGTACCTTGGAGAGGTGGTTTGTAGAGGTGTAGAGTAATGTACCTTAAAGAGGTGGTTTGTAGAGATGTCAACTAATGTACCTTGGAGGGGTGGTTTGTAGAGGTGTAGAGTAATGTACCTTGGAGAGGTGGTTTGTAGAGGTGTAGAGTAATGTACCTTGGAGAGGTGGTTTGTAGAGATGTAAGGTTATGTACCTTGAAGAGGTGGTTTGTAGAGGTGTAGAGTAATGTACCTTGAGGACGTGGTTTGTAGAGATGTCAAGTAATGTACCTTGGAGAGGTGGTTTGTAGAGATGTTGAGTAATGTACCTTGGAGAGGTGGTTTGTAGAGATGTAAGGTAATGTACCTTTGAGAGGTGGTTTGCAGAGATGTAGAGTTACATACCTTGAAGAGGTGGTTTGTAGAGGTGTAGAGTAATGTACCTTAGGGAGGAGGTTTTTAGAGGTGTAGAGTAATGTACCTTGGAGAGGTGGTTTGTAGAGGTGTAGAGTAATGTACCTTGGAGAGGTGGGTTGTAGAGGTGTAGAGTAATGTACCTTGAAGAGGTGGTTTGTAGAGGTGTAGAGTTCTGTACCTTGGAGAGGTGGTTTGTAGAGGTGTGGAGGTGTAAGGTTATGTACCTTGAAGAGGTGGTTTGTAGAGGTGTAGGGTAATGAACCTTGGAGAGGTGGTTTTCAGAGATATAGAGTTCTGTACCTTGGAGAGGTGGTTTGTAAAGGTGTAAGGTTATATACCTTGGACAGGTGGTTTGTAGAGGTGTAGAGTAATGTACCTTGCAGAGGTGGTTTGTAGAGGTGTAGAGTAATGTACCTTGGAGAGGTGGTTTGTAGAGATGTAAGGTTATGTACCTTGAAGAGGTGGTTTGTAGAGGTGTAGAGTAATGTACCTTGAGGACGTGGTTTGTAGAGGTGTAGAGTTCTGTACCTTGGAGAGGTGGCTTGTAGAGGTGTGGAGGTGTAAGGTTATGTACCTTGAAGAGGTGGTTTGTAGAGGTGTAGGGTAATGAACCTTGGAGAGGTGGTTTTCAGAGATATAGAGTTCTGTACCTTGGAGAGGTGGTTTGTAAAGGTGTAAGGTTATATACCTTGGAGAGGTGGTTTGTAGAGGTGTAGAGTAATGTACCTTGGGAGGTGGTTTGTAGAGGTGTACAGTGATGTACCTTAGGGAGGTGGTTTTTATAGGGGTAGAGTAATGTACCTTGGAGAGGTCGTTTGTAGAGGTGTAGAGTAATGTACCTTGGAGAGGTGGTTTGTAGAGGTGTAGAGTAATGTACCTTGGAGAGGTGGTTTGTAGAGATGTAAGGTTATGTACCTTGAAGAGGTGGGTTGTAGAGGTGTAGAGTAATGTACCTTGAAGAGGTGGTTTGTAGAGGTGTAGAGTTCTGTACCTTGGAGAGGTGGTTTGTAGAGGTGTGGAGGTGTAAGGTTATGTACCTTGAAGAGGTGGTTTGTAGAGGTGTAGGGTAATGAACCTTGGAGAGGTGGTTTTCAGAGATATAGAGTTCTGTACCTTGGAGAGGTGGTTTGTAAAGGTGTAAGGTTATATACCTTGGACAGGTGGTTTGTAGAGGTGTAGAGTAATGTACCTTGCAGAGGTGGTTTGTAGAGGTGTAGAGTAATGTACCTTGGAGAGGTGGTTTGTAGAGATGTAAGGTTATGTACCTTGAAGAGTTGGTTTGTAGAGGTGTAGAGTAATGTACCTTGAGGACGTGGTTTGTAGAGATGTCAAGTAATGTACCTTGGAGAGGTGGTTTGTAGAGATGTTGAGTAATGTACCTTGGAGAGGTGGTTTGTAGAGATGTAAGGTAATGTACCTTTGAGAGGTGGTTTGCAGAGATGTAGAGTTACATACCTTGAAGAGGTGGTTTGTAGAGGTGTAGACTAATGTACCTTAGGGAGGAGGTTTTTAGAGGTGTAGAGTAATGTACCTTGGAGAGGTGGTTTGTAGAGGTGTAGAGTAATGTACCTTGGAGAGGTGGTTTGTAGAGGTGTAGAGCAATGTACCTTGGAGAGGTGGTTTGTAGAGATGTAAGGTTATGTACCTTGAAGAGGTGGGTTGTAGAGGTGTAGAGTAATGTACCTTGGAGAGGTGGTTTGTAGAAGTGTAGAGGAATGTACCTTGGAGAGGTGGTTTGTAGAGATGTAGGGTTCTGTACCTTGGAGAGGTGGTTTATAGAGATGTAAGGTTATGTACCTTGGAGAGGTGGTTTGTAGAGGTGTAGAGTAATGTACCTTGGAGAGGTGGTTTGTAGAGGTGTAGAGTAATGTACCTTGGAGAGGTGGTTTGTAGAGGTGTAGAGTAATGTACCTTGGAGAGGGTATTTGTAGAGGTGTAGAGTAATGTACCTTGGAGAGGTGGTCTGTAGAGGTGTAGAGTAATGTACCTTGAAGAGGTGGTTTGTAGAGGTGTAGAGTAATGTACCTTGAGGAGGTGGTTTGTAGAGATGTCAAGTAATGTACCTTGGAGAGGTGGTTTGTAGAGATGTTGAGTAATGTACCTTGGAGAGGTGGTTTGTAGAGATGTAAGGTAATGTACCTTTGAGAGGTGGTTTGCAGAGATGTAGAGTTACATACCTTGAAGAGGTGGTTTGTAGAGGTGTAGACTAATGTACCTTGGAGAGGTGGTTTGTAGAGGTGTACAGTGATGTACCTTAGGGAGGTGGTTTTTATAGGTGTAGAGTAATGTACCTTGGAGAGGTGGTTTGTAGAGGTGTAGAGTAATGTACCTTGGAGAGGTGGTTTGTAGAGGTGTAGAGTTATGTACCTTGGAGAGGTGGTTTGTAGAGATGTAAGGTTATGTACCTTGAAGAGGTGGGTTGTAGAGGTGTAGAGTAATGTACCTTGAAGAGGTGGTTTGTAGAGGTGTAGAGTTCTGTACCTTGGAGAGGTGGTTTGTAGAGGTGTGGAGGTGTAAGGTTATGTACCTTGAAGAGGTGGTTTGTAGAGGTGTAGAGTAATGTACCTTAAAGAGGTGGTTTGAAGAGATGTCAAGTAATGTACCGTGGAGAGGTGGTTTGTAGAGGTGTAGAGTAATGTACCTTGGAGAGGTGGTTTGTAGAGGTGTAGAGTAATGTACCTTGGAGAGGTGGTTTGTAGAGGTGTAGAGTAATATACCTTGGAGAGGTGGTTTGTAGAGATGTAAGGTTATGTACCTTGAAGAGGTGGTTTGTAGAGGTGTAGAGTAATGTACCTTGGAGAGGTGGTTTGTAGAGGTGTAGAGTAATGTACCTTGAGGAGGTGGTTTGTAGAGATGTCAAGTAATGTACCTTGGAGAGGTGGTTTGTAGAGGTGTAGAGTAATGTACCTTGGAGAGGTGGTTTGTAGAGGTGTAGAGTAATGTACCTTGGAGAGGTGGTTTGTAGAGATGTAAGGGTATGTACCTTGAAGAGGTGGTTTGTAGAGGTGTAGAGTAATGCACCTTGGAGAGGTGGTTTGTAGAGGTGTAGAGAATGTACCTTGGAGAGGTGGTTTGTAGAGATGTAAGGTAACGTACCTTGGAGAGGTGGTTTGTAGAGGTGTAGAGTAATGTACCTTAAAGAGGTGGTTTGTAGAGATGTCAACTAATGTACCTTGGAGGGGTGGTTTGTAGAGGTGTAGAGTAATGTACCTTGGAGAGGTGGTTTGTAGAGGTGTAGAGTAATGTACCTTGGAGAGGTGGTTTGTAGAGATGTAAGGTTATGTACCTTGAAGAGGTGGTTTGTAGAGGTGTAGAGTAATGTACCTTGAGGAGGTGGTTTGTAGAGATGTCAAGTAATGTACCTTGGAGAGGTGGCTTGTAGAGATGTTGAGTAATGTACCTTGGAGAGGTGGTTTGTAGAGATGTAAGGTAATGTACCTTTGAGAGGTGGTTTGCAGAGATGTAGAGTTACATACCTTGAAGAGGTGCTTTGTAGAGGTGTAGAGTAATATACCTTAGGGAGGTGGTTTTTAGAGGTGTAGAGTAATGTACCTTGGAGAGGTGGTTTGTAGAGGTGTAGAGTAATGTACCTTGGAGAGGTGGTTTGTAGAGGTGTAGAGTAATGTACCTTGGAGAGGTGGTTTGTAGAGATGTAAGGTTATGTACCTTGAAGAGGTGGGTTGTAGAGGTGTAGAGTAATGTACCTTGGAGAGGTGGTTTGTAGAAGTGTAGAGGAATGTACCTTGGAGAGGTGGTTTGTAGAGATGTAGGGTTCTGTACCTTGGAGAGGTGGTTTATAGAGATGTAAGGTTATGTACCTTGGAGAGGTGGTTTGTAGAGGTGTAGAGTAATGTACCTTGGAGAGGTGGTTTGTAGAGGTGTAGAGTAATGTACCTTGGAGAGGTGGTTTGTAGAGGTGTAGAGTAATGTACCTTGGAGAGGGTATTTGTAGAGGTGTAGAGTAATGTACCTTGGAGAGGTGGTCTGTAGAGGTGTAGAGTAATGTACCTTGAAGAGGTGGTTTGTAGAGGTGTAGAGTAATGTACCTTGAGGAGGTGGTTTGTAGAGATGTCAAGTAATGTACCTTGGAGAGGTGGTTTGTAGAGATGTTGAGTAATGTACCTTGGAGAGGTGGTTTGTAGAGATGTAAGGTAATGTACCTTTGAGAGGTGGTTTGCAGAGATGTAGAGTTACATACCTTGAAGAGGTGGTTTGTAGAGGTGTAGACTAATGTACCTTGGAGAGGTGGTTTGTAGAGGTGTACAGTGATGTACCTTAGGGAGGTGGTTTTTATAGGGGTAGAGTAATGTACCTTGGAGAGGTCGTTTGTAGAGGTGTAGAGTAATGTACCTTGGAGAGGTGGTTTGTAGAGGTGTAGAGTAATGTACCTTGGAGAGGTGGTTTGTAGAGATGTAAGGTTATGTACCTTGAAGAGGTGGGTTGTAGAGGTGTAGAGTAATGTACCTTGAAGAGGTGGTTTGTAGAGGTGTAGAGTTCTGTACCTTGGAGAGGTGGTTTGTAGAGGTGTGGAGGTGTAAGGTTATGTACCTTGAAGAGGTGGTTTGTAGAGGTGTAGGGTAATGAACCTTGGAGAGGTGGTTTTCAGAGATATAGAGTTCTGTACCTTGGAGAGGTGGTTTGTAAAGGTGTAAGGTTATATACCTTGGACAGGTGGTTTGTAGAGGTGTAGAGTAATGTACCTTGCAGAGGTGGTTTGTAGAGGTGTAGAGTAATGTACCTTGGAGAGGTGGTTTGTAGAGATGTAAGGTTATGTACCTTGAAGAGGTGGTTTGTAGAGGTGTAGAGTAATGTACCTTGAGGACGTGGTTTGTAGAGATGTCAAGTAATGTACCTTGGAGAGGTGGTTTGTAGAGATGTTGAGTAATGTACCTTGGAGAGGTGGTTTGTAGAGATGTAAGGTAATGTACCTTTGAGAGGTGGTTTGCAGAGATGTAGAGTTACATACCTTGAAGAGGTGGTTTGTAGAGGTGTAGAGTAATGTACCTTAGGGAGGAGGTTTTTAGAGGTGTAGAGTAATGTACCTTGGAGAGGTGGTTTGTAGAGGTGTAGAGTAATGTACCTTGGAGAGGTGGTTTGTAGAGGTGTAGAGCAATGTACCTTGGAGAGGTGGTTTGTAGAGATGTAAGGTTATGTACCTTGAAGAGGTGGGTTGTAGAGGTGTAGAGTAATGTACCTTGGAGAGGTGGTTTGTAGAAGTGTAGAGGAATGTACCTTGGAGAGGTGGTTTGTAGAGATGTAGGGTTCTGTACCTTGGAGAGGTGGTTTATAGAGATGTACGGTTATGTACCTTGGAGAGGTGGTTTGTAGAGGTGTAGAGTAATGTACCTTGGAGAGGTGGTTTGTAGAGGTGTAGAGTAATGTACCTTGGAGAGGTGGTTTGTAGAGGTGTAGAGTAATGTACCTTGGAGAGGGTATTTGTAGAGGTGTAGAGTAATGTACCTTGGAGAGGTGGTCTGTAGAGGTGTAGAGTAATGTACCTTGAAGAGGTGGTTTGTAGAGGTGTAGAGTAATGTACCTTGAGGAGGTGGTTTGTAGAGATGTCAAGTAATGTACCTTGGAGAGGTGGTTTGTAGAGATGTTGAGTAATGTACCTTGGAGAGGTGGTTTGTAGAGATGTAAGGTAATGTACCTTTGATAGGTGGTTTGCAGAGATGTAGAGTTACATACCTTGAAGAGGTGGTTTGTAGAGGTGTAGACTAATGTACCTTGGAGAGGTGGTTTGTAGAGGTGTACAGTGATGTACCTTAGGGAGGTGGTTTTTATAGGTGTAGAGTAATGTACCTTGGAGAGGTGGTTTGTAGAGGTGTAGAGTAATGTACCTTGGAGAGGTGGTTTGTAGAGGTGTAGAGTAATGTACCTTGGAGAGGTGGTTTGTAGAGATGTAAGGTTATGTACCTTGAAGAGGTGGGTTGTAGAGGTGTAGAGTAATGTACCTTGAAGAGGTGGTTTGTAGAGGTGTAGAGTTCTGTACCTTGGAGAGGTGGTTTGTAGAGGTGTGGAGGTGTAAGGTTATGTACCTTGAAGAGGTGGTTTGTAGAGGTGTAGGGTAATGAACCTTGGAGAGGTGGTTTTCAGAGATATAGAGTTCTGTACCTTGGAGAGGTGGTTTGTAAAGGTGTAAGGTTATATACCTTGGAGAGGTGGTTTGTAGAGGTGTAGAGTAATGTACCTTGCAGAGGTGGTTTGTAGAGGTGTAGAGTTCTGTACCTTGGAGAGGTGGTTTGTAGAGGTGTAGAGTAATGTAGCTTGGAGAGGTGGTTTGTAGAGATGTAAGGTTATGTACCTTGAACAGAAGGTTTGTAGACGTATAGAGTAATGTACCTTGGAGAGGTGGTTTGTAGAGATGTAAGGTTATGTACCTTGAAGAGGTGGTTTGTAGAGGTGTAGAGTAATGCACCTTGGAAAGGTGGTTTGTAGAGATGCAAGGTAATGTACCTTGGAGAGGTGGTTTGTAGAGGTGTAGAGTAATGTACCTTAAAGAGGTGGTTTGTAGAGATGTCAAGTAATGTACCGTGGAGAGGTGGTTTGTAGAGGTGTAGAGTAATGTACCTTGGAGAGGTGGTTTGAAGAGGTGTAGAGTAATGTACCTTGGGGAGGTGGTTTGTAGAGATGTAAGTTTATGTACCTTGAAGAGGTGGTTTGTAGAGGTGTAGAGTACTGTACCTTGGAGAGGTGGTTTGTAGAGGTGTAGAGTAATGTACCTTGAGGAGGTGGTTTGTAGAGATGTCAAGTAATGTACCCTGGAGAGGTGGTTTGTAGAGGTGTAGAGTAATGTACCTTGGAGAGGTGGTTTGTAGAGGTGTAGAGTAATGTACCTTGGAGAGGTGGTTTGTAGAGATGTAAGGGTATGTACCTTGAAGAGGTGGTTTGTAGAGGTCTAGAGTAATGCACCTTGGAGAGGTGGTTTGTAGAGGTGTAGAGAATGTACCTTGGAGAGGTGGTTTCTAGAGATGTAAGGTAACGTACCTTGGAGAGGTGGTTTGTAGAGGTGTAGAGTAATGTACCTTAAAGAGGTGGTTTGTAGAGATGTCAACTAATGTACCTTGGAGGGGTGGTTTGTAGAGGTGTATAGTAATGTACCTTGGAGAGGTGGTTTGTAGAGGTGTAGAGTAATGTACCTTGGAGAGGTGGTTTGTAGAGATGTAAGGTTATGTACCTTGAAGAGGTGGTTTGTAGAGGTGTAGAGTAATGTACCTTGAGGACGTGGTTTGTAGAGATGTCAAGTAATGTACCTTGGAGAGGTGGTTTGTAGAGATGTTGAGTAATGTACCTTGGAGAGGTGGTTTGTAGAGATGTAAGGTAATGTACCTTTGAGAGGTGGTTTGCAGAGATGTAGAGTTACATACCTTGAAGAGGTGGTTTGTAGAGGTGTAGAGTAATGTACCTTAGGGAGGAGGTTTTTAGAGGTGTAGAGTAATGTACCTTGGAGAGGTGGTTTGTAGAGGTGTAGAGTAATGTACCTTGGAGAGGTGGTTTGTAGAGGTGTAGAGCAATGTACCTTGGAGAGGTGGTTTGTAGAGATGTAAGGTTATGTACCTTGAAGAGGTGGGTTGTAGAGGTGTACAGTAATGTACCTTGGAGAGGTGGTTTATAGAAGTGTAGAGGAATGTACCTTGGAGAGGTGGTTTGTAGAGATGTAGGGTTCTGTACCTTGGAGAGGTGGTTTATAGAGATGTAAGGTTATGTACCTTGTAGAGGTGGTTTGTAGAGGTGTAGAGTAATGTACCTTGGAGAGGTGGTTTGTAGAGGTGTAGAGTAATGTACCTTGGAGAGGTGGTTTGTAGAGGTGTAGAGTAATGTACCTTGAAGAGGCGGTTTGGAGAGGTGTAGAGTAATGTACCTTGGAGAGGTGGTTTGTAGACATGTAGACTAATGTACCTTGGAGAGGTGGTTTGTAGAGGTGTACAGTGATGTACCTTAGGGAGGTGGTTTTTATAGGTGTAGAGTAATGTACCTTGGAGAGGTGGTTTGTAGAGGTGTAGAGTAATGTACCTTGGAGAGGTGGTTTGTAGAGATGTAAGGTTATGTACCTTGAAGAGGTGGGTTGTAGAGGTGTAGAGTAATGTACCTTGAAGAGGTGGTTTGTAGAGGTGTAGAGTTCTGTACCTTGGAGAGGTGGTTTGTAGAGGTGTGGAGGTGTAAGGTTATGTACCTTGAAGAGGTGGTTTGTAGAGGTGTAGGGTAATGAACCTTGGAGAGGTGGTTTTCAGAGATATAGAGTTCTGTACCTTGGAGAGGTGGTTTGTAAAGGTGTAAGGTTATATACCTTGGAGAGGTGGTTTGTAGAGGTGTAGAGTAATGTACCTTGCAGAGGTGGTTTGTAGAGGTGTAGAGTTCTGTACCTTGGAGAGGTGGTTTGTAGAGGTGTAGAGTAATGTAGCTTGGAGAGGTGGTTTGTAGAGATGTAAGGTTATTTACCTTGAACAGAAGGTTTGTAGACGTATAGAGTAATGTACCTTGGAGAGGTGATTTGTAGAGGAGTAGAGAAATGCACCTTGGAGAGGTGGTTTGTAGAGGTGTAGAGTAATGTACCTTGGAGAGGTGGTTTGTAGAGGTGTAGAGTAATGTACCTTGGAGAGGTGGTTTGTAGAGATGTAAGGTTATGTACCTTGAAGAGGTGGGTTGTAGAGGTGTAGAGTAATGTACCTTGAAGAGGTGGTTTGTAGAGGTGTAGAGTTCTGTACCTTGGAGAGGTGGTTTGTAGAGGTGTGGAGGTGTAAGGTTATGTACCTTGAAGAGGTGGTTTGTAGAGGTGTAGGGTAATGAACCTTGGAGAGGTGGTTTTCAGAGATATAGAGTTCTGTACCTTGGAGAGGTGGTTTGTAAAGGTGTAAGGTTATATACCTTGGAGAGGTGGTTTGTAGAGGTGTAGAGTAATGTACCTTGGAGAGGTGGTTTGTAGAGGTGTACAGTGATGTACCTTAGGGAGGTGGTTTTTATAGGGGTAGAGTAATGTACCTTGGAGAGGTCGTTTGTAGAGGTGTAGAGTAATGTACCTTGGAGAGGTGGTTTGTAGAGGTGTAGAGTAATGTACCTTGGAGAGGTGGTTTGTAGAGATGTAAGGTTATGTACCTTGAAGAGGTGGGTTGTAGAGGTGTAGAGTAATGTACCTTGAAGAGGTGGTTTGTAGAGGTGTAGAGTTCTGTACCTTGGAGAGGTGGTTTGTAGAGGTGTGGAGGTGTAAGGTTATGTACCTTGAAGAGGTGGTTTGTAGAGGTGTAGGGTAATGAACCTTGGAGAGGTGGTTTTCAGAGATATAGAGTTCTGTACCTTGGAGAGGTGGTTTGTAAAGGTGTAAGGTTATATACCTTGGACAGGTGGTTTGTAGAGGTGTAGAGTAATGTACCTTGCAGAGGTGGTTTGTAGAGGTGTAGAGTAATGTACCTTGGAGAGGTGGTTTGTAGAGATGTAAGGTTATGTACCTTGAAGAGGTGGTTTGTAGAGGTGTAGAGTAATGTACCTTGAGGACGTGGTTTGTAGAGATGTCAAGTAATGTACCTTGGAGAGGTGGTTTGTAGAGATGTTGAGTAATGTACCTTGGAGAGGTGGTTTGTAGAGATGTAAGGTAATGTACCTTTGAGAGGTGGTTTGCAGAGATGTAGAGTTACATACCTTGAAGAGGTGGTTTGTAGAGGTGTAGAGTAATGTACCTTAGGGAGGAGGTTTTTAGAGGTGTAGAGTAATGTACCTTGGAGAGGTGGTTTGTAGAGGTGTAGAGTAATGTACCTTGGAGAGGTGGTTTGTAGAGGTGTAGAGCAATGTACCTTGGAGAGGTGGTTTGTAGAGATGTAAGGTTATGTACCTTGAAGAGGTGGGTTGTAGAGGTGTAGAGTAATGTACCTTGGAGAGGTGGTTTGTAGAAGTGTAGAGGAATGTACCTTGGAGAGGTGGTTTGTAGAGATGTAGGGTTCTGTACCTTGGAGAGGTGGTTTATAGAGATGTAAGGTTATGTACCTTGGAGAGGTGGTTTGTAGAGGTGTAGAGTAATGTACCTTGGAGAGGTGGTTTGTAGAGGTGTAGAGTAATGTACCTTGGAGAGGTGGTTTGTAGAGGTGTAGAGTAATGTACCTTGGAGAGGGTATTTGTAGAGGTGTAGAGTAATGTACCTTGGAGAGGTGGTCTGTAGAGGTGTAGAGTAATGTACCTTGAAGAGGTGGTTTGTAGAGGTGTAGAGTAATGTACCTTGAGGAGGTGGTTTGTAGAGATGTCAAGTAATGTACCTTGGAGAGGTGGTTTGTAGAGATGTTGAGTAATGTACCTTGGAGAGGTGGTTTGTAGAGATGTAAGGTAATGTACCTTTGAGAGGTGGTTTGCAGAGATGTAGAGTTACATACCTTGAAGAGGTGGTTTGTAGAGGTGTAGACTAATGTACCTTGGAGAGGTGGTTTGTAGAGGTGTACAGTGATGTACCTTAGGGAGGTGGTTTTTATAGGTGTAGAGTAATGTACCTTGGAGAGGTGGTTTGTAGAGGTGTAGAGTAATGTACCTTGGAGAGGTGGTTTGTAGAGGTGTAGAGTAATGTACCTTGGAGAGGTGGTTTGTAGAGATGTAAGGTTATGTACCTTGAAGAGGTGGGTTGTAGAGGTGTAGAGTAATGTACCTTGAAGAGGTGGTTTGTAGAGGTGTAGAGTTCTGTACCTTGGAGAGGTGGTTTGTAGAGGTGTGGAGGTGTAAGGTTATGTACCTTGAAGAGGTGGTTTGTAGAGGTGTAGGGTAATGAACCTTGGAGAGGTGGTTTTCAGAGATATAGAGTTCTGTACCTTGGAGAGGTGGTTTGTAAAGGTGTAAGGTTATATACCTTGGAGAGGTGGTTTGTAGAGGTGTAGAGTAATGTACCTTGCAGAGGTGGTTTGTAGAGGTGTAGAGTTCTGTACCTTGGAGAGGTGGTTTGTAGAGGTGTAGAGTAATGTAGCTTGGAGAGGTGGTTTGTAGAGATGTAAGGTTATGTACCTTGAACAGAAGGTTTGTAGACGTATAGAGTAATGTACCTTGGAGAGGTGGTTTGTAGAGATGTAAGGTTATGTACCTTGAAGAGGTGGTTTGTAGAGGTGTAGAGTAATGCACCTTGGAAAGGTGGTTTGTAGAGATGCAAGGTAATGTACCTTGGAGAGGTGGTTTGTAGAGGTGTAGAGTAATGTACCTTAAAGAGGTGGTTTGTAGAGATGTCAAGTAATGTACCGTGGAGAGGTGGTTTGTAGAGGTGTAGAGTAATGTACCTTGGAGAGGTGGTTTGAAGAGGTGTAGAGTAATGTACCTTGGGGAGGTGGTTTGTAGAGATGTAAGTTTATGTACCTTGAAGAGGTGGTTTGTAGAGGTGTAGAGTAATGTACCTTGGAGAGGTGGTTTGTAGAGGTGTAGAGTAATGTACCTTGAGGAGGTGGTTTGTAGAGATGTCAAGTAATGTACCCTGGAGAGGTGGTTTGTAGAGGTGTAGAGTAATGTACCTTGGAGAGGTGGTTTGTAGAGGTGTAGAGTAATGTACCTTGGAGAGGTGGTTTGTAGAGATGTAAGGGTATGTACCTTGAAGAGGTGGTTTGTAGAGGTGTAGAGTAATGCACCTTGGAGAGGTGGTTTGTAGAGGTGTAGAGAATGTACCTTGGAGAGGTGGTTTCTAGAGATGTAAGGTAACGTACCTTGGAGAGGTGGTTTGTAGAGGTGTAGAGTAATGTACCTTAAAGAGGTGGTTTGTAGAGATGTCAACTAATGTACCTTGGAGGGGTGGTTTGTAGAGGTGTATAGTAATGTACCTTGGAGAGGTGGTTTGTAGAGGTGTAGAGTAATGTACCTTGGAGAGGTGGTTTGTAGAGATGTAAGGTTATGTACCTTGAAGAGGTGGTTTGTAGAGGTGTAGAGTAATGTACCTTGAGGACGTGGTTTGTTGAGATGTCAAGTAATGTACCTTGGAGAGGTGGTTTGTAGAGATGTTGAGTAATGTACCTTGGAGAGGTGGTTTGTAGAGATGTAAGGTAATGTACCTTTGAGAGGTGGTTTGCAGAGATGTAGAGTTACATACCTTGAAGAGGTGGTTTGTAGAGGTGTAGAGTAATGTACCTTAGGGAGGTGGTTTGTAGAGGTGTAGAGTAATGTACCTTGGAGAGGTGGTTTGTAGAGGTGTAGAGCAATGTACCTTGGAGAGGTGGTTTGTAGAGATGTAAGGTTATGTACCTTGAAGAGGTGGGTTGTAGAGGTGTAGAGTAATGTACCTTGGAGAAGTGGTTTGTAGAAGTGTAGAGGAATGTACCTTGGAGAGGTGGTTTGTAGAGATGTAGGGTTCTGTACCTTGGAGAGGTGGTTTATAGAGATGTAAGGTTATGTACCTTGTAGAGGTGGTTTGTAGAGGTGTAGAGTAATGTACCTTGGAGAGGTGGTTTGTAGAGGTGTAGAGTAATGTACCTTGGAGAGGTGGTTTGTAGAGGTGTAGAGTAATGTACCTTGAAGAGGCGGTTTGGAGAGGTGTAGAGTAATGTACCTTGGAGAGGTGGTTTGTAGACATGTAGACTAATGTACCTTGGAGAGGTGGTTTGTAGAGGTGTACAGTGATGTACCTTAGGGAGGTGGTTTTTATAGGTGTAGAGTAATGTACCTTGGAGAGGTGGTTTGTAGAGGTGTAGAGTAATGTACCTTGGAGAGGTGGTTTGTAGAGATGTAAGGTTATGTACCTTGAAGAGGTGGGTTGTAGAGGTGTAGAGTAATGTACCTTGAAGAGGTGGTTTGTAGAGGTGTAGAGTTCTGTACCTTGGAGAGGTGGTTTGTAGAGGTGTGGAGGTGTAAGGTTATGTACCTTGAAGAGGTGGTTTGTAGAGGTGTAGGGTAATGAACCTTGGAGAGGTGGTTTTCAGAGATATAGAGTTCTGTACCTTGGAGAGGTGGTTTGTAAAGGTGTAAGGTTATATACCTTGGAGAGGTGGTTTGTAGAGGTGTAGAGTAATGTACCTTGCAGAGGTGGTTTGTAGAGGTGTAGAGTTCTGTACCTTGGAGAGGTGGTTTGTAGAGGTGTAGAGTAATGTAGCTTGGAGAGGTGGTTTGTAGAGATGTAAGGTTATTTACCTTGAACAGAAGGTTTGTAGACGTATAGAGTAATGTACCTTGGAGAGGTGATTTGTAGAGGAGTAGAGAAATGCACCTTGGAGAGGTGGTTTGTAGAGGTGTAGAGTAATGTACCTTGGAGAGGTGGTTTGTAGAGGTGTAGAGTAATGTACCTTGAAGAGGTGGTTTGTAGAGATGTAAGGTAATGTACCTTTGAGAGGTGGTTTGTAGAGATGTAGAGTTACACACCTTGAAGAGGTGGTTTATAGACATGTAGAGTAATGTACCTTGGAGAGGTGGTTTGTAGAGATGTCGAGTAATGTACCTTGGAGAGGTGGTTTGTAGATGCGTAGAGTAATCTACCTTGGAGAGGTGGTTTGTAGAGGTATAGAGTAATGTACCTTGAAGAGGTGGTTTGTAGAGATGTAAGGTAATGTACCTTTGAGAGGTGGTTTGTAGAGGTGTACAGTGATGTACCTTAGGGAGGTGGTTTTTATAGGTGTAGAGTAATGTACCTTGGAGAGGTGGTCTGTAGAGGTGTAGAGTAATGTACCTTGAAGAGGTGGTTTGTAGAGGTGTAGAGTAATGTACCTTGAGGAGGTGGTTTGTAGAGATGTCAAGTAATGTACCTTGGAGAGGTGGTTTGTAGAGATGTTGAGTAATGTACCTTGGAGAGGTGGTTTATAGAGATGTAAGGTAATGTACCTTTGAGAGGTGGTTTGCAGAGATGTAGAGTTACATACCTTGAAGAGGTGGTTTGTAGAGGTGTAGACTAATGTACCTTGGAGAGGTGGTTTGTAGAGGTGTACAGTGATGTACCTTAGGGAGGTGGTTTTTATAGGTGTAGAGTAATGTACCTTGGAGAGGTGGTTTGTAGAGGTGTAGAGTAATGTACCTTGGAGAGGTGGTTTGTAGAGTTGTAGAGTAATGTACCTTGGAGAGGTGGATTGTAGAGATGTAAGGTTATGTACCTTGAAGAGGTGGGTTGTAGAGGTGTAGAGTAATGTACCTTGAAGAGGTGGTTTGTAGAGGTGTAGAGTTCTGTACCTTGGAGAGGTGGTTTGTAGAGGTGTGGAGGTGTAAGGTTATGTACCTTGAAGAGGTGGTTTGTAGAGGTGTAGGGTAATGAACCTTGGAGAGGTGGTTTTCAGAGATATAGAGTTCTGTACCTTGGAGAGGTGGTTTGTAAAGGTGTAAGGTTATATACCTTGGAGAGGTGGTTTGTAGAGGTGTAGAGTAATGTACCTTGCAGAGGTGGTTTGTAGAGGTGTAGAGTTCTGTACCTTGGAGAGGTGGTTTGTAGAGGTGTAGAGTAATGTAGCTTGGAGAGGTGGTTTGTAGAGATGTAAGGTTATGTACCTTGAACAGAAGGTTTGTAGACGTATAGAGTAATGTACCTTGGAGAGGTGGTTTGTAGAGATGTAAGGTTATGTACCTTGAAGAGGTGGTTTGTAGAGGTGTAGAGTAATGCACCTTGGAAAGGTGGTTTGTAGAGATGCAAGGTAATGTACCTTGGAGAGGTGGTTTGTAGAGGTGTAGAGTAATGTACCTTAAAGAGGTGGTTTGTAGAGATGTCAAGTAATGTACCGTGGAGAGGTGGTTTGTAGAGGTGTAGAGTAATGTACCTTGGAGAGGTGGTTTGTAGAGGTGTAGAGTAATGTACCTTGGAGAGGTGGTTTGTAGAGATGTAAGGTTATGTACCTTGAAGAGGTGGTTTGTAGAGGTGTAGAGTAATGTACCTTGGAGAGGTGGTTTGTAGAGGTGTAGAGTAATGTACCTTGAGGAGGTGGTTTGTAGAGATGTCAAGTAATGTACCTTGGAGAGGTGGTTTGTAGAGGTGTAGAGTAATGTACCTTGGAGAGGTGGTTTGTAGAGGTGTAGAGTAATGTACCTTGGAGAGGTGGTTTGTAGAGATGTAAGGGTATGTACCTTGAAGAGGTGGTTTGTAGAGGTGTAGAGTAATGCACCTTGGAGAGGTGGTTTGTAGAGGTGTAGAGAATGTACCTTGGAGAGGTGGTTTCTAGAGATGTAAGGTAACGTACCTTGGAGAGGTGGTTTGTAGAGGTGTAGAGTAATGTACCTTAAAGAGGTGGTTTGTAGAGATGTCAACTAATGTACCTTGGAGGGGTGGTTTGTAGAGGTGTAGAGTAATGTACCTTGGAGAGGTGGTTTGTAGAGGTGTAGAGTAATGTACCTTGGAGAGGTGGTTTGTAGAGATGTAAGGTTATGTACCTTGAAGAGGTGGTTTGTAGAGGTGTAGAGTAATGTACCTTGAGGACGTGGTTTGTAGAGATGTCAAGTAATGTACCTTGGAGAGGTGGTTTGTAGAGATGTTGAGTAATGTACCTTGGAGAGGTGGTTTGTAGAGATGTAAGGTAATGTACCTTTGAGAGGTGGTTTGCAGAGATGTAGAGTTACATACCTTGAAGAGGTGGTTTGTAGAGGTGTAGAGTAATGTACCTTAGGGAGGAGGTTTTTAGAGGTGTAGAGTAATGTACCTTGGAGAGGTGGTTTGTAGAGGTGTAGCGTAATGTACCTTGGAGAGGTGGTTTGTAGAGGTGTAGAGCAATGTACCTTGGAGAGGTGGTTTGTAGAGATGTAAGGTTATGTACCTTGAAGAGGTGGGTTGTAGAGGTGTAGAGTAATGTACCTTGGAGAGGTGGTTTGTAGAAGTGTAGAGGAATGTACCTTGGAGAGGTGGTTTGTAGAGATGTAGGGTTCTGTACCTTGGAGAGGTGGTTTATAGAGATGTAAGGTTATGTACCTTGTAGAGGTGGTTTGTAGAGGTGTAGAGTAATGTACCTTGGAGAGGTGGTTTGTAGAGGTGTAGAGTAATGTACCTTGGAGAGGTGGTTTGTAGAGGTGTAGAGTAATGTACCTTGAAGAGGCGGTTTGGAGAGGTGTAGAGTAATGTACCTTGGAGAGGTGGTTTGTAGACATGTAGACTAATGTACCTTGGAGAGGTGGTTTGTAGAGGTGTACAGTGATGTACCTTAGGGAGGTGGTTTTTATAGGTGTAGAGTAATGTACCTTGGAGAGGTGGTTTGTAGAGGTGTAGAGTAATGTACCTTGGAGAGGTGGTTTGTAGAGATGTAAGGTTATGTACCTTGAAGAGGTGGGTTGTAGAGGTGTAGAGTTCTGTACCTTGGAGAGGTGGTTTGTAGAGGTGTGGAGGTGTAAGGTTATGTACCCTGAAGAGGTTGTTTGTAGAGGTGTAGGGTAATGAACCTTGGAGAGGTGGTTTTCAGAGATATAGAGTTCTGTACCTTGGAGAGGTGGTTTGTAAAGGTGTAAGGTTATATACCTTGGAGAGGTGGTTTGTAGAGGTGTAGAGTAATGTACCTTGCAGAGGTGGTTTGTAGAGGTGTAGAGTTCTGTACCTTGGAGAGGTGGTTTGTAGAGGTGTAGAGTAATGTAGCTTGGAGAGGTGGTTTGTAGAGATGTAAGGTTATTTACCTTGAACAGAAGGTTTGTAGACGTATAGAGTAATGTACCTTGGAGAGGTGATTTGTAGAGGAGTAGAGAAATGCACCTTGGAGAGGTGGTTTGTAGAGGTGTAGAGTAATGTACCTTGGAGAGGTGGTTTGTAGAGGTGTAGAGTAATGTACCTTGAAGAGGTGGTTTGTAGAGATGTAAGGTAATGTACCTTTGAGAGGTGGTTTGTAGAGATGTAGAGTTACACACCTTGAAGAGGTGGTTTATAGACATGTAGAGTAATGTACCTTGGAGAGGTGGTTTGTAGAGATGTCGAGTAATGTACCTTGGAGAGGTGGTTTGTAGATGTGTAGAGTAATCTACCTTGGAGAGGTGGTTTGTAGAGGTATAGAGTAATGTACCTTGAAGAGGTGGTTTGTAGAGGTGTAAGGTAATGTACCTTTGAGAGGTGGTTTGTAGAGGTGTACAGTGATGTACCTTAGGGAGGTGGTTTTCAGAGGTGTAGAGTAATGTACCTTGGAGAGGTGGTTTGTAGAGGTGTAGAGTAATGTACTTTGGAGAGGTGGTTTGTAGAGGTGTAGAGTAATGTACCTTGGAGAGGTGGTTTGTAGAGATGTAAGGTTATGTACCTTGAAGAGGTGGGTTGTAGAGGTGTAGAGTAATGTACCTTGAAGAGGTGGTTTGTAGAGGTGTAGAGTTCTGTACCTTGGAGAGGTGGTTTGTAGAGGTGTGGAGGTGTAATGTTATGTACCTTGAAGAGGTGGTTTGTAGAGGTGTAGAGTAATGTACGTTGGAGAGGTGGTTTGTAGAGGTGTAGAGTAATGCACCATGGAGAGGTGGTTTGTAGAGGTGTAGAGTAATGGACCTTGGAGAGGTGGTTTGTAGATGTGTAGAGTAATGTATCTTGGAGAGGTGGTTTGTAGAGGTGTAGAGTAATGTACCTTGAAGAGGTGGTTTGTAGAGGTGTAGAGTAATGTACCTTGGAGAGGTGGTTTGTAGAAGTGTAGAGGAATGTACCTTGGAGAGGTGGTTTGTAGAGATGTAGGGTTCTGTACCTTGGAGAGGTGGTTTATAGAGATGTAAGGTTATGTACCTTGGAGAGGTGGTTTGTAGAGGTGTAGAGTAATGTACCTTGGAGAGGTGGTTTGTAGAGGTGTAGAGTAATGTACCTTGGAGAGGTGGTTTGTAGAGGTGTAGAGTAATGTACCTTGGAGAGGGTATTTGTAGAGGTGTAGAGTAATGTACCTTGGAGAGATGGTTTGTAGAGGTGTAGAGTAATGTACCTTGAAGAGGTGGTTTGTAGAGGTGTAGAGTAATGTATCTTGGAGAGGTGGTTTGTAGAATTGTAGAGTATCATACCTTGGAGAGGTGGTTTGAAGAGGTGTAGAGTAATGTACCATGAAGAGGTGGTTTGTAGAGGTGTAGAGTAATATACCTTGGAGAGGTGGTTTGTAGAGGCGTAGAGTAATGTACCTTGGAGAGGTGGTTTGTAGAGGTATAGAGGTGTAAGGTTATGTACCTTGAAGAGGTGGTTTGTAGAGGTGTAGAGTAATGTACCTTGGAGAAGTGGTTTGTAGATGTGTAGAATAATGTACCTTGGAGATGTGGTTTGTAGAGGTGTAGAGTAATGTACCTTGGAGGGGTGGTTTGTAGAGGTGTAGAGTAATGTACCTTGGAGAGGTGGTTTGTAGAGGTGTAGAGTAATGTACCTTGAAGAGGCGGTTTGGAGAGGTGTAGAGTAATGTACCTTGGAGATGTGGTTTGTAGACATGTAGAGTAATGTACCTTGCAGAGGTGGTTTGTAGAGGTGTAAGGTAATGTACCTTGGAGAGGTGGTTTGTAGAGGTGTAGAGTAATGTACCTTGGAGAGGTGGTTTGTAGAGGTGTAGAGTAATGTACCTTGGAGACGTGGTTTGTAGAGGTGTAGAGTAATGTACCATGCAGAGATGGTTTGTAGAACTGTAGAGTAATGTACCTTGGAGAGGTGGTTTGTGGAGGTGTAAAGTAATGCACCTTGGAGAGGTGGTTTGTAGAGGTGAAGAGTAATGTACCTTGGAGAGGTGGTTTGTAGAGGTGTAGAGTAATGTACCTTGGAGAGGTGGTTTGTAGAGGTGTAGAGTAATGTACCTTAGAGAGGTGGTTTGTAGAGATGTCGAGTAATGTACCTTGGAGAGGTGGTTTGTAGATGTGTAAAATAATGTACCTTGGAGAGGTGGTTTGTAGAGATGTAGAGTAATGTACCTTGGAGAGGTGGTTTGTAGACATGCAGAGTTACATACCTTGGAGAGGTGGTTTGTAGAGGTGTAGAGTAATATACCTTGGAGAGGTGGTTTGTAGAGGTGTAGAGTAATGTACCTTAGAGAGGTGGTTTGTAGAGGTGTAGAGTAATGTATCTTGGAGAGGTAGTTTGTAGAGGTGTAGAGGTGTAGAGTAATGTACCTTAGAGAGGTGGTTTGTAGAGGTGTAGAAGTTTAGAGTAATGTACTTTAGAGATGTGGTTTGTAGAGATGTCGAGTAATGTACCCTGGAGAGGTGGTTTGTAGAGGTGTAGAGTAATGTACCTTGGAGAGGTGGTTTGTAGAAGTGTAGAGTAATGCACCTTGGAGAGGTAGTTTGTAGAGGTGTAGATTAATGTACCTTAGAGAGGTGGTTTGTAGAGATGTAAGGTAATGTACCTTGGAGAGGTGGTTTGTAGAGGTGTAGAGTAATGTACCTTAAAGAGGTGGTTTGTAGAGATGTCAAGTAATGTACCTTGGAGAGGTGGTTTGTAGAGGTGTAGAGTAATGTACCTTGGAGAGGTGGTTTGTAGAGATGTAAGGTAATGTACCATGGAGAGGTGGTTTGTAGAGGTGTAGATTAATGTACCTTGGAGGGGTGGTTTGTAGAAGTGTAGAGTAATGTACCTTGGAGAGGTGGTTTGTAGAGATGTAGGGTTCTGTACCTTGGAGAGGTGGTTTGTAGAGATGTAAGGTTATTAATCTTGGAAAGGTGGTTTGTAGAGATGTAGAGTAATGTACCTTGGAGAGGTGGTTTGTTGAGGTGTAGAATAATGTACCTTGGAGAGGTTGTTTGTAGAGGTGTAGAGTAATGTACCTTGGAGAGGTGGTTTGTAGAGATGTAAGGTTATGTACCTTGAAGAGGTGGTTTGTAGAGGTGTAGAGTTATGCACCTTGGAAAGGTGGTTTGTAGAGATGCAAGGTAATGTACCTTGGAGAGGTGGTTTGTAGAGGTGTAGAGTAATGTACCTTAAAGAGATGGTTTGTAGAGATGTCAAGTAATGTACCTTGGAGAGGTGGTTTGTAGAGGTGTAGAGTAATGTACCTTGGAGAGGTGGTTTGTAGAGGTGTAGAGTAATGTACCTTGGAGAGGTGGTTTGTAGAGGTGTAGAGTAATGTACCTTGGAGAGGTGGTTTGTAGAGATGTAAGGTTATGTACCTTGAAGAGGTGGTTTGTAGAGGTGTAGAGTAATGTACCTTGGAGAGGTGGTTTGTAGAGGTGTAGAGTAATGTACCTTGAGGAGGTGGTTTGTAGAGATGTCAAGTAATGTACCTTGGAGAGGTGGTTTGTAGGTAGAGGTGTAGAGTAATGTACCTTGGAGAGGTGGTTTGTAGAGGTGTAGAGTAATGTACCTTGGAGAGGTGGTTTGTAGAGATCTAAGGGTATGTACCTTGAAGAGGTGGTTTGTAGAGGTGTAGAGTAATGCACCTTGGAGAGGTGGTTTGTAGAGGTGTAGAGAATGTACCTTGGAGAGGTGGTTTGTAGAGATGTAAGGTAACGTATCTTGGAGAGGTGGTTTGTAGAGGTGTAGAGTAATGTACCTTAAAGAGGTGGTTTGTAGAGATGTCAAGTAATGTACCTTGGAGGGGTGGTTTGTAGAGGTGTAGAGTAATGTACCTTGGAGAGGTGGTTTATAGAGGTGTAGAGTAATGTACCTTGGAGAGGTGGTTTGTAGAGATGTAAAGTTATGTACCTTGAAGAGGTGGTTTGTAGAGGTGTAGAGTAATGTACCTTGGAGAGGTGGTTTGTAGAGGTGTAGAGTAATGTACCTTGAGGAGGTGGTTTGTAGAGATGTCAAGTAATGTACCTTGGAGAGGTGGTTTGTAGAGATGTTGAGTAATGTACCTTGGAGAGGTGGTTTGTAGGGATGTAAGGTAATGTACCTTTGAGAGGTGGTTTGCAGAGATGTAGAGTTACATACCTTGAAGAGGTGGTTTGTTGAGGTGTAGACTAATGTACCTTGGAGAGGTGGTTTGTAGAGGTGTACAGTGATGTACCTTAGGGAGGTGGTTTTTATAGGTGTAGAGTAATGTACCTTGGAGAGGTGGTTTGTAGAGGTGTAGAGTAATGTACCTTGGAGAGGTGGTTTGTAGAGGTGTAGAGTAATGTACCTTGGAGAGGTGGTTTGTAGAGATGTAAGGTTATGTACCTTGAAGAGGTGGGTTGTAGAGTTGTAGAGTAATGTACCTTGAAGAGGTGGATTGTAGAGGTGTAGAGTTCTGTACCTTGGAGAGGTGGTTTGTAGAGGTGTGGAGGTATAAGGTTATGTACCTTGAAGAGGTGGTTTGTAGAGGTGTAGGGTAATGAACCTTGGAGAGGTGGTTTTCAGAGATATAGAGTTCTGTACCTTGGAGAGGTGGTTTGTAAAGGTGTAAGGTTATACACCTTGGAGAGGTGGTTTGTAGAGGTGTAGAGTAATGTACCTTGCAGAGGTAGTTTGTAGAGGTGTAGAGTTCTCTACCTTGGAGAGGTGGTTTGTAGAGGTGTAGAGTAATGTAGATTGGAGAGGTGGTTTGTAGAGATGTAAGGTTATGTACCTTGAACAGAAGGTTTGTAGACGTATAGAGTGATGTACCTTGGAGAGGTGGTTTGTAGAGGTGTAGAGTAATGCACCTTGGAGAGGTGGTTTGTAGAGGTGTAGAGTAATGTACCTTGGAGAGGTGGTTTGTAGAGGTGTAGAGTAATGTACCTTGAAGAGGTGGTTTCTAGAGATGTAAGGTAATGTACCTTTGAGAGGTGGTTTGTAGAGATGTAGAGTTACACACCTTGAAGAGGTGGTTTATAGACATGTAGAGTAATGTACCTTGGAGTGGTGGTTTGTAGAGATGTCGAGTAATGTACCTTGGAGAGGTGGTTTGTAGATGTGTAGAGTAATGTACCTTGGAGAGGTGGTTTGTAGAGGTATAGAGTAATGTACCTTGAAGAGGTGGTTTGTAGAGATGTAAGGTAATGTACCTTTGAGAGGTGGTTTGTAGAGGTGTACAGTGATGTACCTTAGGGAGGTTGTTTTTAGAGGTGTAGAGTAATGTACCTTGGAGAGGTGGTTTGTAGAGGTGTAGAGTAATGTACCTTGGAGAGGTGGTTTGTAGAGGTGTAGAGTAATGTACCTTGGAGAGGTGGTTTGTAGAGGTGTAGAGTAATGTACCTTGGAGAGGTGGTTTGTAGAAGTGTAGAGGAATGTACCTTGGAGAGGTGGTTTGTAGAGATGTAGGGTTCTGTACCTTGGAGAGGTGGTTTATAGAGATGTAAGGTTATGTACCTTGCAGAGGTGGTTTGTAGAGGTGTAGAGTAATGTACCTTGGAGAGGTGGTTTGTAGAGGTGTAGAGTAATGTACCTTGGAGAGGTGGTTTGTAGAGGTGTAGAGTAATGTACCTTGGAGAGGGTATTTGTAGAGGTGTAGAGTAATGTACCTTGGAGAGATGGTTTGTAGAGGTGTAGAGTAATGTACCTTGAAGAGGTGGTTTGTAGAGGTGTAGAGTAATGTATCTTGGAGAGGTGGTTTGTAGAATTGTAGAGTATTATACCTTGGAGAGGTGGTTTGAAGAGGTGTAGAGTAATGTACCTTGAAGAGGTGGTTTGTAGAGGTGTAGAGTAATATACCTTGGAGAGGTGGTTTGTAGAGGTGTAGAGTAATGTACCTTAGAGAGGTGGTTTGTAGAGTTGTCGAGTAATGTACCTTGGAGAGGTGGTTTGTAGAGGTATAGAGGTGTAAGGTTATGTACCTTGGAGATGTGGTTTGTAGACATGTAGAGTTACATACCTTGGAGAGGTGGTTTGTAGAGGTGTAGAGTAATGTACCTTGGAGAGGTGGTTTGTAGAGGTGTAGATTAATGTATCTTAGAGAGGTGGTTTGTAGAGGTGTAGAGTAATGTATCTTGGAGAGGTAGTTTGTAGAGGTGTAGAGGTGTAGAGTAATGTACCTTAGAGAGGTGGTTTGTAGAGGTGTAGAAGTGTAGAGTAATGTACTTTAGAGAGGTGGTTTGTAGAGATGTCGAGTAATGTACCCTGGAGAGGTGGTTTGTAGAGGTGTAGAGTAATGTACCTTGGAGAGGTGGTTTGTAGAGGTGTAGAATAATGCACCTTGGAGAGGTAGTTTGTAGAGGTGTAGAGTAATGTACCTTGGAGAGGTGGTTTGTAGAGATGTAAGGTTAGGTACCTTGAAGAGGTGGTTTGTAGAGGTGTAGAGTAATGTACCTTGAAGAGGTGGTTTGTAGAGGTGTAGAGTTCTGTACCTTGGAGAGGTGGTTTGTAGAGGTGTAAGGTTATGTACCTTGAAGAGGTGGTTTGTAGAGGTGTAGAGTAATGTACCTTGGAGAGCTGGTTTGTAGAGGTGTAGAGTAATATACCCTGGAGTGGTGGTTTGTAGAGGTGTAGAGTAATGTACATTGGAGAGGTGGTTTGTAGATGTCTAGAGTAATGTATCCTGGAGAGGTGGTTTGTAGAGGTGTAGAGTAATGTACCTTGAAGAGGTGGTTTGTAGAGATGTAAGGTAATGTACCTTGGAGAGGTGGTTTGTAGAGGTGTAGAGTAATGTACCTTGGAGAGGTGGTTTGTAGAAGTGTAGAGTAATGTACCTTGGAGAGGTGGTTTGTAGAGATGTAAGGTTATGTACCTTGGAGAGGTGGTTTGTAGAGATATAGAGTAATGTACCTTGGAGAGGTGGTTTGTAGAGGTGTAGAGTAATGTACCTTAGAGAGGTTGTTTGTAGAGGTGTAGAATAATGTACCTTGGAGAGATGGTTTGTAGAGGTGTAAGGTTATGTACCTTGAAGAGGCGGTTTGTAGAGGTGTAGAGTAATTCACCTTGGAGAGGTGGTTTGTAGAGGTGTAGAGTAATGTACCTTGGAGAGGTGGTTTGTAGAGATGTAAGGTAATGTACCTTGGAGAGGTGGTTTGTAGAGGTGTAGAGTAATGTACCTTAAAGAGGTGGTTTGTAGAGATGTCAAGTAATGTACCTTGGAGAGGTGGTTTGTAGAGGTGTAGAGTAATGTACCTTGGAGAGGTGGTTTGTAGAGATGTAAGGTAATGTACCATGGAGAGGTGGTTTGTAGAGGTGTAGATTAATGTACCTTGGAGAGGTGGTTTGTAGACATGTAGAGTAATGTACCTTGCAGAGGTGGTTTGTAGAGGTGTACAGTAATGTACCTTGGAGAGGTGGTTTGTAGAGGTGTAGAGTAATGTACCTTAGAGAGGTGGTTTGTAGAGATGTCGAGTAATGTACCTTGGAGAGGTGGTTTGTAGATGTGTAGAATAATGTACCTTGGAGAGGTGGTTTGTAGAAATGTAGAGTAATGTACCTTGGAGAGGTGGTTTGTAGACATGTAGAGTTACATACCTTGGAGAGGTGGTTTGTAGAGGTGTAGAGTAATGTACCTTGGAGAGGTGGTTTGTAGAGGTGTAGATTAATGTACCTTAGAGAGGTGGTTTGTAGAGGTGTAGAGTAATGTATCTTGGAGAGGTAGTTTGTAGAGGTGTAGAGGTGTAGAATAATGTACCTTAGAGAGGTGGTTTGAAGAGGTGTAGAAGTGTAGAGTAATGTACTTTAGAGAGGTGGTTTGTAGAGATGTCGAGTAATGTACCCTGGAGAGGTGGTTTGTAGAGGTGTAGAGTAATGTACCTTGGAGAGGTGGTTTGTAGAGGTGTAGAATAATGCACCTTGGAGAGGTAGTTTGTAGAGGTGTAGAGTAATGTACCTTGGAGAGGTGGTTTGTAGAGATGTAAGGTTAGGTACCTTGAAGAGGTGGTTTGTAGAGGTGTAGAGTAATGTACCTTGAAGAGGTGGTTTGTAGAGGTGTAGAGTTCTGTACCTTGGAGAGGTGGTTTGTAGAGGTGTAAGGTTATGTACCTTGAAGAGGTGGTTTGTAGAGGTGTAGAGTAATGTACCTTGGAGAGCTGGTTTGTAGAGGTGTAGAGTAATGTACCCTGGAGTGGTGGTTTGTAGAGGTGTAGAGTAATGTACATTGGAGAGGTGGTTTGTAGATGTCTAGAGTAATGTATCCTGGAGAGGTGGTTTGTAGAGGTGTAGAGTAATGTACCTTGAAGAGGTGGTTTGTAGAGATGTAAGGTAATGTACCTTGGAGAGGTGGTTTGTAGAGGTGTAGAGTAATGTACCTTGGAGAGGTGGTTTGTAGAAGTGTAGAGTAATGTACCTTGGAGAGGTGGTTTGTAGAGATGTAAGGTTATGTACCTTGGAGAGGTGGTTTGTAGAGATATAGAGTAATGTACCTTGGAGAGGTGGTTTGTAGAGGTGTAGAGTAATGTACCTTAGAGAGGTTGTTTGTAGAGGTGTAGAATTATGTACCTTGGAGAGATGGTTTGTAGAGGTGTAAGGTTATGTACCTTGAAGAGGCGGTTTGTAGAGGTGTAGAGTAATGCACCTTGGAGAGGTGGTTTGTAGAGGTGTAGAGTAATGTACCTTGGAGAGGTGGTTTGTAGAGATGTAAGGTAATGTACCTTGGAGAGGTGGTTTGTAGAGGTGTAGAGTAATGTACCTTAAAGAGGTGGTTTGTAGAGATGTCAATTAATGTACCTTGGAGAGGTGGTTTGTAGAGGTGTAGAGTAATGTACCTTGGAGAGGTAGTTTGTAGAGATGTAAGGTAATGTACCATGGAGAGGTGGTTTGTAGAGGTGTATATTAATGTACCTTGGAGAGGTGGTTTGTAGACATGTAGAGTAATGTACCTTGCAGAGGTGGTTTGTAGAGGTGTACAGTAATGTACCTTGGAGAGGTGGTTTGTAGAGGTGTAGAGTAATGTACCTTAGAAAGGTGGTTTGTAGAGATGTCGAGTAATGTACCTTGGAGAGGTGGTTTGTAGATGTGTAGAATAATGTACCTTGGAGAGGTGGTTTGTAGAAATGTAGAGTAATGTACCTTGGAGAGGTGGTTTGTAGACATGTAGAGTTACATACCTTGGAGAGGTGGTTTGTAGAGGTGTAGAGTAATGTACCTTGGAGAGGTGGTTTGTAGAGGTGTAGATTAATGTACCTTAGAGAGGTGGTTTGTAGAGGTGTAGAGTAATGTATCTTGGAGAGGTAGTTTGTAGAGGTGTAGAGGTGTAGAGTAATGTACCTTAGAGAGGTGGTTTGTAGAGGTGTAGAAGTGTAGAGTAATGTACTTTATAGAGGTGGTTTGTAGAGATGTCGAGTAATGTACCTTGGAGAGGTGGTTTGTAGACATGTAGAGTTACATACCTTGGAGAGGTGGTTTGTAGAGGTGTAGAGTAATGTACCTTGGAGAGGTGGTTTGTAGAGGTGTAGAGTAATGTACCTTGGAGAGGTGGTTTGTAGAGGTGTAGAATAATGCACCTTGGAGAGGTAGTTTGTAGAGGTGTAGAGTAATGTACCTTGGAGAGGTGGTTTGTAGAGATGTAAGGTTAGGTACCTTGAAGAGGTGGTTTGTAGAGGTGTAGAGTAATGTACCTTGAAGAGGTGGTTTGTAGAGGTGTAGAGTTCTGTACCTTGGAGAGGTGGTTTGTAGAGGTGTAAGGTTATGTACCTTGAAGAGGTGGTTTGTAGAGGTGTAGAGTAATGTACCTTGGAGAGCTGGTTTGTAGAGGTGTAGAGTAATGTACCCTGGAGAGTGGTTTGTAGAGGTGTAGAGTAATGTACATTGGAGAGGTGGTTTGTAGATGTCTAGAGTAATGTATCCTGGAGAGGTGGTTTGTAGAGGTGTAGAGTAATGTACCTTGAAGAGGTGGTTTGTAGATATGTAAGGTAATGTACCTTGGAGAGGTGGTTTGTAGAGGTGTAGAGTAATGTACCTTGGAGAGGTGGTTTGTAGAATTGTAGAGTAATGTACCTTGGAAAGGTGGTTTGTAGAGATGTAAGGTTATGTACCTTGGAGAGGTGGTTTGTAGAGATATAGAGTAATGTACCTTGGAGAGGTGGTTTGTAGAGGTGTAGAGTAATGTACCTTAGAGAGGTTGTTTGTAGAGGTGTAGAATAATGTACCTTGGAGAGATGGTTTGTAGAGGTGTAAGGTTATGTACCTTGAAGAGGCGGTTTGTAGAGGTGTAGAGTAATGCACCTTGGAGAGGTGGTTTGTAGAGGTGTAGAGTAATGTACCTTGGAGAGGTGGTTTGTAGAGATGTAAGGTAATGTACCTTGGAGAGGTGGTTTGTAGAGGTGTAGAGTAATGTACCTTAAAGAGGTGGTTTGTAGAGATGTCAAGTAATGTACCTTGGAGAGGTGGTTTGTAGAGGTGTAGAGTAATGTACCTTGGAGAGGTGGTTTGTAGAGATGTAAGGTAATGTACCATGGAGAGGTGGTTTGTAGAGGTGTAGATTAATGTACCTTGGAGAGGTGGTTTGTAGAAGTGTAGAGTAATGTACCTTGGAGAGGTGGTTTGTAGAGATGTAGGGTTCTGTACCTTGGAGAGGTGGTTTGTAGAGATGTAAGGTTATTAATCTTGGAAAGGTGGTTTGTAGAGATGTAGAGTAATGTACCTTTGAGAGGTGGTTTGTTGAGGTGTAGAGTAATGTACCTTGGAGAGGTTGTTTGTAGAGGTGTAGAGTAATGTACCTTGGAGAGGTGGTTTGTAGAGATGTAAGGTTATGTACCTTGAAGAGGTGGTTTGTAGAGGTGTAGAGTAATGCACCTTGGAAAGGTGGTTTGTAGAGATGCAAGGTAATGTACCTTGGAGAGGTGGTTTGTAGAGGTGTAGAGTAATGTACCTTAAAGAGATGGTTTGTAGAGATGTCAAGTAATGTACCTTGCAGAGGTGGTTTGTAGAGGTGTAGAGTAATGTACCTTGGAGAGGTGGTTTGTAGAGGTGTAGAGTAATGTACCTTGGAGAGGTGGTTTGTAGAGATGTAAGGTTATGTACCTTGAAGAGGTGGTTTGTAGAGGTGTAGAGTAATGTACCTTGGAGAGGTGGTTTGTAGAGGTGTAGAGTAATGTACCTTGAGGAGGTGGTTTGTAGAGATGTCAAGTAATGTACCTTGGAGAGGTGGTTTGTAGAGGTGTAGAGTAATGTACCTTGGAGAGGTGGTTTGTAGAGGTGTAGAGTAATGTACCTTGGAGAGGTGGTTTGTAGAGATGTAAGGGTATGTACCTTGAAGAGGTGGTTTGTAGAGGTGTAGAGTAATGCACCTTGGAGAGGTGGTTTGTAGAGGTGTAGAGAATGTACCTTGGAGAGGTGGTTTGTAGAGATGTAAGGTAACGTATCTTGGAGAGGTGGTTTGTAGAGGTGTAGAGTAATGTACCTTAAAGAGGTGGTTTGTAGAGATGTCAAGTAATGTACCTTGGAGGGGTGGTTTGTAGAGGTGTAGAGTAATGTACCTTGGAGAGGTGGTTTATAGAGGTGTAGAGTAATGTACCTTGGAGAGGTGGTTTGTAGAGATGTAAGGTTATGTACCTTGAAGAGGTGGTTTGTAGAGGTGTAGAGTAATGTACCTTGGAGAGGTGGTTTGTAGAGGTGTAGAGTAATGTACCTTGAGGAGGTGGTTTGTGGAGATGTCAAGTAATGTACCTTGGAGAGGTGGTTTGTAGAGATGTTGAGTAATGTACCTTGGAGAGGTGGTTTGTAGAGATGTAAGGTAATGTACCTTTGAGAGGTGGTTTGCAGAGATGTAGAGTTACATACCTTGAAGAGGTGGTTTGTTGAGGTGTAGACTAATGTACCTTGGAGAGGTGGTTTGTAGAGGTGTACAGTGATGTACCTTAGGGAGGTGGTTTTTATAGGTGTAGAGTAATGTACCTTGGAGAGGTGGTTTGTAGAGGTGTAGAGTAATGTACCTTGGAGACGTGGTTTGTAGAGGTGTAGAGTAATGTACCTTGGAGAGGTGGTTTGTAGAGATGTAAGGTTATGTACCTTGAAGAGGTGGGTTGTAGAGTTGTAGAGTAATGTACCTTGAAGAGGTGGTTTGTAGAGGTGTAGAGTTCTGTACCTTGGAGAGGTGATTTGTAGAGGTGTGGAGGTGTAAGGTTATGTACCTTGAAGAGGTGGTTTGTAGAGGTGTAGGGTAATGAACATTGGAGAGGTGGTTTGTAGAGATATAGAGTTCTGTACCTTGGAGAGGTGGTTTGTAAAGGTGTAAGGTTATATACCTTGGAGAGGTGGTTTGTAGAGGTGTAGAGTAATGTACCTTGCAGAGGTGGTTTGTAGAGGTGTAGAGTTCTGTACCTTGGAGAGGTGGTTTGTAGAGGTGTAGAGTAATGTAGCTTGGAGAGGTGGTTTGTAGAGATGTAAGGTTATGTACCTTGAACAGAAGGTTTGTAGACGTATAGAGTAATGTACCTTGGAGAGGTGGTTTGTAGAGGTGTAGAGTAATGCACCTTGGAGAGGTGGTTTGTAGAGGTGTAGAGTAATGTACCTTGGAGAGGTGGTTTGTAGAGGTGTAGAGTAATGTACCTTGGAGAGGGTATTTGTAGAGGTGTAGAGTAATGTACCTTGGAGAGATGGTTTGTAGAGGTGTAGAGTAATGTACCTTGAAGAGGTGGTTTGTAGAGGTGTAGAGTAATGTACCTTGGAGAGGTGGTTTGTAGAAGTGTAGAGTAATGTACCTTGGAGAGGTGGTTTGTAGAGATGTAAGGTTATGTACCTTGGAGAGGTGGTTTGTAGAGATATAGAGTAATGTACCTTGGAGAGGTGGTTTGTAGAGGTGTAGAGTAATGTACCTTAGAGAGGTTGTTTGTAGAGGTGTAGAATAATGTACCTTGGAGAGATGGTTTGTAGAGGTGTAAGGTTATGTACCTTGAAGAGGCGGTTTGTAGAGGTGTAGAGTAATGCACCTTGGAGAGGTGGTTTGTAGAGGTGTAGAGTAATGTACCTTGGAGAGGTGGTTTGTAGAGATGTAAGGTAATGTACCTTGGAGAGGTGGTTTGTAGAGGTGTAGAGTAATGTACCTTAAAGAGGTGGTTTGTAGAGATGTCAAGTAATGTACCTTGGAGAGGTGGTTTGTAGAGGTGTAGAGTAATGTACCTTGGAGAGGTGGTTTGTAGAGATGTAAGGTAATGTACCATGGAGAGGTGGTTTGTAGAGGTGTACATTAATGTACCTTAGAGAGGTGGTTTGTAGAAGTGTAGAGTAATGTACCTTGGAGAGGTGGTTTGTAGAGATGTAGGGTTCTGTACCTTGGAGAGGTGGTTTGTAGAGATGTAAGGTTATTAATCTTGGAAAGGTGGTTTGTAGAGATGTAGAGTAATGTACCTTTGAGAGGTGGTTTGTTGAGGTGTAGAGTAATGTACCTTGGAGAGGTTGTTTGTAGAGGTGTAGAGTAATGTACCTTGGAGAGGTGGTTTGTAGAGATGTAAGGTTATGTACCTTGAAGAGGTGGTTTGTAGAGGTGTAGAGTAATGCACCTTGGAAAGGTGGTTTGTAGAGATGCAAGGTAATGTACCTTGGAGAGGTGGTTTGTAGAGGTGTAGAGTAATGTACCTTAAAGAGATGGTTTGTAGAGATGTCAAGTAATGTACCTTGCAGAGGTGGTTTGTAGAGGTGTAGAGTAATGTACCTTGGAGAGGTGGTTTGTAGAGGTGTAGAGTAATGTACCTTGGAGAGGTGGTTTGTAGAGATGTAAGGTTATGTACCTTGAAGAGGTGGTTTGTAGAGGTGTAGAGTAATGTACCTTGGAGAGGTGGTTTGTAGAGGTGTAGAGTAATGTACCTTGAGGAGGTGGTTTGTAGAGATGTCAAGTAATGTACCTTGGAGAGGTGGTTTGTAGAGGTGTAGAGTAATGTACCTTGGAGAGGTGGTTTGTAGAGGTGTAGAGTAATGTACCTTGGAGAGGTGGTTTGTAGAGATGTAAGGGTATGTACCTTGAAGAGGTGGTTTGTAGAGGTGTAGAGTAATGCACCTTGGAGAGGTGGTTTGTAGAGGTGTAGAGAATGCACCTTGGAGAGGTGGTTTGTAGAGATGTAAGGTAACGTATCTTGGAGAGGTGGTTTGTAGAGGTGTAGAGTAATGTACCTTAAAGAGGTGGTTTGTAGAGATGTCAAGTAATGTACCTTGGAGGGGTGGTTTGTAGAGGTGTAGAGTAATGTACCTTGGAGAGGTGGTTTATAGAGGTGTAGAGTAATGTACCTTGGAGAGGTGGTTTGTAGAGATGTAAGGTTATGTACCTTGAAGAGGTGGTTTGTAGAGGTGTAGAGTAATGTACCTTGGAGAGGTGGTTTGTAGAGGTGTAGAGTAATGTACCTTGAGGAGGTGGTTTGTGGAGATGTCAAGTAATGTACCTTGGAAAGGTGGTTTGTAGAGATGTTGAGTAATGTACCTTGGAGAGGTGGTTTGTAGAGATGTAAGGTAATGTACCTTTGAGAGGTGGTTTGCAGAGATGTAGAGTTACATACCTTGAAGAGGTGGTTTGTTGAGGTGTAGACTAATGTACCTTGGAGAGGTGGTTTGTAGAGGTGTACAGTGATGTACCTTAGGGAGGTGGTTTTTATAGGTGTAGAGTAATGTACCTTGGAGAGGTGGTTTGTAGAGGTGTAGAGTAATGTACCTTGGAGAGGTGGTTTGTAGAGGTGTAGAGTAATGTACCTTGGAGAGGTGGTTTGTAGAGATGTAAGGTTATGTACCTTGAAGAGGTGGGTTGTAGAGTTGTAGAGTAATGTACCTTGAAGAGGTGGTTTGTAGAGGTGTAGAGTTCTGTACCTTGGAGAGGTGGTTTGTAGAGGTGTGGAGGTGTAAGGTTATGTACCTTGAAGAGGTGGTTTGTAGAGGTGTAGGGTAATGAACATTGGAGAGGTGGTTTTCAGAGATATAGAGTTCTGTACCTTGGAGAGGTGGTTTGTAAAGGTGTAAGGTTATATACCTTGGAGAGGTGGTTTGTAGAGGTGTAGAGTAATGTACCTTGCAGAGGTGGTTTGTAGAGGTGTAGAGTTCTGTACCTTGGAGAGGTGGTTTGTAGAGGTGTAGAGTAATGTAGCTTGGAGAGGTGGTTTGTAGAGATGTAAGGTTATGTACCTTGAACAGAAGGTTTGTAGACGTATAGAGTAATGTACCTTGGAGAGGTGGTTTGTAGAGGTGTAGAGTAATGCACCTTGGAGAGGTGGTTTGTAGAGGTGTAGAGTAATGTACCTTGGAGAGGTGGTTTGTAGAGGTGTAGAGTAATGTACCTTGAAGAGATGGTTTGTAGAGATGTAAGGTAATATACCTTTGAGAGGTGGTTTGTAGAGATGTAGAGTTACACACCTTGAAGAGGTGGTTTATAGACATGTAGAGTAATGTACCTTGGAGAGGTGGTTTGTAGAGATGTCGAGTAATGTACCTTGGAGAGGTGGTTTGTAGATGTGTAGAGTAATGTACCTTGGAGAGGTGGTTTGTAGAGGTATAGAGTAATGTACCTTGAAGAGGTGGTTTGTAGAGATGTAAGGTAATGTACCTTTAAGAGGTGGTTTGTAGAGGTGTACAGTGATGTACCTTAGGGAGGTGGTTTTTAGAGGTGTAGAGTAATGTACCTTGGAGAGGTGGTTTGTAGAGGTGTAGAGTAATGTACCTTGGAGAGGTGGTTTGTAGACGTGTAGAGTAATGTACCTTGGAGAGGTGGTTTGTAGAAGTGTAGAGGAATGTACCTTGGAGAGGTGGTTTGTAGAGATGTAGGGTTCTGTACCTTGGAGAGGTGGTTTATAGAGATGTAAGGTTATGTACCTTGGAGAGGTGGTTTGTAGAGGTGTAGAGTAATGTACCTTGGAGAGGTGGTTTGTAGAGGTGTAGAGTAATGTACCTTGGAGAGGTGGTTTGTAGAGGTGTAGAGTAATGTACCTTGGAGAGGGTATTTGTAGAGGTGTAGAGTAATGTACCTTGGAGAGATGGTTTGTAGAGGTGTAGAGTAATGTACCTTGAAGAGGTGGTTTGTAGAGGTGTAGAGTAATGTATCTTGGAGAGGTGGTTTGTAGAATTGTAGAGTATTATACCTTGGAGAGGTGGTTTGAAGAGGTGTAGAGTAATGTACCTTGAAGAGGTGGTTTTTAGAGGTGTAGAGTAATATACCTTGGAGAGGTGGTTTGTAGAGGTGTAGAGTAATGTACCTTAGAGAGGTGGTTTGTAGAGCTGTCGAGTAATGTACCTTGGAGAGGTGGTTTGTAGAGGTATAGAGGTGTAAGGTTATGTACCTTGAAGAGGTGGTTTGTAGAGGTGTAGAGTAATGTACCTTGGAGAGGTGGTTTGTAGATGTATAGAATAATGTACCTTGGAGATGTGGTTTGTAGAGGTGTAGAGTAATGTACCTTGGAGAGGTGGTTTGTAGAGGTGTAGAGTAATGTACCTTGGAGAGGTGGTTTGTAGAGGTGTAGAGTAATGTACCTTGAAGAGGTGGTTTGGAGAGGTGTAGAGTAATGTACCTTGGAGAGGTGGTTTGTAGACATGTAGAGTAATGTACCTTGCAGAGGTGGTTTGTAGAGGTGTACAGTAATATACCTTGGAGAGGTGGTTTGTAGACATGTAGAGTAATGTACCTTGCAGAGGTGGTTTGTAGAGGTGTACAGTAATGTACCTTGGAGAGGTGGTTTGTAGAGGTGTAGAGTAATGTACCTTGGAGAGGTGGTTTGTAGAGGTGTAGAGTAATGTACCTTGGAGACGTGGTTTGTAGAGGTGTAGAGTAATGTACCATGCAGAGGTGGTTTGTAGAGCTGTAGAGTAATGTACCTTGGAGAGGTGGTTTGTGGAGGTGTAAGAGTAATATACCTTGGAGAGGTTGTTTGTGGAGGTGTAAGAGTAATGTACCTTGGAGAGGTGGTTTGTAGAGGTGTAAAGTAATGCACCTTGGAGAGGTGGTTTGTAGAGGTGAAGAGTAATGTACCTTGGAGAGGTGGTTTGTAGAGGTGTAGAGTAATGTACCTTGGAGAGGTGGTTTGTAGAGGTGTAGAGTAATGTACCTTAGAGAGGTGGTTTGTAGAGATGTCGAGTAATGTACCTTGGAGAGGTGGTTTCTAGATGTGTAGAATAATGTACCTTGGAGAGGTGGTTTGTAGAGATGTAGAGTAATGTAACTTGGAGAGGTGGTTTGTAGACATGTAGAGTTACATACCTTGGAGAGGTGGTTTGTAGAGGTGTAGAGTAATATACCTTGGAGAGGTGGTTTGTAGAGGTGTAGAGTAATGTACCTTAGAGAGGTGGTTTGTAGAGGTGTAGAGTAATGTATCTTGGAGAGGTAGTTTGTAGAGGTGTAGAGGTGTAGAGTAATGTACCTTAGAGAGGTGGTTTGTAGAGGTGTAAAAGTGTAATGTACTTTAGAGAGGTGGTTTGTAGAGATGTCGAGTAATGTACCCTGGAGAGGTGGTTTGTAGAGGTGTAGAGTAATGTACCTTGGAGAGGTGGTTTGTAGAGGTGTAGAGTAATGCACCTTGGAGAGGTAGTTTGTAGAGGTGTAGAATAATGTACCTTGGAGAGGTGGTTTGTAGAGATGTAAGGTTAGGTACCTTGGAGAGGTGGTTTGTAGAGGTGTAGAGTAATGTACCTTGAAGAGGTGGTTTGTAGAGGTGTAGAGTTCTGTACCTTGAAGAGGTGGTTTGTAGAGGTGTAGAGTAATGTACCTTGGAGAGCTGGTTTGTAGAGGTGTAGAGTAATGTACCCTGAAGAGGTGGTTTGTAGAGGTGTAGAGTAATGCACATTGGAGAGGTGGTTTGTAGATGTCTAGAGTAATGTATCCTGGAGAGGTGGTTTGTAGAGGTGTAGAGTAATGTACCTTGAAGAGGTGGTTTGTAGAGATGTAAGGTAATGTACCTTGGAGAGATGGTTTGTAGAGGTGTAGAGTAATGTACCTTGGAGAGGTGGTTTGTAGAAGTGTAGAGTAATGTACCTTGGAGAGGTGGTTTGTAGAGATGTAAGGTTATGTACCTTGGAGAGGTGGTTTGTAGAGATATAGAGTAATGTACCTTGGAGAGGTGGTTTGTAGAGGTGTAGAGTAATGTACCTTAGAGAGGTTGTTTATAGAGGTGTAGAGTAATGTACCTTGGAGAGATGGTTTTTAGAGGTGTAAGGTTATGTACCTTGAAGAGGCGGTTTGTAGAGGTGTAGAGTAATGCACCTTGGAGAGGTGGTTTGTAGAGGTGTAGAGTAATGTACCTTGGAGAGGTGGTTTGTAGAGATGTAAGGTAATGTACCTTGGAGAGGTGGTTTGTAGAGATGTAGAGTAATGTACCTTTGAGAGGTGGTTTGTTGAGGTGTAGAGTAATGTACCTTGGAGAGGTTGTTTGTAGAGGTGTAGAGTAATGTACCTTGGAGAGGTGGTTTGTAGAGATGTAAGGTTATGTACCTTGAAGAGGTGGTTTGTAGAGGTGTAGAGTAATGCACCTTGGAAAGGTGGTTTGTAGAGATGCAAGGTAATGTACCTTGGAGAGGTGGTTTGTAGAGGTGTAGAGTAATGTACCTTAAAGAGATGGTTTGTAGAGATGTCAAGTAATGTACCTTGCAGAGGTGGTTTGTAGAGGTGTAGAGTAATGTACCTTGGAGAGGTGGTTTGTAGAGGTGTAGAGTAATGTACCTTGGAGAGGTGGTTTGTAGAGATGTAAGGTTATGTACCTTGAAGAGGTGGTTTGTAGAGGTGTAGAGTAATGTACCTTGGAGAGGTGGTTTGTAGAGGTGTAGAGTAATGTACCTTGAGGAGGTGGTTTGTAGAGATGTCAAGTAATGTACCTTGGAGAGGTGGTTTGTAGAGGTGTAGAGTAATGTACCTTGGAGAGGTGGTTTGTAGAGGTGTAGAGTAATGTACCTTGGAGAGGTGGTTTGTAGAGATGTAAGGGTATGTACCTTGAAGAGGTGGTTTGTAGAGGTGTAGAGTAATGCACCTTGGAGAGGTGGTTTGTAGAGGTGTAGAGAATGTACCTTGGAGAGGTGGTTTGTAGAGATGTAAGGTAACGTATCTTGGAGAGGTGGTTTGTAGAGGTGTAGAGTAATGTACCTTAAAGAGGTGGTTTGTAGAGATGTCAAGTAATGTACCTTGGAGGGGTGGTTTGTAGAGGTGTAGAGTAATGTACCTTGGAGAGGTGGTTTATAGAGGTGTAGAGTAATGTACCTTGGAGAGGTGGTTTGTAGAGATGTAAGGTTATGTACCTTGAAGAGGTGGTTTGTAGAGGTGTAGAGTAATGTACCTTGGAGAGGTGGTTTGTAGAGGTGTAGAGTAATGTACCTTGAGGAGGTGGTTTGTGGAGATGTCAAGTAATGTACCTTGGAGAGGTGGTTTGTAGAGATGTTGAGTAATGTACCTTGGAGAGGTGGTTTGTAGAGATGTAAGGTAATGTACCTTTGAGAGGTGGTTTGCAGAGATGTAGAGTTACATACCTTGAAGAGGTGGTTTGTTGAGGTGTAGACTAATGTACCTTGGAGAGGTGGTTTGTAGAGGTGTACAGTGATGTACCTTAGGGAGGTGGTTTTTATAGGTGTAGAGTAATGTACCTTGGAGAGGTGGTTTGTAGAGGTGTAGAGTAATGTACCTTGGAGACGTGGTTTGTAGAGGTGTAGAGTAATGTACCTTGGAGAGGTGGTTTGTAGAGATGTAAGGTTATGTACCTTGAAGAGGTGGGTTGTAGAGTTGTAGAGTAATGTACCTTGAAGAGGTGGTTTGTAGAGGTGTAGAGTTCTGTACCTTGGAGAGGTGATTTGTAGAGGTGTGGAGGTGTAAGGTTATGTACCTTGAAGAGGTGGTTTGTAGAGGTGTAGGGTAATGAACATTGGAGAGGTGGTTTTCAGAGATATAGAGTTCTGTACCTTGGAGAGGTGGTTTGTAAAGGTGTAAGGTTATATACCTTGGAGAGGTGGTTTGTAGAGGTGTAGAGTAATGTACCTTGCAGAGGTGGTTTGTAGAGGTGTAGAGTTCTGTACCTTGGAGAGGTGGTTTGTAGAGGTGTAGAGTAATGTAGCTTGGAGAGGTGGTTTGTAGAGATGTAAGGTTATGTACCTTGAACAGAAGGTTTGTAGACGTATAGAGTAATGTACCTTGGAGAGGTGGTTTGTAGAGGTGTAGAGTAATGCACCTTGGAGAGGTGGTTTGTAGAGGTGTAGAGTAATGTACCTTGGAGAGGTGGTTTGTAGAGGTGTAGAGTAATGTACCTTGGAGAGGGTATTTGTAGAGGTGTAGAGTAATGTACCTTGGAGAGATGGTTTGTAGAGGTGTAGAGTAATGTACCTTGAAGAGGTGGTTTGTAGAGGTGTAGAGTAATGTACCTTGGAGAGGTGGTTTGTAGAAGTGTAGAGTAATGTACCTTGGAGAGGTGGTTTGTAGAGATGTAAGGTTATGTACCTTGGAGAGGTGGTTTGTAGAGATATAGAGTAATGTACCTTGGAGAGGTGGTTTGTAGAGGTGTAGAGTAATGTACCTTAGAGAGGTTGTTTGTAGAGGTGTAGAATAATGTACCTTGGAGAGATGGTTTGTAGAGGTGTAAGGTTATGTACCTTGAAGAGGCGGTTTGTAGAGGTGTAGAGTAATGCACCTTGGAGAGGTGGTTTGTAGAGGTGTAGAGTAATGTACCTTGGAGAGGTGGTTTGTAGAGATGTAAGGTAATGTACCTTGGAGAGGTGGTTTGTAGAGGTGTAGAGTAATGTACCTTAAAGAGGTGGTTTGTAGAGATGTCAAGTAATGTACCTTGGAGAGGTGGTTTGTAGAGGTGTAGAGTAATGTACCTTGGAGAGGTGGTTTGTAGAGATGTAAGGTAATGTACCATGGAGAGGTGGTTTGTAGAGGTGTACATTAATGTACCTTAGAGAGGTGGTTTGTAGAAGTGTAGAGTAATGTACCTTGGAGAGGTGGTTTGTAGAGATGTAGGGTTCTGTACCTTGGAGAGGTGGTTTGTAGAGATGTAAGGTTATTAATCTTGGAAAGGTGGTTTGTAGAGATGTAGAGTAATGTACCTTTGAGAGGTGGTTTGTTGAGGTGTAGAGTAATGTACCTTGGAGAGGTTGTTTGTAGAGGTGTAGAGTAATGTACCTTGGAGAGGTGGTTTGTAGAGATGTAAGGTTATGTACCTTGAAGAGGTGGTTTGTAGAGGTGTAGAGTAATGCACCTTGGAAAGGTGGTTTGTAGAGATGCAAGGTAATGTACCTTGGAGAGGTGGTTTGTAGAGGTGTAGAGTAATGTACCTTAAAGAGATGGTTTGTAGAGATGTCAAGTAATGTACCTTGCAGAGGTGGTTTGTAGAGGTGTAGAGTAATGTACCTTGGAGAGGTGGTTTGTAGAGGTGTAGAGTAATGTACCTTGGAGAGGTGGTTTGTAGAGATGTAAGGTTATGTACCTTGAAGAGGTGGTTTGTAGAGGTGTAGAGTAATGTACCTTGGAGAGGTGGTTTGTAGAGGTGTAGAGTAATGTACCTTGAGGAGGTGGTTTGTAGAGATGTCAAGTAATGTACCTTGGAGAGGTGGTTTGTAGAGGTGTAGAGTAATGTACCTTGGAGAGGTGGTTTGTAGAGGTGTAGAGTAATGTACCTTGGAGAGGTGGTTTGTAGAGATGTAAGGGTATGTACCTTGAAGAGGTGGTTTGTAGAGGTGTAGAGTAATGCACCTTGGAGAGGTGGTTTGTAGAGGTGTAGAGAATGCACCTTGGAGAGGTGGTTTGTAGAGATGTAAGGTAACGTATCTTGGAGAGGTGGTTTGTAGAGGTGTAGAGTAATGTACCTTAAAGAGGTGGTTTGTAGAGATGTCAAGTAATGTACCTTGGAGGGGTGGTTTGTAGAGGTGTAGAGTAATGTACCTTGGAGAGGTGGTTTATAGAGGTGTAGAGTAATGTACCTTGGAGAGGTGGTTTGTAGAGATGTAAGGTTATGTACCTTGAAGAGGTGGTTTGTAGAGGTGTAGAGTAATGTACCTTGGAGAGGTGGTTTGTAGAGGTGTAGAGTAATGTACCTTGAGGAGGTGGTTTGTGGAGATGTCAAGTAATGTACCTTGGAAAGGTGGTTTGTAGAGATGTTGAGTAATGTACCTTGGAGAGGTGGTTTGTAGAGATGTAAGGTAATGTACCTTTGAGAGGTGGTTTGCAGAGATGTAGAGTTACATACCTTGAAGAGGTGGTTTGTTGAGGTGTAGACTAATGTACCTTGGAGAGGTGGTTTGTAGAGGTGTACAGTGATGTACCTTAGGGAGGTGGTTTTTATAGGTGTAGAGTAATGTACCTTGGAGAGGTGGTTTGTAGAGGTGTAGAGTAATGTACCTTGGAGAGGTGGTTTGTAGAGGTGTAGAGTAATGTACCTTGGAGAGGTGGTTTGTAGAGATGTAAGGTTATGTACCTTGAAGAGGTGGGTTGTAGAGTTGTAGAGTAATGTACCTTGAAGAGGTGGTTTGTAGAGGTGTAGAGTTCTGTACCTTGGAGAGGTGGTTTGTAGAGGTGTGGAGGTGTAAGGTTATGTACCTTGAAGAGGTGGTTTGTAGAGGTGTAGGGTAATGAACATTGGAGAGGTGGTTTTCAGAGATATAGAGTTCTGTACCTTGGAGAGGTGGTTTGTAAAGGTGTAAGGTTATATACCTTGGAGAGGTGGTTTGTAGAGGTGTAGAGTAATGTACCTTGCAGAGGTGGTTTGTAGAGGTGTAGAGTTCTGTACCTTGGAGAGGTGGTTTGTAGAGGTGTAGAGTAATGTAGCTTGGAGAGGTGGTTTGTAGAGATGTAAGGTTATGTACCTTGAACAGAAGGTTTGTAGACGTATAGAGTAATGTACCTTGGAGAGGTGGTTTGTAGAGGTGTAGAGTAATGCACCTTGGAGAGGTGGTTTGTAGAGGTGTAGAGTAATGTACCTTGGAGAGGTAGTTTGTAGAGGTGTAGAGTAATGTACCTTGAAGAGATGGTTTGTAGAGATGTAAGGTAATATACCTTTGAGAGGTGGTTTGTAGAGATGTAGAGTTACACACCTTGAAGAGGTGGTTTATAGACATGTAGAGTAATGTACCTTGGAGAGGTGGTTTGTAGAGATGTCGAGTAATGTACCTTGGAGAGGTGGTTTGTAGATGTGTAGAGTAATGTACCTTGGAGAGGTGGTTTGTAGAGGTATAGAGTAATGTACCTTGAAGAGGTGGTTTGTAGAGATGTAAGGTAATGTACCTTTAAGAGGTGGTTTGTAGAGGTGTACAGTGATGTACCTTAGGGAGGTGGTTTTTAGAGGTGTAGAGTAATGTACCTTGGAGAGGTGGTTTGTAGAGGTGTAGAGTAATGTACCTTGGAGAGGTGGTTTGTAGAGGTGTAGAGTAATGTACCTTGGAGAGGTGGTTTGTAGAAGTGTAGAGGAATGTACCTTGGAGAGGTGGTTTGTAGAGATGTAGGGTTCTGTACCTTGGAGAGGTGGTTTATAGAGATGTAAGGTTATGTACCTTGGAGAGGTGGTTTGTAGAGGTGTAGAGTAATGTACCTTGGAGAGGTGGTTTGTAGAGGTGTAGAGTAATGTACCTTGGAGAGGTGGTTTGTAGAGGTGTAGAGTAATGTACCTTGGAGAGGGTATTTGTAGAGGTGTAGAGTAATGTACCTTGGAGAGATGGTTTGTAGAGGTGTAGAGTAATGTACCTTGAAGAGGTGGTTTGTAGAGGTGTAGAGTAATGTATCTTGGAGAGGTGGTTTGTAGAATTGTAGAGTATTATACCTTGGAGAGGTGGTTTGAAGAGGTGTAGAGTAATGTACCTTGAAGAGGTGGTTTTTAGAGGTGTAGAGTAATATACCTTGGAGAGGTGGTTTGTAGAGGTGTAGAGTAATGTACCTTAGAGAGGTGGTTTGTAGAGCTGTCGAGTAATGTACCTTGGAGAGGTGGTTTGTAGAGGTATAGAGGTGTAAGGTTATGTACCTTGAAGAGGTGGTTTGTAGAGGTGTAGAGTAATGTACCTTGGAGAGGTGGTTTGTAGATGTATAGAATAATGTACCTTGGAGATGTGGTTTGTAGAGGTGTAGAGTAATGTACCTTGGAGAGGTGGTTTGTAGAGGTGTAGAGTAATGTACCTTGGAGAGGTGGTTTGTAGAGGTGTAGAGTAATGTACCTTGAAGAGGTGGTTTGGAGAGGTGTAGAGTAATGTACCTTGGAGAGGTGGTTTGTAGACATGTAGAGTAATGTACCTTGCAGAGGTGGTTTGTAGAGGTGTACAGTAATATACCTTGGAGAGGTGGTTTGTAGACATGTAGAGTAATGTACCTTGCAGAGGTGGTTTGTAGAGGTGTACAGTAATGTACCTTGGAGAGGTGGTTTGTAGAGGTGTAGAGTAATGTACCTTGGAGAGGTGGTTTGTAGAGGTGTAGAGTAATGTACCTTGGAGACGTGGTTTGTAGAGGTGTAGAGTAATGTACCATGCAGAGGTGGTTTGTAGAGCTGTAGAGTAATGTACCTTGGAGAGGTGGTTTGTGGAGGTGTAAGAGTAATATACCTTGGAGAGGTTGTTTGTGGAGGTGTAAGAGTAATGTACCTTGGAGAGGTGGTTTGTAGAGGTGTAAAGTAATGCACCTTGGAGAGGTGGTTTGTAGAGGTGAAGAGTAATGTACCTTGGAGAGGTGGTTTGTAGAGGTGTAGAGTAATGTACCTTGGAGAGGTGGTTTGTAGAGGTGTAGAGTAATGTACCTTAGAGAGGTGGTTTGTAGAGATGTCGAGTAATGTACCTTGGAGAGGTGGTTTCTAGATGTGTAGAATAATGTACCTTGGAGAGGTGGTTTGTAGAGATGTAGAGTAATGTAACTTGGAGAGGTGGTTTGTAGACATGTAGAGTTACATACCTTGGAGAGGTGGTTTGTAGAGGTGTAGAGTAATATACCTTGGAGAGGTGGTTTGTAGAGGTGTAGAGTAATGTACCTTAGAGAGGTGGTTTGTAGAGGTGTAGAGTAATGTATCTTGGAGAGGTAGTTTGTAGAGGTGTAGAGGTGTAGAGTAATGTACCTTAGAGAGGTGGTTTGTAGAGGTGTAAAAGTGTAATGTACTTTAGAGAGGTGGTTTGTAGAGATGTCGAGTAATGTACCCTGGAGAGGTGGTTTGTAGAGGTGTAGAGTAATGTACCTTGGAGAGGTGGTTTGTAGAGGTGTAGAGTAATGCACCTTGGAGAGGTAGTTTGTAGAGGTGTAGAATAATGTACCTTGGAGAGGTGGTTTGTAGAGATGTAAGGTTAGGTACCTTGGAGAGGTGGTTTGTAGAGGTGTAGAGTAATGTACCTTGAAGAGGTGGTTTGTAGAGGTGTAGAGTTCTGTACCTTGAAGAGGTGGTTTGTAGAGGTGTAGAGTAATGTACCTTGGAGAGCTGGTTTGTAGAGGTGTAGAGTAATGTACCCTGAAGAGGTGGTTTGTAGAGGTGTAGAGTAATGCACATTGGAGAGGTGGTTTGTAGATGTCTAGAGTAATGTATCCTGGAGAGGTGGTTTGTAGAGGTGTAGAGTAATGTACCTTGAAGAGGTGGTTTGTAGAGATGTAAGGTAATGTACCTTGGAGAGATGGTTTGTAGAGGTGTAGAGTAATGTACCTTGGAGAGGTGGTTTGTAGAAGTGTAGAGTAATGTACCTTGGAGAGGTGGTTTGTAGAGATGTAAGGTTATGTACCTTGGAGAGGTGGTTTGTAGAGATATAGAGTAATGTACCTTGGAGAGGTGGTTTGTAGAGGTGTAGAGTAATGTACCTTAGAGAGGTTGTTTATAGAGGTGTAGAGTAATGTACCTTGGAGAGATGGTTTTTAGAGGTGTAAGGTTATGTACCTTGAAGAGGCGGTTTGTAGAGGTGTAGAGTAATGCACCTTGGAGAGGTGGTTTGTAGAGGTGTAGAGTAATGTACCTTGGAGAGGTGGTTTGTAGAGATGTAAGGTAATGTACCTTGGAGAGGTGGTTTGTAGAGGTGTAGAGTAATGTACCTTAAAGAGGTGGTTTGTAGAGATGTAAGGTAATGTACCATGGAGAGGTGGTTTGTAGAGGTGTAGAGTAATGTACCTTGGAGATGTGGTTTGTAGAAGTGTAGAGTAATGTACCTTGGAGAGGTGGTTTGTAGAGATGTAGGGTTCTGTACCTTGGAGAGGTGGTTTGTAGAGATGTAAGGTTATTAATCTTGGAAAGGTGGTTTGTAGAGATATAGAGTAATGTACCTTGGAGAGGTGGTTTGTAGAGGTGTAGAGTAATGTACCTTGGAGAGGTTGTTTGTAGAGGTGTAGAGTAATGTACCTTGGAGAGGTGGTTTGTAGAGATGTAAGGTTATGTACCTTGAAGAGGTGGTTTGTAGAGGTGTAGAGTAATGCACCTTGGAAAGGTGGTTTGTAGAGATGCAAGGTAATGTACCTTGGAGAGGTGGTTTGTAGAGGTGTAGAGTAATGTACCTTAAAGAGGTGGTTTGTAGAGATGTCAAGTAATGTACCGTGGAGAGGTGGTTTGTAGAGGTGTAGAGTAATGTACCTTGGAGAGGTGGTTTGTAGAGGTGTAGAGTAATGTACCTTGGAGAGGTGGTTTGTAGAGATGTAAGGTTATGTACCTTGAAGAGGTGGTTTGTAGAGGTGTAGAGTAATGTACCTTGGAGAGGTGATTTGTAGAGGTGTAGAGTAATGTACCTTGAGGAGGTGGTTTGTAGAGATGTCAAGTAATGTACCTTGGAGAGGTGGTTTGTAGAGGTGTAGAGTAATGTACCTTGGAGAGGTGGTTTGTAGAGGTGTAGAGTAATGTACCTTGGAGAGGTGGTTTGTAGAGATGTAAGGGTATGTACCTTGAAGAGGTCGTTTGTAGAGGTGTAGAGTAATGCACCTTGGAGAGGTGGTTTGTAGAGGTGTAGAGAATGTACCTTGGAGAGGTGGTTTGTAGAGATGTAAGGTAACGTACCTTGGAGAGGTGGTTTGTAGAGGTGTAGAGTAATGTACCTTAAAGAGGTGGTTTGTAGAGATGTCAACTAATGTACCTTGGAGGGGTGGTTTGTAGAGGTGTAGAGTAATGTACCTTGGAGAGGTGGTTTGTAGAGGTGTAGAGTAATGTACCTTGGAGAGGTGGTTTGTAGAGATGTAAGGTTATGTACCTTGAAGATGTGGTTTGTAGAGGTGTAGAGTAATGTACCTTGAGGAGGTGGTTTGTAGAGATGTCAAGTAATGTACCTTGGAGAGGTGGTTTGTAGAGATGTTGAGTAATGTACCTTGGAGAGGTGGTTTGTAGAGATGTAAGGTAATGTACCTTTGAGAGGTGGTTTGCAGAGATGTAGAGTTACATACCTTGAAGAGGTGGTTTGTAGAGGTGTAGAGTAATATACCTTAGGGAGGTGGTTTTTAGAGGTGTAGAGTAATGTACCTTGGAGAGGTGGTTTGTAGAGGTGTAGAGTAATGTACCTTGGAGAGGTGGTTTGTAGAGGTGTAGAGTAATGTACCTTGGAGAGGTGGTTTGCAGAGATGTAAGGTTATGTACCTTGAAGAGGTGGGTTGTAGAGGTGTAGAGTAATGTACCTTGGAGAGGTGGTTTGTAGAAGTGTAGAGGAATGTACCTTGGAGAGGTGGTTTGTAGAGATGTAGAGTTCTGTACCTTGGAGAGGTGGTTTATAGAGATGTAAGGTTATGTACCTTGGAGAGGTGGTTTGTAGAGGTGTAGAGTAATGTACCTTGGAGAGGTGGTTTGTAGAGGTGTAGAGTAATGTACCTTGGAGAGGTGGTTTGTAGAGGTGTAGAGTAATGTACCTTGGAGAGGGTATTTGTAGAGGTGTAGAGTAATGTACCTTGGAGAGGTGGTTTGTAGAGGTGTAGAGTAATGTACCTTGAAGAGGTGGTTTGTAGAGGTGTAGAGTAATGTACCTTGAGGAGGTGGTTTGTAGAGATGTCAAGTAATGTACCTTGGAGAGGTGGTTTGTAGAGATGTTGAGTAATGTACCTTGGAGAGGTGGTTTGTAGAGATGTAAGGTAATGTACCTTTGAGAGGTGGTTTGCAGAGATGTAGAGTTACATACCTTGAAGAGGTGGTTTGTTGAGGTGTAGACTAATGTACCTTGGAGAGGTGGTTTGTAGAGGTGTACAGTGATGTACCTTAGGGAGGTGGTTTTTATAGGTGTAGAGTAATGTACCTTGGAGAGGTGGTTTGTAGAGGTGTAGAGTAATGTACCTTGGAGACGTGGTTTGTAGAGGTGTAGAGTAATGTACCTTGGAGAGGTGGTTTGTAGAGATGTAAGGTTATGTACCTTGAAGAGGTGGGTTGTAGAGTTGTAGAGTAATGTACCTTGAAGAGGTGGTTTGTAGAGGTGTAGAGTTCTGTACCTTGGAGAGGTGATTTGTAGAGGTGTGGAGGTGTAAGGTTATGTACCTTGAAGAGGTGGTTTGTAGAGGTGTAGGGTAATGAACATTGGAGAGGTGGTTTTCAGAGATATAGAGTTCTGTACCTTGGAGAGGTGGTTTGTAAAGGTGTAAGGTTATATACCTTGGAGAGGTGGTTTGTAGAGGTGTAGAGTAATGTCCCTTGCAGAGGTGGTTTGTAGAGGTGTAGAGTTCTGTACCTTGGAGAGGTGGTTTGTAGAGGTGTAGAGTAATGTAGCTTGGAGAGGTGGTTTGTAGAGATGTAAGGTTATGTACCTTGAACAGAAGGTTTGTAGACGTATAGAGTAATGTACCTTGGAGAGGTGGTTTGTAGAGGTGTAGAGTAATGCACCTTGGAGAGGTGGTTTGTAGAGGTGTAGAGTAATGTACCTTGGAGAGGTGGTTTGTAGAGGTGTAGAGTAATGTACCTTGGAGAGGGTATTTGTAGAGGTGTAGAGTAATGTACCTTGGAGAGATGGTTTGTAGAGGTGTAGAGTAATGTACCTTGAAGAGGTGGTTTGTAGAGGTGTAGAGTAATGTACCTTGGAGAGGTGGTTTGTAGAAGTGTAGAGTAATGTACCTTGGAGAGGTGGTTTGTAGAGATGTAAGGTTATGTACCTTGGAGAGGTGGTTTGTAGAGATATAGAGTAATGTACCTTGGAGAGGTGGTTTGTAGAGGTGTAGAGTAATGTACCTTAGAGAGGTTGTTTGTAGAGGTGTAGAATAATGTACCTTGGAGAGATGGTTTGTAGAGGTGTAAGGTTATGTACCTTGAAGAGGCGGTTTGTAGAGGTGTAGAGTAATGCACCTTGGAGAGGTGGTTTGTAGAGGTGTAGAGTAATGTACCTTGGAGAGGTGGTTTGTAGAGATGTAAGGTAATGTACCTTGGAGAGGTGGTTTGTAGAGGTGTAGAGTAATGTACCTTAAAGAGGTGGTTTGTAGAGATGTCAAGTAATGTACCTTGGAGAGGTGGTTTGTAGAGGTGTAGAGTAATGTACCTTGGAGAGGTGGTTTGTAGAGATGTAAGGTAATGTACCATGGAGAGGTGGTTTGTAGAGGTGTACATTAATGTACCTTAGAGAGGTGGTTTGTAGAAGTGTAGAGTAATGTACCTTGGAGAGGTGGTTTGTAGAGATGTAGGGTTCTGTACCTTGGAGAGGTGGTTTGTAGAGATGTAAGGTTATTAATCTTGGAAAGGTGGTTTGTAGAGATGTAGAGTAATGTACCTTTGAGAGGTGGTTTGTTGAGGTGTAGAGTAATGTACCTTGGAGAGGTTGTTTGTAGAGGTGTAGAGTAATGTACCTTGGAGAGGTGGTTTGTAGAGATGTAAGGTTATGTACCTTGAAGAGGTGGTTTGTAGAGGTGTAGAGTAATGCACCTTGGAAAGGTGGTTTGTAGAGATGCAAGGTAATGTACCTTGGAGAGGTGGTTTGTAGAGGTGTAGAGTAATGTACCTTAAAGAGATGGTTTGTAGAGATGTCAAGTAATGTACCTTGCAGAGGTGGTTTGTAGAGGTGTAGAGTAATGTACCTTGGAGAGGTGGTTTGTAGAGGTGTAGAGTAATGTACCTTGGAGAGGTGGTTTGTAGAGATGTAAGGTTATGTACCTTGAAGAGGTGGTTTGTAGAGGTGTAGAGTAATGTACCTTGGAGAGGTGGTTTGTAGAGGTGTAGAGTAATGTACCTTGAGGAGGTGGTTTGTAGAGATGTCAAGTAATGTACCTTGGAGAGGTGGTTTGTAGAGGTGTAGAGTAATGTACCTTGGAGAGGTGGTTTGTAGAGGTGTAGAGTAATGTACCTTGGAGAGGTGGTTTGTAGAGATGTAAGGGTATGTACCTTGAAGAGGTGGTTTGTAGAGGTGTAGAGTAATGCACCTTGGAGAGGTGGTTTGTAGAGGTGTAGAGAATGCACCTTGGAGAGGTGGTTTGTAGAGATGTAAGGTAACGTATCTTGGAGAGGTGGTTTGTAGAGGTGTAGAGTAATGTACCTTAAAGAGGTGGTTTGTAGAGATGTCAAGTAATGTACCTTGGAGGGGTGGTTTGTAGAGGTGTAGAGTAATGTACCTTGGAGAGGTGGTTTATAGAGGTGTAGAGTAATGTACCTTGGAGAGGTGGTTTGTAGAGATGTAAGGTTATGTACCTTGAAGAGGTGGTTTGTAGAGGTGTAGAGTAATGTACCTTGGAGAGGTGGTTTGTAGAGGTGTAGAGTAATGTACCTTGAGGAGGTGGTTTGTGGAGATGTCAAGTAATGTACCTTGGAAAGGTGGTTTGTAGAGATGTTGAGTAATGTACCTTGGAGAGGTGGTTTGTAGAGATGTAAGGTAATGTACCTTTGAGAGGTGGTTTGCAGAGATGTAGAGTTACATACCTTGAAGAGGTGGTTTGTTGAGGTGTAGACTAATGTACCTTGGAGAGGTGGTTTGTAGAGGTGTACAGTGATGTACCTTAGGGAGGTGGTTTTTATAGGTGTAGAGTAATGTACCTTGGAGAGGTGGTTTGTAGAGGTGTAGAGTAATGTACCTTGGAGAGGTGGTTTGTAGAGGTGTAGAGTAATGTACCTTGGAGAGGTGGTTTGTAGAGATGTAAGGTTATGTACCTTGAAGAGGTGGGTTGTAGAGTTGTAGAGTAATGTACCTTGAAGAGGTGGTTTGTAGAGGTGTAGAGTTCTGTACCTTGGAGAGGTGGTTTGTAGAGGTGTGGAGGTGTAAGGTTATGTACCTTGAAGAGGTGGTTTGTAGAGGTGTAGGGTAATGAACATTGGAGAGGTGGTTTTCAGAGATATAGAGTTCTGTACCTTGGAGAGGTGGTTTGTAAAGGTGTAAGGTTATATACCTTGGAGAGGTGGTTTGTAGAGGTGTAGAGTAATGTACCTTGCAGAGGTGGTTTGTAGAGGTGTAGAGTTCTGTACCTTGGAGAGGTGGTTTGTAGAGGTGTAGAGTAATGTAGCTTGGAGAGGTGGTTTGTAGAGATGTAAGGTTATGTACCTTGAACAGAAGGTTTGTAGACGTATAGAGTAATGTACCTTGGAGAGGTGGTTTGTAGAGGTGTAGAGTAATGCACCTTGGAGAGGTGGTTTGTAGAGGTGTAGAGTAATGTACCTTGGAGAGGTAGTTTGTAGAGGTGTAGAGTAATGTACCTTGAAGAGATGGTTTGTAGAGATGTAAGGTAATATACCTTTGAGAGGTGGTTTGTAGAGATGTAGAGTTACACACCTTGAAGAGGTGGTTTATAGACATGTAGAGTAATGTACCTTGGAGAGGTGGTTTGTAGAGATGTCGAGTAATGTACCTTGGAGAGGTGGTTTGTAGATGTGTAGAGTAATGTACCTTGGAGAGGTGGTTTGTAGAGGTATAGAGTAATGTACCTTGAAGAGGTGGTTTGTAGAGATGTAAGGTAATGTACCTTTAAGAGGTGGTTTGTAGAGGTGTACAGTGATGTACCTTAGGGAGGTGGTTTTTAGAGGTGTAGAGTAATGTACCTTGGAGAGGTGGTTTGTAGAGGTGTAGAGTAATGTACCTTGGAGAGGTGGTTTGTAGAGGTGTAGAGTAATGTACCTTGGAGAGGTGGTTTGTAGAAGTGTAGAGGAATGTACCTTGGAGAGGTGGTTTGTAGAGATGTAGGGTTCTGTACCTTGGAGAGGTGGTTTATAGAGATGTAAGGTTATGTACCTTGGAGAGGTGGTTTGTAGAGGTGTAGAGTAATGTACCTTGGAGAGGTGGTTTGTAGAGGTGTAGAGTAATGTACCTTGGAGAGGTGGTTTGTAGAGGTGTAGAGTAATGTACCTTGGAGAGGGTATTTGTAGAGGTGTAGAGTAATGTACCTTGGAGAGATGGTTTGTAGAGGTGTAGAGTAATGTACCTTGAAGAGGTGGTTTGTAGAGGTGTAGAGTAATGTATCTTGGAGAGGTGGTTTGTAGAATTGTAGAGTATTATACCTTGGAGAGGTGGTTTGAAGAGGTGTAGAGTAATGTACCTTGAAGAGGTGGTTTTTAGAGGTGTAGAGTAATATACCTTGGAGAGGTGGTTTGTAGAGGTGTAGAGTAATGTACCTTAGAGAGGTGGTTTGTAGAGCTGTCGAGTAATGTACCTTGGAGAGGTGGTTTGTAGAGGTATAGAGGTGTAAGGTTATGTACCTTGAAGAGGTGGTTTGTAGAGGTGTAGAGTAATGTACCTTGGAGAGGTGGTTTGTAGATGTATAGAATAATGTACCTTGGAGATGTGGTTTGTAGAGGTGTAGAGTAATGTACCTTGGAGAGGTGGTTTGTAGAGGTGTAGAGTAATGTACCTTGGAGAGGTGGTTTGTAGAGGTGTAGAGTAATGTACCTTGAAGAGGTGGTTTGGAGAGGTGTAGAGTAATGTACCTTGGAGAGGTGGTTTGTAGACATGTAGAGTAATGTACCTTGCAGAGGTGGTTTGTAGAGGTGTACAGTAATATACCTTGGAGAGGTGGTTTGTAGACATGTAGAGTAATGTACCTTGCAGAGGTGGTTTGTAGAGGTGTACAGTAATGTACCTTGGAGAGGTGGTTTGTAGAGGTGTAGAGTAATGTACCTTGGAGAGGTGGTTTGTAGAGGTGTAGAGTAATGTACCTTGGAGACGTGGTTTGTAGAGGTGTAGAGTAATGTACCATGCAGAGGTGGTTTGTAGAGCTGTAGAGTAATGTACCTTGGAGAGGTGGTTTGTGGAGGTGTAAGAGTAATATACCTTGGAGAGGTTGTTTGTGGAGGTGTAAGAGTAATGTACCTTGGAGAGGTGGTTTGTAGAGGTGTAAAGTAATGCACCTTGGAGAGGTGGTTTGTAGAGGTGAAGAGTAATGTACCTTGGAGAGGTGGTTTGTAGAGGTGTAGAGTAATGTACCTTGGAGAGGTGGTTTGTAGAGGTGTAGAGTAATGTACCTTAGAGAGGTGGTTTGTAGAGATGTCGAGTAATGTACCTTGGAGAGGTGGTTTCTAGATGTGTAGAATAATGTACCTTGGAGAGGTGGTTTGTAGAGATGTAGAGTAATGTAACTTGGAGAGGTGGTTTGTAGACATGTAGAGTTACATACCTTGGAGAGGTGGTTTGTAGAGGTGTAGAGTAATATACCTTGGAGAGGTGGTTTGTAGAGGTGTAGAGTAATGTACCTTAGAGAGGTGGTTTGTAGAGGTGTAGAGTAATGTATCTTGGAGAGGTAGTTTGTAGAGGTGTAGAGGTGTAGAGTAATGTACCTTAGAGAGGTGGTTTGTAGAGGTGTAAAAGTGTAATGTACTTTAGAGAGGTGGTTTGTAGAGATGTCGAGTAATGTACCCTGGAGAGGTGGTTTGTAGAGGTGTAGAGTAATGTACCTTGGAGAGGTGGTTTGTAGAGGTGTAGAGTAATGCACCTTGGAGAGGTAGTTTGTAGAGGTGTAGAATAATGTACCTTGGAGAGGTGGTTTGTAGAGATGTAAGGTTAGGTACCTTGGAGAGGTGGTTTGTAGAGGTGTAGAGTAATGTACCTTGAAGAGGTGGTTTGTAGAGGTGTAGAGTTCTGTACCTTGAAGAGGTGGTTTGTAGAGGTGTAGAGTAATGTACCTTGGAGAGCTGGTTTGTAGAGGTGTAGAGTAATGTACCCTGAAGAGGTGGTTTGTAGAGGTGTAGAGTAATGCACATTGGAGAGGTGGTTTGTAGATGTCTAGAGTAATGTATCCTGGAGAGGTGGTTTGTAGAGGTGTAGAGTAATGTACCTTGAAGAGGTGGTTTGTAGAGATGTAAGGTAATGTACCTTGGAGAGATGGTTTGTAGAGGTGTAGAGTAATGTACCTTGGAGAGGTGGTTTGTAGAAGTGTAGAGTAATGTACCTTGGAGAGGTGGTTTGTAGAGATGTAAGGTTATGTACCTTGGAGAGGTGGTTTGTAGAGATATAGAGTAATGTACCTTGGAGAGGTGGTTTGTAGAGGTGTAGAGTAATGTACCTTAGAGAGGTTGTTTATAGAGGTGTAGAGTAATGTACCTTGGAGAGATGGTTTTTAGAGGTGTAAGGTTATGTACCTTGAAGAGGCGGTTTGTAGAGGTGTAGAGTAATGCACCTTGGAGAGGTGGTTTGTAGAGGTGTAGAGTAATGTACCTTGGAGAGGTGGTTTGTAGAGATGTAAGGTAATGTACCTTGGAGAGGTGGTTTGTAGAGGTGTAGAGTAATGTACCTTAAAGAGGTGGTTTGTAGAGATGTAAGGTAATGTACCATGGAGAGGTGGTTTGTAGAGGTGTAGAGTAATGTACCTTGGAGATGTGGTTTGTAGAAGTGTAGAGTAATGTACCTTGGAGAGGTGGTTTGTAGAGATGTAGGGTTCTGTACCTTGGAGAGGTGGTTTGTAGAGATGTAAGGTTATTAATCTTGGAAAGGTGGTTTGTAGAGATATAGAGTAATGTACCTTGGAGAGGTGGTTTGTAGAGGTGTAGAGTAATGTACCTTGGAGAGGTTGTTTGTAGAGGTGTAGAGTAATGTACCTTGGAGAGGTGGTTTGTAGAGATGTAAGGTTATGTACCTTGAAGAGGTGGTTTGTAGAGGTGTAGAGTAATGCACCTTGGAAAGGTGGTTTGTAGAGATGCAAGGTAATGTACCTTGGAGAGGTGGTTTGTAGAGGTGTAGAGTAATGTACCTTAAAGAGGTGGTTTGTAGAGATGTCAAGTAATGTACCGTGGAGAGGTGGTTTGTAGAGGTGTAGAGTAATGTACCTTGGAGAGGTGGTTTGTAGAGGTGTAGAGTAATGTACCTTGGAGAGGTGGTTTGTAGAGATGTAAGGTTATGTACCTTGAAGAGGTGGTTTGTAGAGGTGTAGAGTAATGTACCTTGGAGAGGTGATTTGTAGAGGTGTAGAGTAATGTACCTTGAGGAGGTGGTTTGTAGAGATGTCAAGTAATGTACCTTGGAGAGGTGGTTTGTAGAGGTGTAGAGTAATGTACCTTGGAGAGGTGGTTTGTAGAGGTGTAGAGTAATGTACCTTGGAGAGGTGGTTTGTAGAGATGTAAGGGTATGTACCTTGAAGAGGTCGTTTGTAGAGGTGTAGAGTAATGCACCTTGGAGAGGTGGTTTGTAGAGGTGTAGAGAATGTACCTTGGAGAGGTGGTTTGTAGAGATGTAAGGTAACGTACCTTGGAGAGGTGGTTTGTAGAGGTGTAGAGTAATGTACCTTAAAGAGGTGGTTTGTAGAGATGTCAACTAATGTACCTTGGAGGGGTGGTTTGTAGAGGTGTAGAGTAATGTACCTTGGAGAGGTGGTTTGTAGAGGTGTAGAGTAATGTACCTTGGAGAGGTGGTTTGTAGAGATGTAAGGTTATGTACCTTGAAGATGTGGTTTGTAGAGGTGTAGAGTAATGTACCTTGAGGAGGTGGTTTGTAGAGATGTCAAGTAATGTACCTTGGAGAGGTGGTTTGTAGAGATGTTGAGTAATGTACCTTGGAGAGGTGGTTTGTAGAGATGTAAGGTAATGTACCTTTGAGAGGTGGTTTGCAGAGATGTAGAGTTACATACCTTGAAGAGGTGGTTTGTAGAGGTGTAGAGTAATATACCTTAGGGAGGTGGTTTTTAGAGGTGTAGAGTAATGTACCTTGGAGAGGTGGTTTGTAGAGGTGTAGAGTAATGTACCTTGGAGAGGTGGTTTGTAGAGGTGTAGAGTAATGTACCTTGGAGAGGTGGTTTGCAGAGATGTAAGGTTATGTACCTTGAAGAGGTGGGTTGTAGAGGTGTAGAGTAATGTACCTTGGAGAGGTGGTTTGTAGAAGTGTAGAGGAATGTACCTTGGAGAGGTGGTTTGTAGAGATGTAGAGTTCTGTACCTTGGAGAGGTGGTTTATAGAGATGTAAGGTTATGTACCTTGGAGAGGTGGTTTGTAGAGGTGTAGAGTAATGTACCTTGGAGAGGTGGTTTGTAGAGGTGTAGAGTAATGTACCTTGGAGAGGTGGTTTGTAGAGGTGTAGAGTAATGTACCTTGGAGAGGGTATTTGTAGAGGTGTAGAGTAATGTACCTTGGAGAGGTGGTTTGTAGAGGTGTAGAGTAATGTACCTTGAAGAGGTGGTTTGTAGAGGTGTAGAGTAATGTACCTTGAGGAGGTGGTTTGTAGAGATGTCAAGTAATGTACCTTGGAGAGGTGGTTTGTAGAGATGTTGAGTAATGTACCTTGGAGAGGTGGTTTGTAGAGATGTAAGGTAATGTACCTTTGAGAGGTGGTTTGCAGAGATGTAGAGTTACATACCTTGAAGAGGTGGTTTGTAGAGGTGTAGACTAATGTACCTTGGAGAGGTGGTTTGTAGAGGTGTACAGTGATGTACCTTAGGGAGGTGGTTTTTATAGGTGTAGAGTAATGTACCTTGGAGAGGTAGTTTGTAGAGGTGTAGAGTAATGTACCTTGGAGAGGTGGTTTGTAGAGGTGTAGAGTAATGTACCTTGGAGAGGTGGTTTGTAGAGATGTAAGGTTATGTACCTTGAAGAGGTGGGTTGTAGAGGTGTAGAGTAATGTACCTTGAAGAGGTGGTTTGTAGAGGTGTAGAGTTCTGTACCTTGGAGAGGTGGTTTGTAGAGGTGTGGAGGTGTAAGGTTATGTACCTTGAAGAGGTGGTTTGTAGAGGTGTAGGGTAATGAACCTTGGAGAGGTGGTTTTCAGAGATATAGAGTTCTGTACCTTGGAGAGGTGGTTTGTAAAGGTGTAAGGTTATATACCTTGGAGAGGTGGTTTGTAGAGGTGTAGAGTAATGTACCTTGCAGAGGTGGTTTGTAGAGGTGTAGAGTTCTGTACCTTGGAGAGGTGGTTTGTAGAGGTGTAGAGTAATGTAGCTTGGAGAGGTGGTTTGTAGAGATGTAAGGTTATTTACCTTGAACAGACGGTTTGTAGACGTATAGAGTAATGTACCTTGGAGAGGTGGTTTGTAGAGGTGTAGAGAAATGCACCTTGGAGAGGTGGTTTGTAGAGGTGTAGAGTAATGTACCTTGGAGAGGTGGTTTGTAGAGGTGTAGAGTAATGTACCTTGAAGAGGTGGTTTGTAGAGATGTAAGGTAATGTACCTTTGAGAGGTGGTTTGTAGAGATGTAGAGTTACACACCTTGAAGAGGTGGTTTATAGACATGTAGAGTAATGTACCTTGGAGAGGTGGTTTGTAGAGATGTCGAGTAATGTACCTTGGAGAGGTGGTTTGTAGATGTGTAGAGTAATGTACCTTGGAGAGGTGATTTGTAGAGGTATAGAGTAATGTACCTTGAAGAGGTGGTTTGTAGAGATGTAAGGTAATGTACCTTTGAGAGGGGGTTTGTAGAGGTGTACAGTGATGTACCTTAGGGAGGTGGTTTTTAGAGGTGTAGAGTAATGTACCTTGGAGAGGTGGTTTGTAGAGGTGTAGAGTAATGTACTTTGGAGAGGTGGTTTGTAGAGGTGTAGAGTAATGTACCTTGGAGAGGTGGTTTGTAGAGGTGTAGAGTAATGTACCTTGGAGAGGTGGTTTGTAGAGATGTAAGGTTATGTACCTTGAAGAGGTGGGTTGTAGAGGTGTAGAGTAATGTACCTTGAAGAGGTGGTTTGTAGAGGTGTAGAGTTCTGTACCTTGGAGAGGTGGTTTGTAGAGGTGTGGAGGTGTAATGTTATGTACCTTGAAGAGGTGGTTTGTAGAGGTGTAGAGTAATGTACCTTGGAGAGGTGGTTTGTAGAGGTGTAGAGTAATGCACCCTGGAGAGGTGGTTTGTAGAGGTGTAGAGTAATGGACCTTGGAGAGGTGATTTGTAGATGTGTAGAGTAATGTATCTTGGAGAGGTGGTTTGTAGAGGTGTAGAGTAATGTACCTTGAAGAGGTGGTTTGTAGAGGTGTAGAGTAATGTACCTTGGAGAGGTGGTTTGTAGAAGTGTAGAGAAATGTACCTTGGAGAGGTGGTTTGTAGAGATGTAGGGTTCTGTACCTTGGAGAGGTGGTTTATAGAGATGTAAGGTTATGTACCTTGGAGAGGTGGTTTGTAGAGATGTAAGGTAATGTACCATGGAGAGGTGGTTTGTAGAGGTGTAGATTAATGTACCTTGGAGAGGTGGTTTGTAGAAGTGTAGAGTAATGTACCTTGGAGAGGTGGTTTGTAGAGATGTAGGGTTCTGTACCTTGGAGAGGTGGTTTGTAGAGATGTAAGGTTATTAATCTTGGAAAGGTGGTTTGTAGAGATGTAGAGTAATGTACCTTGGAGAGGTGGTTTGTTGAGGTGTAGAGTAATGTACCTTGGAGAGGTTGTTTGTAGAGGTGTAGAGTAATGTACCTTGGAGAGGTGGTTTGTAGAGATGTAAGGTTATGTACCTTGAAGAGGTGGTTTGTAGAGGTGTAGAGTAATGCACCTTGGAAAGGTGGTTTGTAGAGATGCAAGGTAATGTACCTTGGAGAGGTGGTTTGTAGAGGTGTAGAGTAATGTACCTTAAAGAGGTGGTTTGTAGAGATGTCAAGTAATGTACCGTGGAGAGGTGGTTTGTAGAGGTGTAGAGTAATGTACCTTGGAGAGGTGGTTTGTAGAGGTGTAGAGTAATGTACCTTGGAGAGGTGGTTTGTAGAGATGTAAGGTTATGTACCTTGAAGAGGTGGTTTGTAGAGGTGTAGATTAATGTACCTTGGAGAGGTGATTTGTAGAGGTGTAGAGTAATGTACCTTGAGGAGGTGGTTTGTAGAGATGTCAAGTAATGTACCTTGGAGAGGTGGTTTGTAGAGCTGTAGAGTAATGTACCTTGGAGAGGTGGTTTGTAGAGGTGTAGAGTAATGTACCTTGGAGAGGTGGTTTGTAGAGATGTAAGGGTATGTACCTTGAAGAGGTGGTTTGTAGAGGTGTAGAGTAATGCACCTTGGAGAGGTGCTTTGTAGAGGTGTAGAGAATGCACCTTGGAGAGGTGGTTTGTAGAGATGTAAGGTAACGTACCTTCGAGAGGTGGTTTGTAGAGGTGTAGAGTAATGTACCTTAAAGAGGTGGTTTGTAGAGATGTCAACTAATGTACCTTGGAGGGGTGGTTTGTAGAGGTGTAGAGTAATGTACCTTGGAGAGGTGGTTTGTAGAGGTGTAGAGTAATGTACCTTGGAGAGGTGGTTTGTAGAGATGTAAGGTTATGTACCTTGAAGATGTGGCTTGTAGAGGTGTAGAGTAATGTACCTTGAGGAGGTGGTTTGTAGAGATGTCAAGTAATGTACCTTGGAGAGGTGGTTTGTAGAGATGTTGAGTAATGTACCTTGGAGAGGTGGTTTGTAGAGATGTAAGGTAATGTACCTTTGAGAGGTGGTTTGCAGAGATGTAGAGTTACATACCTTGAAGAGGTGGTTTGTAGAGGTGTAGAGTAATATACCTTAGGGAGGTGGTTTTTAGAGGTGTAGAGTAATGTACCTTGGAGAGGTGGTTTGTAGAGGTGTAGAGTAATGTACCTTGGAGAGGTGGTTTGTAGAGGTGTAGAGTAATGTACCTTGGAGAGGTGGTTTGTAGAGATGTAAGGTTATGTACCTTGAAGAGGTGGGTTGTAGAGGTGTAGAGTAATGTACCTTGGAGAGGTGGTTTGTAGAAGTGTAGAGGAATGTACCTTGGAGAGGTGGTTTGTAGAGATGTAGGGTTCTGTACCTTGGAGAGGTGGTTTATAGAGATGTAAGGTTATGTACCTTGGAGAGGTGGTTTGTAGAGGTGTAGAGTAATGTACCTTGGAGAGGTGGTTTGTAGAGGTGTAGAGTAATGTACCTTGGAGAGGTGGTTTGTAGAGGTGTAGAGTAATGTACCTTGGAGAGGGTATTTGTAGAGGTGTAGAGTAATGTACCTTGGAGAGGTGGTTTGTAGAGGTGTAGAGTAATGTACCTTGAAGAGGTGGTTTGTAGAGGTGTAGAGTAATGTACCTTGAGGAGGTGGTTTGTAGAGATGTCAAGTAATGTACCTTGGAGAGGTGGTTTGTAGAGATGTTGAGTAATGTACCTTGGAGAGGTGGTTTGTAGAGATGTAAGGTAATGTACCTTTGAGAGGTGGTTTGCAGAGATGTAGAGTTACATACCTTGAAGAGGTGGTTTGTAGAGGTGTAGACTAATGTACCTTGGAGAGGTGGTTTGTAGAGGTGTACAGTGATGTACCTTAGGGAGGTGGTTTTTATAGGTGTAGAGTAATGTACCTTGGAGAGGTAGTTTGTAGAGGTGTAGAGTAATGTACCTTGGAGAGGTGGTTTGTAGAGGTGTAGAGTAATGTACCTTGGAGAGGTGGTTTGTAGAGATGTAAGGTTATGTACCTTGAAGAGGTGGGTTGTAGAGGTGTAGAGTAATGTACCTTGAAGAGGTGGTTTGTAGAGGTGTAGAGTTCTGTACCTTGGAGAGGTGGTTTGTAGAGGTGTGGAGGTGTAAGGTTATGTACCTTGAAGAGGTGGTTTGTAGAGGTGTAGGGTAATGAACCTTGGAGAGGTGGTTTTCAGAGATATAGAGTTCTGTACCTTGGAGAGGTGGTTTGTAAAGGTGTAAGGTTATATACCTTGGAGAGGTGGTTTGTAGAGGTGTAGAGTAATGTACCTTGCAGAGGTGGTTTGTAGAGGTGTAGAGTTCTGTACCTTGGAGAGGTGGTTTGTAGAGGTGTAGAGTAATGTAGCTTGGAGAGGTGGTTTGTAGAGATGTAAGGTTATTTACCTTGAACAGAAGGTTTGTAGACGTATAGAGTAATGTACCTTGGAGAGGTGGTTTGTAGAGGTGTAGAGAAATGCACCTTGGAGAGGTGGTTTGTAGAGGTGTAGAGTAATGTACCTTGGAGAGGTGGTTTGTAGAGGTGTAGAGTAATGTACCTTGAAGAGGTGGTTTGTAGAGATGTAAGGTAATGTACCTTTGAGAGGTGGTTTGTAGAGATGTAGAGTTACACACCTTGAAGAGGTGGTTTATAGACATGTAGAGTAATGTACCTTGGAGAGGTGGTTTGTAGAGATGTCGAGTAATGTACCTTGGAGAGGTGGTTTGTAGATGTGTAGAGTAATGTACCTTGGAGAGGTGGTTTGTAGAGGTATAGAGTAATGTACCTTGAAGAGGTGGTTTGTAGAGATGTAAGGTAATGTACCTTTGAGAGGGGGTTTGTAGAGGTGTACAGTGATGTACCTTAGGGAGGTGGTTTTTAGAGGTGTAGAGTAATGTACCTTGGAGAGGTGGTTTGTAGAGGTGTAGAGTAATGTACTTTGGAGAGGTGGTTTGTAGAGGTGTAGAGTAATGTACCTTGGAGAGGTGGTTTGTAGAGGTGTAGAGTAATGTACCTTGGAGAGGTGGTTTGTAGAGATGTAAGGTTATGTACCTTGAAGAGGTGGGTTGTAGAGGTGTAGAGTAATGTACCTTGAAGAGGTGGTTTGTAGAGGTGTAGAGTTCTGTACCTTGGAGAGGTGGTTTGTAGAGGTGTGGAGGTGTAATGTTATGTACCTTGAAGAGGTGGTTTGTAGAGGTGTAGAGTAATGTACCTTGGAGAGGTGGTTTGTAGAGGTGTAGAGTAATGCACCCTGGAGAGGTGGTTTGTAGAGGTGTAGAGTAATGGACCTTGGAGAGGTGGTTTGTAGATGTGTAGAGTAATGTATCTTGGAGAGGTGGTTTGTAGAGGTGTAGAGTAATGTACCTTGAAGAGGTGGTTTGTAGAGGTGTAGAGTAATGTACCTTGGAGAGGTGGTTTGTAGAAGTGTAGAGGAATGTACCTTGGAGAGGTGGTTTGTAGAGATGTAGGGTTCTGTACCTTGGAGAGGTGGTTTATAGAGATGTAAGGTTATGTACCTTGGAGAGGTGGTTTGTAGAGATGTAAGGTAATGTACCATGGAGAGGTGGTTTGTAGAGGTGTAGATTAATGTACCTTGGAGAGGTGGTTTGTAGAAGTGTAGAGTAATGTACCTTGGAGAGGTGGTTTGTAGAGATGTAGGGTTCTGTACCTTGGAGAGGTGGTTTGTAGAGATGTAAGGTTATTAATCTTGGAAAGGTGGTTTGTAGAGATGTAGAGTAATGTACCTTGGAGAGGTGGTTTGTTGAGGTGTAGAGTAATGTACCTTGGAGAGGTTGTTTGTAGAGGTGTAGAGTAATGTACCTTGGAGAGGTGGTTTGTAGAGATGTAAGGTTATGTACCTTGAAGAGGTGGTTTGTAGAGGTGTAGAGTAATGCACCTTGGAAAGGTGGTTTGTAGAGATGCAAGGTAAAGTACCTTGGAGAGGTGGTTTGTAGAGGTGTAGAGTAATGTACCTTAAAGAGATGGTTTGTAGAGATGTCAAGTAATGTACCTTGCAGAGGTGGTTTGTAGAGGTGTAGAGTAATGTACCTTGGAGAGGTGGTTTGTAGAGGTGTAGAGTAATGTACCTTGGAGAGGTGGTTTGTAGAGATGTAAGGTTATGTACCTTGAAGAGGTGGTTTGTAGAGGTGTAGAGTAATGTACCTTGCAGAGGTGGTTTGTAGAGGTGTAGAGTAATGTACCTTGAGGAGGTGGTTTGTAGAGATGTCAAGTAATGTACCTTGGAGAGGTGGTTTGTAGAGGTGTAGAGTAATGTACCTTGGAGAGGTGGTTTGTAGAGGTGTAGAGTAATGTACCTTGGAGAGGTGGTTTGTAGAGATGTAAGGGTATGTACCTTGAAGAGGTGGTTTGTAGAGGTGTAGAGTAATGCACCTTGGAGAGGTGGTTTGTAGAGGTGTAGAGAATGTACCTTGGAGAGGTGGTTTGTAGAGATGTAAGGTAACGTATCTTGGAGAGGTGGTTTGTAGAGGTGTAGAGTAATGTACCTTAAAGAGGTGGTTTGTAGAGATGTCAAGTAATGTACCTTGGAGGGGTGGTTTGTAGAGGTGTAGAGTAATGTACCTTGGAGAGGTGGTTTATAGAGGTGTAGAGTAATGTACCTTGGAGAGGTGGTTTGTAGAGATGTAAGGTTATGTACCTTGAAGAGGTGGTTTGTAGAGGTGTAGAGTAATGTACCTTGGAGAGGTGGTTTGTAGAGGTGTAGAGTAATGTACCTTGAGGAGGTGGTTTGTGGAGATGTCAAGTAATGTACCTTGGAGAGGTGGTTTGTAGAGATGTTGAGTAATGTACCTTGGAGAGGTGGTTTGTAGAGATGTAAGGTAATGTACCTTTGAGAGGTGGTTTGCAGAGATGTAGAGTTACATACCTTGAAGAGGTGGTTTGTTGAGGTGTAGACTAATGTACCTTGGAGAGGTGGTTTGTAGAGGTGTACAGTGATGTACCTTAGGGAGGTGGTTTTTATAGGTGTAGAGTAATGTACCTTGGAGAGGTGGTTTGTAGAGGTGTAGAGTAATGTACCTTGGAGAGGTGGTTTGTAGAGGTGTAGAGTAATGTACCTTGAAGAGGTGGGTTGTAGAGTTGTAGAGTAATGTACCTTGAAGAGGTGGTTTGTAGAGGTGTAGAGTTCTGTACCTTGGAGAGGTGGTTTGTAGAGGTGTGGAGGTGTAAGGTTATGTACCTTGAAGAGGTGGTTTGTAGAGGTGTAGGGTAATGAACATTGGAGAGGTGGTTTTCAGAGATATAGAGTTCTGTACCTTGAAGAGGTGGTTTGTAAAGGTGTAAGGTTATATACCTTGGAGAGGTGGTTTGTAGAGGTGTAGAGTAATGTACCTTGCAGAGGTGGTTTGTAGAGGTGTAGAGTTCTGTACCTTGGAGAGGTGGTTTGTAGAGGTGTAGAGTAATGTAGCTTGGAGAGGTGGTTTGTAGAGATGTAAGGTTATGTACCTTGAACAGAAGGTTTGTAGACGTATAGAGTAATGTACCTTGGAGAGGTGGTTTGTAGAGGTGTAGAGTAATGCACCTTGGAGAGGTGGTTTGTAGAGGTGTAGAGTAATGTACCTTGGAGAGGTGGTTTGTAGAGGTGTAGAGTAATGTACCTTGAAGAGATGGTTTGTAGAGATGTAAGGTAATGTACCTTTGAGAGGTGGTTTGTAGAGATGTAGAGTTTCACACCTTGAAGAGGTGGTTTATAGACATGTAGAGTAATGTACCTTGGAGAGGTGGTTTGTAGAGATGTCGAGTAATGTACCTTGGAGAGGTGGTTTGTAGATGTGTAGAGTAATGTACCTTGGAGAGGTGGTTTGTAGAGGTATAGAGTAATGTACCTTGAAGAGGTGGTTTGTAGAGATGTAAGGTAATGTACCTTTGAGAGGTGGTTTGTAGAGGTGTACAGTGATGTACCTTAGGGAGGTGGTTTTTAGAGGTGTAGAGTAATGTACCTTGGAGAGGTGGTTTGTAGAGGTGTAGAGTAATGTACCTTGGAGAGGTGGTTTGTAGAGGTGTAGAGTAATGTACCTTGGAGAGGTGGTTTGTAGAGGTGTAGAGTAATGTACCTTGGAGAGGTGGTTTGTAGAAGTGTAGAGGAATGTACCTTGGAGAGGTGGTTTGTAGAGATGTAAGGTTATGTACCTTGGAGAGGTGGTTTGTAGAGGTGTAGAGTAATGTACCTTGGAGAGGTGGTTTGTAGAGGTGTAGAGTAATGTACCTTGGAGAGGTGGTTTGTAGAGGTGTAGAGTAATGTACCTTGGAGAGGGTATTTGTAGAGGTGTAGAGTAATGTACCTTGGAGAGATGGTTTGTAGAGGTGTAGAGTAATGTATCTTGGAGAGGTGGTTTGTAGAATTGTAGAGTATTATACCTTGGAGAGGTGGTTTGAAGAGGTGTAGAGTAATGTACCTTGAAGAGGTGGTTTTTAGAGGTGTAGAGTAATATACCTTGGAGAGGTGGTTTGTAGAGGTGTAGAGTAATGTACCTTAGAGAGGTGGTTTGTAGAGCTGTCGAGTAATGTACCTTGGAGAGGTGGTTTGTAGAGGTATAGAGGTGTAAGGTTATGTACCTTGAAGAGGTGGTTTGTAGAGGTGTAGAGAAATGTACCTTGGAGAGGTGGTTTGTAGATGTATAGAATAATGTACCTTGGAGATGTGGTTTGTAGAGGTGTAGAGTAATGTACCTTGGAGAGGTGGTTTGTAGAGGTGTAGAGTAATGTACCTTGGAGAGGTGGTTTGTAGAGGTGTAGAGTAATGTACCTTGAAGAGGTGGTTTGGAGAGGTGTAGAGTAATGTACCTTGGAGAGGTGGTTTGTAGACATGTAGAGTAATGTACCTTGCAGAGGTGGTTTGTAGAGGTGTACAGTAATGTACCTTGGAGAGGTGGTTTGTAGACATGTAGAGTAATGTACCTTGCAGAGGTGGTTTGTAGAGGTGTACAGTAATGTACCTTGGAGAGGTGGTTTGTAGAGGTGTAGAGTAATGTACCTTGGAGAGGTGGTTTGTAGAGGTGTAGAGTAATGTACCTTGGAGACGTGGTTTGTAGAGGTGTAGAGTAATGTACCATGCAGAGGTGGTTTGTAGAGCTGTAGAGTAATGTACCTTGGAGAGGTGGTTTGTGGAGGTGTAAGAGTAATATACCTTGGAGAGGTTGTTTGTGGAGGTGTAAGAGTAATGTACCTTGGAGAGGTGGTTTGTAGAGGTGTAAAGTAATGCACCTTGGAGAGGTGGTTTGTAGAGGTGAAGAGTAATGTACCTTGGAGAGGTGGTTTGTAGAGGTGTAGAGTAATGTACCTTGGAGAGGTGGTTTGTAGAGGTGTAGAGTAATGTACCTTAGAGAGGTGGTTTGTAGAGATGTCGAGTAATGTACCTTGGAGAGGTGGTTTCTAGATGTGTAGAATAATGTACCTTGGAGAGGTGGTTTGTAGAGATGTAGAGTAATGTAACTTGGAGAGGTGGTTTGTAGACATGTAGAGTTACATACCTTGGAGAGGTGGTTTGTAGAGGTGTAGAGTAATATACCTTGGAGAGGTGGTTTGTAGAGGTGTAGAGTAATGTACCTTAGAGAGGTGGTTTGTAGAGGTGTAGAGTAATGTATCTTGGAGAGGTAGTTTGTAGAGGTGTAGAGGTGTAGAGTAATGTACCTTAGAGAGGTGGTTTGTAGAGGTGTAAAAGTGTAGAGTAATGTACTTTAGAGAGGTGGTTTGTAGAGATGTCGAGTAATGTACCCTGGAGAGGTGGTTTGTAGAGGTGTAGAGTAATGTACCTTGGAGAGGTGGTTTGTAGAGGTGTAGAGTAATGCACCTTGGAGAGGTAGTTCGTAGAGGTGTAGAGTAATGTACCTTGGAGAGGTGGTTTGTAGAGATGTAAGGTTAGGTACCTTGGAGAGGTGGTTTGTAGAGGTGTAGAGTAATGTACCTTGAAGAGGTGGTTTGTAGAGGTGTAGAGTTCTGTACCTTGAAGAGGTGGTTTGTAGAGGTGTAGAGTAATGTACCTTGGAGAGCTGGTTTGTAGAGGTGTAGAGTAATGTACCCTGAAGAGGTGGTTTGTAGAGGTGTAGAGTAATGTACCTTGAAGAGGTGGTTTGTAGAGGTGTAGAGTTCTGTACCTTGAAGAGGTGGTTTGTAGAGGTGTAGAGTAATGTACCTTGGAGAGCTGGTTTGTAGAGGTGTAGAGTAATGTACCCTGAAGAGGTGGTTTGTAGAGGTGTAGAGTAATGTACATTGGAGAGGTGGTTTGTAGATGTCTAGAGTAATGTATCCTGGAGAGGTGGTTTGTAGAGGTGTAGAGTAATGTACCTTGAAGAGGTGGTTTGTAGAGATGTAAGGTAATGTACCTTGGAGAGATGGTTTGTAGAGGTGTAGAGTAATGTACCTTGGAGAGGTGGTTTGTAGAAGTGTAGAGTAATGTACCTTGGAGAGGTGGTTTGTAGAGATGTAAGGTTATGTACCTTGGAGAGGTGGTTTGTAGAGATATAGAGTAATGTACCTTGGAGAGGTGGTTTGTAGAGGTGTAGAGTAATGTACCTTAGAGAGGTTGTTTGTAGAGGTGTAGAGTAATGTACCTTGGAGAGATGGTTTTTAGAGGTGTAAGGTTATGTACCTTGAAGAGGCGGTTTGTAGAGGTGTAGAGTAATGCACCTTGGAGAGGTGGTTTGTAGAGGTGTAGAGTAATGTACCTTGGAGAGGTGGTTTGTAGAGATGTAAGGTAATGTACCTTGGAGAGGTGGTTTGTAGAGGTGTAGAGTAATGTACCTTAAAGAGGTGGTTTGTAGAGATGTAAGGTAATGTACCATGGAGAGGTGGTTTGTAGAGGTGTAGATAAATGTACCTTGGAGATGTGGTTTGTAGAAGTGTAGAGTAATGTACCTTGGAGAGGTGGTTTGTAGAGATGTAGGGTTCTGTACCTTGGAGAGGTGGTTTGTAGAGATGTAAGGTTATTAATCTTGGAAAGGTGGTTTGTAGAGATATAGAGTAATGTACCTTGGAGAGGTGGTTTGTAGAGGTGTAGAGTAATGTACCTTGGAGAGGTTGTTTGTAGAGGTGTAGAGTAATGTACCTTGGAGAGGTGGTTTGTAGAGATGTAAGGTTATGTACCTTGAAGAGGTGGTTTGTAGAGGTGTAGAGTAATGCACCTTGGAAAGGTGGTTTGTAGAGATGCAAGGTAATGTACCTTGGAGAGGTGGTTTGTAGAGGTGTAGAGTAATGTACCTTAAAGAGGTGGTTTGTAGAGATGTCAAGTAATGTACCGTGGAGAGGTGGTTTGTAGAGGTGTAGAGTAATGTACCTTGGAGAGGTGGTTTGTAGAGGTGTAGAGTAATGTACCTTGGAGAGGTGGTTTGTAGAGATGTAAGGTTATGTACCTTGAAGATGTGGTTTGTAGAGGTGTAGAGTAATGTACCTTGGAGAGGTGATTTGTAGAGGTGTAGAGTAATGTACCTTGAGGAGGTGGTTTGTAGAGATGTCAAGTAATGTACCTTGGAGAGGTGGTTTGTAGAGGTGTAGAGTAATGTACCTTGGAGAGGTGGTTTGTAGAGGTGTAGAGTAATGTACCTTGGAGAGGTGGTTTGTAGAGATGTAAGGGTATGTACCTTGAAGAGGTGGTTTGTAGAGGTGTAGAGTAATGCACCTTGGAGAGGTGGTTTGTAGAGGTGTAGAGAATGTACCTTGGAGAGGTGGTTTGTAGAGATGTAAGGTAACGTACCTTGGAGAGGTGGTTTGTAGAGGTGTAGAGTAATGTACCTTAAAGAGATGGTTTGTAGAGATGTCAACTAATGTACCTTGGAGGGGTGGTTTGTAGAGGTGTAGAGTAATGTACCTTGGAGAGGTGGTTTGTAGAGGTGTAGAGTAATGTACCTTGGAGAGATGGTTTGTAGAGATGTAAGGTTATGTACCTTGAAGAGGTGGTTTGTAGAGGTGTAGAGTAATGTACCTTGAGGAGGTGGTTTGTAGAGATGTCAAGTAATGTACCTTGGAGAGGTGGTTTGTAGAGATGTAAGGTAATGTACCTTTGAGAGGTGGTTTGCAGAGATGTAGAGTAATATACCTTGGAGAGGTGGTTTGTAGAGGTGTAGAGTAATGTACCTTAGAGAGGTGGTTTGTAGAGGTGTAGAGTAATGTATCTTGGAGAGGTAGTTTGTAGAGGTGTAGAGGTGTAGAGTAATGTACCTTAGAGAGGTGGTTTGTAGAGGTGTAAAAGTGTAGAGTAATGTACTTTAGAGAGGTGGTTTGTAGAGATGTCGAGTAATGTACCCTGGAGAGGTGGTTTGTAGAGGTGTAGAGTAATGTACCTTGGAGAGGTGGTTTGTAGAGGTGTAGAGTAATGCACCTTGGAGAGGTAGTTTGTAGAGGTGTAGAGTAATGTACCTTGGAGAGGTGGTTTGTAGAGATGTAAGGTTAGGTACCTTGGAGAGGTGGTTTGTAGAGGTGTAGAGTAATGTACCTTGAAGAGGTGGTTTGTAGAGGTGTAGAGTTCTGTACCTTGAAGAGGTGGTTTGTAGAGGTGTAGAGTAATGTACCTTGGAGAGCTGGTTTGTAGAGGTGTAGAGTAATGTACCCTGAAGAGGTGGTTTGTAGAGGTGTAGAGTAATGTACCTTGAAGAGGTGGTTTGTAGAGGTGTAGAGTTCTGTACCTTGAAGAGGTGGTTTGTAGAGGTGTAGAGTAATGTACCTTGGAGAGCTGGTTTGTAGAGGTGTAGAGTAATGTACCCTGAAGAGGTGGTTTGTAGAGGTGTAGAGTAATGTACATTGGAGAGGTGGTTTGTAGATGTCTAGAGTAATGTATCCTGGAGAGGTGGTTTGTAGAGGTGTAGAGTAATGTACCTTGAAGAGGTGGTTTGTAGAGATGTAAGGTAATGTACCTTGGAGAGATGGTTTGTAGAGGTGTAGAGTAATGTACCTTGGAGAGGTGGTTTGTAGAAGTGTAGAGTAATGTACCTTGGAGAGGTGGTTTGTAGAGATGTAAGGTTATGTACCTTGGAGAGGTGGTTTGTAGAGATATAGAGTAATGTACCTTGGAGAGGTGGTTTGTAGAGGTGTAGAGTAATGTACCTTAGAGAGGTTGTTTGTAGAGGTGTAGAGTAATGTACCTTGGAGAGATGGTTTTTAGAGGTGTAAGGTTATGTACCTTGAAGAGGCGGTTTGTAGAGGTGTAGAGTAATGCACCTTGGAGAGGTGGTTTGTAGAGGTGTAGAGTAATGTACCTTGGAGAGGTGGTTTGTAGAGATGTAAGGTAATGTACCTTGGAGAGGTGGTTTGTAGAGGTGTAGAGTAATGTACCTTAAAGAGGTGGTTTGTAGAGATGTAAGGTAATGTACCATGGAGAGGTGGTTTGTAGAGGTGTAGATAAATGTACCTTGGAGATGTGGTTTGTAGAAGTGTAGAGTAATGTACCTTGGAGAGGTGGTTTGTAGAGATGTAGGGTTCTGTACCTTGGAGAGGTGGTTTGTAGAGATGTAAGGTTATTAATCTTGGAAAGGTGGTTTGTAGAGATATAGAGTAATGTACCTTGGAGAGGTGGTTTGTAGAGGTGTAGAGTAATGTACCTTGGAGAGGTTGTTTGTAGAGGTGTAGAGTAATGTACCTTGGAGAGGTGGTTTGTAGAGATGTAAGGTTATGTACCTTGAAGAGGTGGTTTGTAGAGGTGTAGAGTAATGCACCTTGGAAAGGTGGTTTGTAGAGATGCAAGGTAATGTACCTTGGAGAGGTGGTTTGTAGAGGTGTAGAGTAATGTACCTTAAAGAGGTGGTTTGTAGAGATGTCAAGTAATGTACCGTGGAGAGGTGGTTTGTAGAGGTGTAGAGTAATGTACCTTGGAGAGGTGGTTTGTAGAGGTGTAGAGTAATGTACCTTGGAGAGGTGGTTTGTAGAGATGTAAGGTTATGTACCTTGAAGATGTGGTTTGTAGAGGTGTAGAGTAATGTACCTTGGAGAGGTGATTTGTAGAGGTGTAGAGTAATGTACCTTGAGGAGGTGGTTTGTAGAGATGTCAAGTAATGTACCTTGGAGAGGTGGTTTGTAGAGGTGTAGAGTAATGTACCTTGGAGAGGTGGTTTGTAGAGGTGTAGAGTAATGTACCTTGGAGAGGTGGTTTGTAGAGATGTAAGGGTATGTACCTTGAAGAGGTGGTTTGTAGAGGTGTAGAGTAATGCACCTTGGAGAGGTGGTTTGTAGAGGTGTAGAGAATGTACCTTGGAGAGGTGGTTTGTAGAGATGTAAGGTAACGTACCTTGGAGAGGTGGTTTGTAGAGGTGTAGAGTAATGTACCTTAAAGAGATGGTTTGTAGAGATGTCAACTAATGTACCTTGGAGGGGTGGTTTGTAGAGGTGTAGAGTAATGTACCTTGGAGAGGTGGTTTGTAGAGGTGTAGAGTAATGTACCTTGGAGAGGTGGTTTGTAGAGATGTAAGGTTATGTACCTTGAAGAGGTGGTTTGTAGAGGTGTAGAGTAATGTACCTTGAGGAGGTGGTTTGTAGAGATGTCAAGTAATGTACCTTGGAGAGGGGGTTTGTAGAGATGTAAGGTAATGTACCTTTGAGAGGTGGTTTGCAGAGATGTAGAGTTACATACCTTGAAGAGGTGGTTTGTAGAGGTGTAGAGTAATATACCTTAGGGAGGTGGTTTTTAGAGGTGTAGAGTAATGTACCTTGGAGAGGTGGTTTGTAGAGGTGTAGAGTAATGTACCTTGGAGAGGTGGTTTGTAGAGGTGTAGAGTAATGTACCTTGGAGAGGTGGTTTGTAGAGATGTAAGGTTATGTACCTTGAAGAGGTGGGTTGTAGAGGTGTAGAGTAATGTACCTTGGAGAGGTGGTTTGTAGAAGTGTAGAGGAATGTACCTTGGAGAGGTGGTTTGTAGAGATGTAGGGTTCTGTACCTTGGAGAGGTGGTTTATAGAGATGTAAGGTTATGTACCTTGGAGAGGTGGTTTGTAGAGGTGTAGAGTAATGTACCTTGGAGAGGTGGTTTGTAGACGTGTAGAGTAATGTACCTTGGAGAGGTGGTTTGTAGAGGTGTAGAGTAATGTACCTTGGAGAGGGTATTTGTAGAGGTGTAGAGTAATGTACCTTGGAGAGGTGGTTTGTAGAGGTGTAGAGTAATGTACCTTGAAGAGGTGGTTTGTAGAGGTGTAGAGTAATGTACCTTGAGGAGGTGGTTTGTAGAGATGTCAAGTAATGTACCTTGGAGAGGTGGTTTGTAGAGATGTTGAGTAATGTACCTTGGAGAGGTGGTTTGTAGAGATGTAAGGTAATGTACCTTTGAGAGGTGGTTTGCAGAGATGTAGAGTTACATACCTTGAAGAGGTGGTTTGTAGAGGTGTAGAGTAAAGTACCTTGGAGAGGTAGTTTGTAGAGGTGTAGAGTAATGTACCTTGGAGAGGTGGTTTGTAGAGGTGTAGAGTAATGTACCTTGGAGAGGTGGTTTGTAGAGATGTAAGGTTATGTACCTTGAAGAGGTGGGTTGTAGAGGTGTAGAGTAATGTACCTTGAAGAGGTGGTTTGTAGAGGTGTAGAGTTCTGTACCTTGGAGAGGTGGTTTGTAGAGGTGTGGAGGTGTAAGGTTATGTACCTTGAAGAGGTGGTTTGTAGAGGTGTAGGGTAATGAACCTTGGAGAGGTGGTTTTCAGAGATATAGAGTTCTGTACCTTGGAGAGGTGGTTTGTAAAGGTGTAAGGTTATATAACTTGGAGAGGTGGTTTGTAGAGGTGTAGAGTAATGTACCTTGCAGAGGTGGTTTATAGAGGTGTAGAGTTCTGTACCTTGGAGAGGTGGTTTGTAGAGGTGTAGAGTAATGTAGCTTGGAGAGGTGGTTTGTAGAGATGTAAGGTTATTTACCTTGAACAGAAGGTTTGTAGACGTATAGAGTAATGTACCTTGGAGAGGTGGTTTGTAGAGGTGTAGAGAAATGCACCTTGGAGAGGTGGTTTGTAGAGGTGTAGAGTAATGTACCTTGGAGAGGTGGTTTGTAGAGGTGTAGAGTAATGTACCTTGAAGAGGTGGTTTGTAGAGATGTAAGGTAATGTACCTTTGAGAGGTGGTTTGTAGAGATGTAGAGTTACACACCTTGAAGAGGTGGTTTATAGACATGTAGAGTAATGTACCTTGGAGAGGTGGTTTGTAGAGATGTCGAGTAATGTACCTTGGAGAGGTGGTTTGTAGATGTGTAGAGTAATGTACCTTGGAGAGGTGGTTTGTAGAGGTATAGAGTAATGTACCTTGAAGAGGTGGTTTGTAGAGATGTAAGGTAATGTACCTTTGAGAGGGGGTTTGTAGAGGTGTACAGTGATGTACCTTAGGGAGGTGGTTTTTAGAGGTGTAGAGTAATGTACCTTGGAGAGGTGGTTTGTAGAGGTGTAGAGTAATGTACTTTGGAGAGGTGGTTTGTAGAGGTGTAGAGTAATGTACCTTGGAGAGGTGGTTTGTAGAGGTGTAGAGTAATGTACCTTGGAGAGGTGGTTTGTAGAGATGTAAGGTTATGTACCTTGAAGAGGTGGGTTGTAGAGGTGTAGAGTAATGTACCTTGAAGAGGTGGTTTGTAGAGGTGTAGAGTTCTGTACCTTGGAGAGGTGGTTTGTAGAGGTGTGGAGGTGTAATGTTATGTACCTTGAAGAGGTGGTTTGTAGAGGTGTAGAGTAATGTACCTTGGAGAGGTGGTTTGTAGAGGTGTAGAGTAATGCACCCTGGAGAGGTGGTTTGTAGAGGTGTAGAGTAATGGACCTTGGAGAGGTGGTTTGTAGATGTGTAGAGTAATGTATCTTGGAGAGGTGGTTTGTAGAGGTGTAGAGTAATGTACCTTGAAGAGGTGGTTTGTAGAGGTGTAGACTAATGTACCTTGGAGAGGTGGTTTGTAGAAGTGTAGAGGAATGTACCTTGGAGAGGTGGTTTGTAGAGATGTAGGGTTCTGTACCTTGGAGAGGTGGTTTATAGAGATGTAAGGTTATGTACCTTGGAGAGGTGGTTTGTAGAGGTGTAGAGTAATGTACCTTGGAGAGGTGGTTTGTAGAGGTGTAGAGTAATGTACCTTGGAGAGGTGGTTTGTAGAGGTGTAGAGTAATGTACCTTGGAGAGGGTATTTGTAGAGGTGTAGAGTAATGTACCTTGGAGAGATGGTTTGTAGAGGTGTAGAGTAATGTACCTTGAAGAGGTGGTTTGTAGAGGTGTAGAGTAATGTATCTTGGAGAGGTGGTTTGTAGAATTGTAGAGTATTATACCTTGGAGAGGTGGTTTGAAGAGGTGTAGAGTAATGTACTTTGAAGAGGTGGTTTGTAGAGGTGTAGAGTAATATACCTTGGAGAGGTGGTTTGTAGAGGCGTAGAGTAATGTACCTTAGAGAGGTGGTTTGTAGAGCTGTCGAGTAATGTACCTTGGAGAGGTGGTTTGTAGAGGTATAGAGGTGTAAGGTTATGTACCTTGAAGAGGTGGTTTGTAGAGGTGTAGAGTAATGTACCTTGGAGAAGTGGTTTGTAGATGTGTAGAATAATGAACCTTGGAGACGTGGTTTGTAGAGGTGTAGAGTAATGTACCATGCAGAGGTGGTTTCTAGAGCTGTAGAGTAATGTACCTTGGAGAGGTGGTTTGTGGAGGTGTAAGAGTAATGTACCTTGGAGAGGTTGTTTGTGGAGGTGTAAGAGTAATGTACCTTGGAGAGGTGGTTTGTAGAGGTGTAAAGTAATGCACCTTGGAGAGGTGGTTTGTAGAGGTGAAGAGTAATGTACCTTGGAGAGGTGGTTTGTAGAGGTGTAGAGTAATGTACCTTGGAGAGGTGGTTTGTAGAGGTGTAGAGTAATGTACCTTAGAGAGGTGGTTTGTAGAGATGTCGAGTAATGTACCTTGGAGAGGTGGTTTGTAGATGTGTAGAATAATGTACCTTGGAGAGGTGGTTTGTAGAGATGTAGAGTAATGTACCTTGGAGAGGTGGTTTGTAGACATGTAGAGTTACATACCTTGGAGAGGTGGTTTGTAGAGGTGTAGAGTAATATACCTTGGAGAGGTGGTTTGTAGAGGTGTAGAGTAATGTACCTTAGAGAGGTGGTTTGTAGAGGTGTAGAGTAATGTATCTTGGAGAGGTAGTTTGTAGAGGTGTAGAGGTGTAGAGTAATGTACCTTAGAGAGGTGGTTTGTAGAGGTGTAGAAGTTTAGAGTAATGTATTTTAGAGAGGTGGTTTGTAGAGATGTCGAGTAATGTACCCTGGAGAGGTGGTTTGTAGAGGTGTAGAGTAATGTACCTTGGAGAGGTGGTTTGTAGAAGTGTAGAGTAATGCACCTTGGAGAGGTAGTTTGTAGAGGTGTAGATTAATGTACCTTAGAGAGGTGGTTTGTAGAGGTGTAGAGTAATGTATCTTGGAGAGGTAGTTTGTAGAGGTGTAGAGGTGTAGAGTAATGTACCTTAGAGAGGTGGTTTGTAGAGGTGTAGAAGTGTAGAGTAATGTACTTTAGAGAGGTGGTTTGTAGAGATGTCGAGTAATGTACCCTGGAGAGGTGGTTTGTAGAGGTGTAGAGTAATGTACCTTGGAGAGGTGGTTTGTAGAGGTGTAGAATAATGCACCTTGGAGAGGTAGTTTGTAGAGGTGTAGAGTAATGTACCTTGGAGAGGTGGTTTGTAGAGATGTAAGGTTAGGTACCTTGAAGAGGTGGTTTGTCGAGGTGTAGAGTAATGTACCTTGAAGAGGTGGTTTGTAGAGGTGTAGAGATCTGTACCTTGGAGAGGTGGTTTGTAGAGGTGTAAGGTTATGTACCTTGAAGAGGTGGTTTGTAGAGGTGTAGAGTAATGTACCTTGGAGAGCTGGTTTGTAGAGGTGTAGCGTAATGTACCCTGGAGTGGTGGTTTGTAGAGGTGTAGAGTAATGTACATTGGAGAGGTGGTTTGTAGATGTCTAGAGTAATGTACCTTGGAGAGGTGGTTTGTAGAGATGTCGAGTAATGTACCTTGGAGAGGTGGTTTGTAGATGTGTAGAGTAATGTACCTTGGAGAGGTGGTTTGTAGAGGTATAGAGTAATGTACCTTGAAGAGGTGGTTTGTAGAGATGTAAGGTAATGTACCTTTGAGAGGTGGTTTTTAGAGGTGTACAGTGATGTACCTTAGGGAGGTGGTTTTTAGAGGTGTAGAGTAATGTACCTTGGAGAGGTGGTTTGTAGAGGTGTAGAGTAATGTACCTTGGAGAGGTGGTTTGTAGAGGTGTAGAGTAATGTACCTTGGAGAGGTGGTTTGTAGAGGTGTAGAGTAATGTACCTTGGAGAGGTGGTTTGTAGAAGTGTAGAGGAATGTACCTTGGAGAGGTGGTTTGTAGAGATGTAGGGTTCTGTACCTTGGAGAGGTGGTTTGTAGAGGTGTAGAGTAATGTACCTTGGAGAGGTGGTTTGTAGAGGTGTAGAGTAATGTACCTTGGAGAGGTGGTTTGTAGAGGTGTAGAGTAATGTACCTTGGAGAGGGTATTTGTAGAGGTGTAGAGTAATGTACCTTGGAGAGATGGTTTGTAGAGGTGTAGAGTAATGTACCTTGAAGAGGTGGTTTGTAGAGGTGTAGAGTAATGTATCTTGGAGAGGTGGTTTGTAGAATTGTAGAGTATTATACCTTGGAGAGGTGGTTTGAAGAGGTGTAGAGTAATGTACCTTGAAGAGGTGGTTTTTAGAGGTGTAGAGTAATATACCTTGGAGAGGTGGTTTGTAGAGGTGTAGAGTAATGTACCTTAGAGAGGTGGTTTGTAGAGCTGTCGAGTAATGTACCTTGGAGAGGTGGTTTGTAGAGGTATAGAGGTGTAAGGTTATGTACCTTGAAGAGGTGGTTTGTAGAGGTGTAGAGTAATGTACTTTGGAGAGGTGGTTTGTAGATGTGTAGAATAATGTACCTTGGAGATGTGGTTTGTAGAGGTGTAGAGTAATGTACCTTGGAGAGGTGGTTTGTAGAGGTGTAGAGTAATGTACCTTGGAGAGGTGGTTTGTAGAGGTGTAGAGTAATGTACCTTGAAGAGGCGGTTTGGAGAGGTGTAGAGTAATGTACCTTGGAGAGGTGGTTTGTAGACATGTAGAGTAATGTACCTTGCAGAGGTGGTTTGTAGAGGTGTACAGTAATGTACCTTGGAGAGGTGGTTTGTAGACATGTAGAGTAATGTACCTTGCAGAGGTGGTTTGTAGAGGTGTACAGTAATGTACCTTGGAAAGGTGGTTTGTAGAGGTGTAGAGTAATGTACCTTGTAGAGGTGGTTTGTAGAGGTGTAGAGTAATGTACCTTGGAGACGTGGTTTGTAGAGGTGTAGAGTAATGTACCATGCAGAGGTGGTTTGTAGAGCTGTAGAGTAATGTACCTTGGAGAGGTGGTTTGTGGAGGTGTAAGAGTAATATACCTTGGAGAGGTTGTTTGTGGAGGTGTAAGAGTAATGTACCTTGGAGAGGTGGTTTGTAGAGGTGTAAAGTAATGCACCTTGGAGAGGTGGTTTGTAGAGGTGAAGAGTAATGTACCTTGGAGAGGTGGTTTGTAGAGGTGTAGAGTAATGTACCTTGGAGAGGTGGTTTGTAGAGGTGTAGAGTAATGTACCTTAGAGAGGTGGTTTGTAGAGATGTCGAGTAATGTACCTTGGAGAGGTGGTTTCTAGATGTGTAGAATAATGTACCTTGGAGAGGTGGTTTGTAGAGATGTAGAGTAATGTAACTTGGAGAGGTGGTTTGTAGACATGTAGAGTTACATACCTTGGAGAGGTGGTTTGTAGAGGTGTAGAATAATATACCTTGGAGAGGTGGTTTGTAGAGGTGTAGAGTAATGTACCTTAGAGAGGTGGTTTGTAGAGGTGTAGAGTAATGTATCTTGGAGAGGTAGTTTGTAGAGGTGTAGAGGTGTAGAGTAATGTACCTTAGAGAGGTGGTTTGTAGAGGTGTAAAAGTGTAGAGTAATGTACTTTAGAGAGGTGGTTTGTAGAGATGTCGAGTAATGTACCCTGGAGAGGTGGTTTGTAGAGGTGTAGAGTAATGTACCTTGGAGAGGTGGTTTGTAGAGGTGTAGAGTAATGCACCTTGGAGAGGTAGTTTGTAGAGGTGTAGAGTAATGTACCTTGGAGAGGTGGTTTGTAGAGATGTAAGGTTAGGTACCTTGGAGAGGTGGTTTGTAGAGGTGTAGAGTAATGTACCTTGAAGAGGTGGTTTGTAGAGGTGTAGAGTTCTGTACCTTGAAGAGGTGGTTTGTAGAGGTGTAGAGTAATGTACCTTGGAGAGCTGGTTTGTAGAGGTGTAGAGTAATGTACCCTGAAGAGGTGGTTTGTAGAGGTGTAGAGTAATGTACATTGGAGTGGTGGTTTGTAGATGTCTAGAGTAATGTATCCTGGAGAGGTGGTTTGTAGAGGTGTAGAGTAATGTACCTTGAAGAGGTGGTTTGTAGAGATGTAAGGTAATGTACCTTGGAGAGATGGTTTGTAGAGGTGTAGAGTAATGTACCTTGGAGAGGTGGTTTGTAGAAGTGTAGAGTAATGTACCTTGGAGAGGTGGTTTGTAGAGATGTAAGGTTATGTACCTTGGAGAGGTGGTTTGTAGAGATATAGAGTAATGTACCTTGGAGAGGTGGTTTGTAGAGGTGTAGAGTAATGTACCTTAGAGAGGTTGTTTGTAGAGGTGTAGAGTAATGTACCTTGGAGAGATGGTTTTTAGAGGTGTAAGGTTATGTACCTTGAAGAGGCGGTTTGTAGAGGTGTAGAGTAATGCACCTTGGAGAGGTGGTTTGTAGAGGTGTAGAGTAATGTACCTTGGAGAGGTGGTTTGTAGAGATGTAAGGTAATGTACCTTGGAGAGGTGGTTTGTAGAGGTGTAGAGTAATGTACCTTAAAGAGGTGGTTTGTAGAGATGTAAGGTAATGTACCATGGAGAGGTGGTTTGTAGAGGTGTAGAGTAATGTACCTTGGAGATGTGGTTTGTAGAAGTGTAGAGTAATGTACCTTGGAGAGGTGGTTTGTAGAGATGTAGGGTTCTGTACCTTGGAGAGGTGGTTTGTAGAGATGTAAGGTTATTAATCTTGGAAAGGTGGTTTGTAGAGATGTAGAGTAATGTACCTTGGAGAGGTGGTTTGTAGAGGTGTAGAGTAATGTACCTTGGAGAGGTTGTTTGTAGAGGTGTAGAGTAATGTACCTTGGAGAGGTGGTTTGTAGAGATGTAAGGTTATGTACCTTGAAGAGGTGGTTTGTAGAGGTGTAGAGTAATGCACCTTGGAAAGGTGGTTTGTAGAGATGCAAGGTAATGTACCTTGGAGAGGTGGTTTGTAGAGGTGTAGAGTAATGTACCTTAAAGAGGTGGTTTGTAGAGATGTCAAGTAATGTACCGTGGAGAGGTGGTTTGTAGAGGTGTAGAGTAATGTACCTTGGAGAGGTGGTTTGTAGAGGTGTAGAGTAATGTACCTTGGAGAGGTGGTTTGTAGAGATGTAAGGTTATGTACCTTGAAGAGGTGGTTTGTAGAGGTGTATAGTAATGTACCTTGGAGAGGTGATTTGTAGAGGTGTAGAGTAATGTACCTTGAGGAGGTGGTTTGTAGAGATGTCAAGTAATGTACCTTGGAGAGGTGGTTTGTAGAGGTGTAGAGTAATGTACCTTGGAGAGGTGGTTTGTAGAGGTGTAGAGTAATGTACCTTGGAGAGGTGGTTTGTAGAGATGTAAGGGTATGTACCTTGAAGAGGTGGTTTGTAGAGGTGTAGAGTAATGCACCTTGGAGAGGTGGTTTGTAGAGGTGTAGAGAATGTACCTTGGAGAGGTGGTTTGTAGAGATGTAAGGTAACGTACCTTGGAGAGGTGGTTTGTAGAGGTGTAGAGTAATGTACCTTAAAGAGGTGGTTTGTAGAGATGTCAACTAATGTACCTTGGAGGGGTGGTTTGTAGAGGTGTAGAGTAATGTACCTTGGAGAGGTGGTTTGTAGAGGTGAAGAGTAATGTACCTTGGAGAGGTGGTTTGTAGAGGTGTAGAGTAATGTACCTTGGAGAGGTGGTTTGTAGAGGTGTAGAGTAATGTACCTTAGAGAGGTGGTTTGTAGAGATGTCGAGTAATGTACCTTGGAGAGGTGGTTTCTAGATGTGTAGAATAATGTACCTTGGAGAGGTGGTTTGTAGAGATGTAGAGTAATGTAACTTGGAGAGGTGGTTTGTAGACATGTAGAGTTACATACCTTGGAGAGGTGGTTTGTAGAGGTGTAGAATAATATACCTTGGAGAGGTGGTTTGTAGAGGTGTAGAGTAATGTACCTTAGAGAGGTGGTTTGTAGAGGTGTAGAGTAATGTATCTTGGAGAGGTAGTTTGTAGAGGTGTAGAGGTGTAGAGTAATGTACCTTAGAGAGGTGGTTTGTAGAGGTGTAAAAGTGTAGAGTAATGTACTTTAGAGAGGTGGTTTGTAGAGATGTCGAGTAATGTACCCTGGAGAGGTGGTTTGTAGAGGTGTAGAGTAATGTACCTTGGAGAGGTGGTTTGTAGAGGTGTAGAGTAATGCACCTTGGAGAGGTAGTTTGTAGAGGTGTAGAGTAATGTACCTTGGAGAGGTGGTTTGTAGAGATGTAAGGTTAGGTACCTTGGAGAGGTGGTTTGTAGAGGTGTAGAGTAATGTACCTTGAAGAGGTGGTTTGTAGAGGTGTAGAATTCTGTACCTTGAAGAGGTGGTTTGTAGAGGTGTAGAGTAATGTACCTTGGAGAGCTGGTTTGTAGAGGTGTAGAGTAATGTACCCTGAAGAGGTGGTTTGTAGAGGTGTAGAGTAATGTACATTGGAGTGGTGGTTTGTAGATGTCTAGAGTAATGTATCCTGGAGAGGTGGTTTGTAGAGGTGTAGAGTAATGTACCTTGAAGAGGTGGTTTGTAGAGATGTAAGGTAATGTACCTTGGAGAGATGGTTTGTAGAGGTGTAGAGTAATGTACCTTGGAGAGGTGGTTTGTAGAAGTGTAGAGTAATGTACCTTGGAGAGGTGGTTTGTAGAGATGTAAGGTTATGTACCTTGGAGAGGTGGTTTGTAGAGATATAGAGTAATGTACCTTGGAGAGGTGGTTTGTAGAGGTGTAGAGTAATGTACCTTAGAGAGGTTGTTTGTAGAGGTGTAGAGTAATGTACCTTGGAGAGATGGTTTTTAGAGGTGTAAGGTTATGTACCTTGAAGAGGCGGTTTGTAGAGGTGTAGAGTAATGCACCTTGGAGAGGTGGTTTGTAGAGGTGTAGAGTAATGTACCTTGGAGAGGTGGTTTGTAGAGATGTAAGGTAATGTACCTTGGAGAGGTGGTTTGTAGAGGTGTAGAGTAATGTACCTTAAAGAGGTGGTTTGTAGAGATGTAAGGTAATGTACCATGGAGAGGTGGTTTGTAGAGGTGTAGAGTAATGTACCTTGGAGATGTGGTTTGTAGAAGTGTAGAGTAATGTACCTTGGAGAGGTGGTTTGTAGAGATGTAGGGTTCTGTACCTTGGAGAGGTGGTTTGTAGAGATGTAAGGTTATTAATCTTGGAAAGGTGGTTTGTAGAGATGTAGAGTAATGTACCTTGGAGAGGTGGTTTGTAGAGGTGTAGAGTAATGTACCTTGGAGAGGTTGTTTGTAGAGGTGTAGAGTAATGTACCTTGGAGAGGTGGTTTGTAGAGATGTAAGGTTATGTACCTTGAAGAGGTGGTTTGTAGAGGTGTAGAGTAATGCACCTTGGAAAGGTGGTTTGTAGAGATGCAAGGTAATGTACCTTGGAGAGGTGGTTTGTAGAGGTGTAGAGTAATGTACCTTAAAGAGGTGGTTTGTAGAGATGTCAAGTAATGTACCGTGGAGAGGTGGTTTGTAGAGGTGTAGAGTAATGTACCTTGGAGAGGTGGTTTGTAGAGGTGTAGAGTAATGTACCTTGGAGAGGTGGTTTGTAGAGATGTAAGGTTATGTACCTTGAAGAGGTGGTTTGTAGAGGTGTAGAGTAATGTACCTTGGAGAGGTGATTTGTAGAGGTGTAGAGTAATGTACCTTGAGGAGGTGGTTTGTAGAGATGTCAAGTAATGTACCTTGGAGAGGTGGTTTGTAGAGGTGTAGAGTAATGTACCTTGGAGAGGTGGTTTGTAGAGGTGTAGAGTAATGTACCTTGGAGAGGTGGTTTGTAGAGATGTAAGGGTATGTACCTTGAAGAGGTGGTTTGTAGAGGTGTAGAGTAATGCACCTTGGAGAGGTGGTTTGTAGAGGTGTAGAGAATGTACCTTGGAGAGGTGGTTTGTAGAGATGTAAGGTAACGTACCTTGGAGAGGTGGTTTGTAGAGGTGTAGAGTAATGTACCTTAAAGAGGTGGTTTGTAGAGATGTCAACTAATGTACCTTGGAGGGGTGGTTTGTAGAGGTGTAGAGTAATGTACCTTGGAGAGGTGGTTTGTAGAGGTGTAGAGTAATGTACCTTGGAGAGGTGGTTTGTAGAGATGTAAGGTTATGTACCTTGAAGAGGTGGTTTGTAGAGGTGTAGAGTAATGTACCTTGAGGAGGTGGTTTGTAGAGATGTCAAGTAATGTACCTTGGAGAGGTGGTTTGTAGAGATGTTGAGTAATGTACCTTGGAGAGGTGGTTTTTAGAGATGTAAGGTAATGTACCTTTGAGAGGTGGTTTGCAGAGATGTAGAGTTACATACCTTGAAGAGGTGGTTTGTAGAGGTGTAGAGTAATATACCTTAGGGAGGTGGTTTTTAGAGGTGTAGAGTAATGTACCTTGGAGAGGTGGTTTGTAGAGGTGTAGAGTAATGTACCTTGGAGAGGTGGTTTGTAGAGGTATAGAGTAATGTACCTTGGAGAGGTGGTTTGTAGAGATGTAAGGTTATGTACCTTGAAGAGGTGGGTTGTAGAGGTGTAGAGTAATGTACCTTGGAGAGGTGGTTTGTAGAAGTGTACAGGAATGTACCTTGGAGAGGTGGTTTGTAGAGATGTAGGGTTCTGTACCTTGGAGAGGTGGTTTATAGAGATGTAAGGTTATGTACCTTGGAGAGGTGGTTTGTAGAGGTGTAGAGTAATGTACCTTGGAGAGGTGGTTTGTAGAGGTGTAGAGTAATGTACCTTGGAGAGGTGGTTTGTAGATGTGTAGAGTAATGTACCTTGGAGAGGGTATTTGTAGAGGTGTAGAGTAATGTACCTTGGAGAGGTGGTTTGTAGAGGTGTAGAGTAATGTACCTTGAAGAAGTGGTTTGTAGAGGTGTAGAGTAATGTACCTTGAGGAGGTGGTTTGTAGAGATGTCAAGTAATGTACCTTGGAGAGGTGGTTTGTAGAGATGTTGAGTAATGTACCTTGGAGAGGTGGTTTGTAGAGATGTAAGGTAATGTACCTTTGAGAGGTGGTTTGCAGAGATGTAGAGTTACATACCTTGAAGAGGTGGTTTGTAGAGGTGTAGACTAATGTACCTTGGAGAGGTGGTTTGTAGAGGTGTACAGTGATGTACCTTAGGGAGGTGGTTTTTATAGGTGTAGAGTAATGTACCTTGGAGAGGTGGTTTGTAGAGGTGTAGAGTAATGTACCTTGGAGAGGTGGTTTGTAGAGCTGTAGAGTAATGTACCTTGGAGAGGTGGTTTGTAGAGATGTAAAGTTATGTACCTTGAAGAGGTGGGTTGTAGAGGTGTAGAGTAATGTACCTTGAATAGGTGGTTTGTAGAGGTGTAGAGTTCTGTACCTTGGAGAGGTGGTTTGTAGAGGTGTGGAGGTGTAAGGTTATGTACCTTGAAGAGGTGGTTTGTAGAGGTGTAGGGTAATGAACCTTGGAGAGGTGGTTTTCAGAGATATAGAGTTCTGTACCTTGGAGAGGTGGTTTGTAAAGGTGTAAGGTTATATACCTTGGAGAGGTGGTTTGTAGAGGTGTAGAGTAATGTACCTTGCAGAGGTGGTTTGTAGAGGTGTAGAGTTCTGTACCTTGGAGAGGTGGTTTGTAGAGGTGTAGAGTAATGTAGCTTGGAGAGGTGGTTTGTAGAGATGTAAGGTTATTTACCTTGAACAGAAGGTTTGTAGACGTATAGAGTAATGTACCTTGGAGAGGTGGTTTGTAGAGGTGTAGAGAAATGCACCTTGGAGAGGTGGTTTGTAGAGGTGTAGAGGAATGTACCTTGGAGAGGTGGTTTGTAGAGGTGTAGAGTAATGTACCTTGAAGAGGTGGTTTGTAGAGATGTAAGGTAATGTACCTTTGAGAGGTGGTTTGTAGAGATGTAGAGTTACACACCTTGAAGAGGTGGTTTATAGACATGTAGAGTAATGAACCTTGGAGAGGTGGTTTGTAGAGATGTCGAGTAATGTACCTTGGAGAGGTGGTTTGTAGATGTGTAGAGTAATGTACCTTGGAGAGGTGGTTTGTAGAGGTATAGAGTAATGTACCTTGAAGAGGTGGTTTGTAGAGATGTAAGGTTATGTACCTTGAAGAGGTGGGTTGTAGAGGTGTAGAGTAATGTACCTTGGAGAAGTGGTTTGTAGAGGTGTAGATTAATGTACCTTGCAGAGCTGGTTTGTAGAGGTGTACAGTAATGTACCTTGGAGAGGTGGTTTGTAGAGGTGTAGAGTAATGTACCTTGGAGAGGTGGTTAGTAGAGGTGTAGAGTAATGTACCTTGGAGACGTGGTTTGTAGAGGTGTAGAGTAATGTACCATGCAGAGGTGGTTTGTAGAGCTGTAGAGTAATGTACCTTGGAGAGGTGGTTTGTGGAGGTGTAGAGTAATGTACCTTGGAGAGGTGGTTTGTAGAGGTATAGAGGTGTAAGGTTATGTACCTTGAAGAGGTGGTTTGTAGAGGTGTAGAGTAATGTACCTTGGAGAAGTGGTTTGTAGAAGTGTAGAATAATGTACCTTGGAGATGTGGTTTGTAGAGGTGTAGAGTAATGTACCTTGGAGAGGTGGTTTGTAGAGGTGTAGAGTAATGTACCTTGCAGAGGTGGTTTGTAGAGGTGTACAGTAATGTACCTTGGAGAGGTGGTTTGTAGAGGTGTAGAGTAATGTACCTTACAGAGGTGGTTTGTAGAGGTGTAGAGTAATGTACCTTGGAGACGTGGTTTGTAGAGGTGTAGAGTAATGTACCATGCAGAGGTGGTTTGTAGAGCTGTAGAGTAATGTACCTTGGAGAGGTGGTTTGTGGAGGTGTAAGAGTAATGTACCTTGGAGAGGTTGTTTGTGGAGGTGTAAGAGTAATGTACCTTGGAGAGGTGGTTTGTAGAGGTGTAAAGTAATGCACCTTGGAGAGGTGGTTTGTAGAGGTGAAGAGTAATGTACCTTGGAGAGGTGGTTTGTAGAGGTGTAGAGTAATGTACCTTGGAGAGGTGGTTTGTAGAGGTGTAGAGTAATGTACCTTAGAGAGGTGGTTTGTAGAGATGTCGAGTAATGTACCTTGGAGAGGTGGTTTGTAGATTTGTAGAATAATGTACCTTGGAGAGGTGGTTTGTAGAGATGTAGAGTAATGTACCTTGGAGAGGTGGTTTGTAGACATGTAGAGTTACATACCTTTGAGAGGTGGTTTGTAGAGGTGTAGAGTAATATACCTTGGAGAGGTGGTTTGTAGAGGTGTAGAGTAATGTACCTTAGAGAGGTGGTTTGTAGAGGTGTAGAGTAATGTATCTTGGAGAGGTAGTTTGTAGAGGTGTAGAGGTGTAGAGTAATGCACCTTAGAGAGGTGGTTTGTAGAGGTGTAGAAGTTTAGAGTAATGTACTTTAGAGAGGTGGTTTGTAGAGATGTCGAGTAATGTACCCTGGAGAGGTGGTTTGTAGAGGTGTAGAGTAATGTACCTTGGAGAGGTGGTTTGTAGAAGTGTAGAGTAATGCACCTTGGAGAGGTAGTTTGTAGAGGTGTAGATTAATGTACCTTAGAGAGGTGGTTTGTAGAGGTGTAGAGTAATGTATCTTGGAGAGGTAGTTTTTAGAGGTGTAGAGGTGTAGAGTAATGTACCTTAGAGAGGTGGTTTGTAGAGGTGTAGAAGTGTAGAGTAATGTACTTTAGAGAGGTGGTTTGTAGAGATGTCGAGTAATGTACCCTGGAGAGGTGGTTTGTAGAGGTGTAGAGTAATGTACCTTGGAGAGGTGGTTTGTAGAGGTGTAGAATAATGCACCTTGGAGAGGTAGTTTGTAGAGGTGTAGAGTAATGTACCTTGGAGAGGTGGTTTGTAGAGATGTAAGGTTAGGTACCTTGAAGAGGTGGTTTGTAGAGGTGTAGAGTAATGTTCCTTGAAGAGGTGGTTTGTAGAGGTGTAGAGATCTGTACCTTGGAGAGGTGGTTTGTAGAGGTGTAAGGTTATGTACCTTGAAGAGGTGGTTTGTAGAGGTGTAGAGTAATGTACCTTGGAGAGCTGGTTTGTAGAGGTGTAGAGTAATGTACCCTGGAGTGGTGGTTTGTAGAGGTGTAGAGTAATGTACATTGGAGAGGTGGTTTGTAGATGTCTAGAGTAATGTATCCTGGAGAGGTGGTTTGTAGAGGTGTAGAGTAATGTACCTTGAAGAGGTGGTTTGTAGAGATGTAAGGTAATGTCCCTTGGAGAGGTGGTTTGTAGAGGTGTAGAGTAATGTACCTTGGAGAGGTGGTTTGTAGAAGTGTAGAGTAATGTACCTTGGAGAGGTGGTTTGTAGAGATGTAAGGTTATGTACCTTGGAGAGGTGGTTTGTAGAGATATAGAGTAATGTACCTTGGAGAGGTGGTTTGTAGAGGTGTAGAGTAATGTACCTTAGAGAGGTTGTTTGTAGAGGTGTAGAATAATGTACCTTGGAGAGATGGTTTGTAGAGGTGTAAGGTTATGTACCTTGAAGAGAGGCGGTTTGTAGAGGTGTAGAGTAATGCACCTTGGAGAGGTGGTTTGTAGAGGTGTAGAGTAATGTACCTTGGAGAGGTGGTCTGTAGAGATGTAAGGTAATGTACCTTGGAGAGGTGGTTTGTAGAGGTGTAGAGTAATGTACCTTAAAGAGGTGGTTTGTAGAGATGTCAAGTAATGTACCTTGGAGAGGTGGTTTGTAGAGGTGTAGAGTAATGTACCTTGGAGAGGTGGTTTGTAGAGATGTAAGGTAATGTACCATGGAGAGGTGGTTTGTAGAGGTGTAGATTAATGTACCTTGGAGAGGTGGTTTGTAGAAGTGTAGAGTAATGTACCTTGGAGAGGTGGTTTGTAGAGATGTAGGGTTCTGTACCTTGGAGAGGTGGTTTGTAGAGATGTAAGGTTATTAATCTTGGAAAGGTGGTTTGTAGAGATGTAGAGTAATGTACCTTGGAGAGGTGGTTTGTTGAGGTGTAGAATAATGTATCTTGGAGAGGTTGTTTGTAGAGGTGTAGAGTAATGTACCTTGGAGAGGTGGTTTGTAGAGATGTAAGGTTATGTACCTTGAAGAGGTGGTTTGTAGAGGTGTAGAGTAATGCACCTTGGAAAGGTGGTTTGTAGAGATGCAAGGTAATGTACCTTGGAGAGGTAGTTTGTAGAGGTGTAGAGTAATGTACCTTAAAGAGATGGTTTGTAGAGATGTCAAGTAATGTACCTTGGAGAGGTGGTTTGTAGAGGTGTAGAGTAATGTACCTTGGAGAGGTGGTTTGTAGAGGTGTAGAGTAATGTACCTTGGAGAGGTGGTTTGTAGAGATGTAAGGTTATGTACCTTGAAGAGGTGGTTTGTAGAGGTGTAGAGTAATGTACCTTGGAGAGGTGGTTTGTAGAGGTGTAGAGTAATGTACCTTGAGGAGGTGGTTTGTAGAGATGTCAAGTAATGTACCTTGGAGAGGTGGTTTGTAGAGGTGTAGAGTAATGTACCTTGGAGAGGTGGTTTGTAGAGGTGTAGAGTAATGTACCTTGGAGAGGTGGTTTGTAGAGATGTAAGGGTATGTACCTTGAAGAGGTGGTTTGTAGAGGTGTAGAGTAATGCACCTTGGAGAGGTGGTTTGTAGAGGTGTAGAGAATGTACCTTAGAGAGGTGGTTTGTAGAGATGTAAGGTAACGTATCTTGGAGAGGTGGTTTGTAGAGGTGTAGAGTAATGTACCTTAAAGAGGTGGTTTGTAGAGATGTCAAGTAATGTACCTTGGAGGGGTGGTTTGTAGAGGTGTAGAGTAATGTACCTTGGAGAGGTGTTTTATAGAGGTGTAGAGTAATGTACCTTGGAGAGGTGGTTTGTAGAGATGTAAGGTTATGTACCTTGAAGAGGTGGTTTGAAGAGGTGTAGAGTAATGTACCTTGGAGAGGTGGTTTGTAGAGGTGTAGAGTAATGTACCTTGAGGAGGTGGTTTGTAGAGATGTCAAGTAATGTACCTTGGAGAGGTGGTTTGTAGAGATGTTGAGTAATGTACCTTGGAGAGGTGGTTTGTAGGGATGTAAGGTAATGTACCTTTGACAGGTGGTTTGCAGAGATGTAGAGTTACATACCTTGAAGAGGTGTTTTGTTGAGGTGTAGACTAATGTACCTTGGAGAGGTGGTTTGTAGAGGTGTACAGTGATGTACCTTAGGGAGGTGGTTTTTATAGGTGTAGAGTAATGTACCTTGGAGAGGTGGTTTGTAGAGGTGTAGAGTAATGTACCTTGGAGAGGTGGTTTGTTGAGGTGTAGAGTAATGTACCTTGGAGAGGTGGTTTGTAGAGATGTAAGGTTATGTACCTTGAAGAGGTGGGTTGTAGAGTTGTAGAGTAATGTACCTTGAAGAGGTGGTTTGTAGAGGTGTAGAGTTCTGTACCTTGGAGAGGTGGTTTGTAGAGGTGTGGAGGTGTAAGGTTATGTACCTTGAAGAGGTAGTTTGTAGAGGTGTAGGGTAATGAACCCTGGAGAGGTGGTTTTCAGAGATATAGAGTTCTGTACCTTGGAGAGGTGGTTTGTAAAGGTGTAAGGTTATATACCTTGGAGAGGTGGTTTGTAGAGGTGTAGAGTAATGTACCTTGCAGAGGTGGTTTGTAGAGGTGTAGAGTTCTGTACCTTGGAGAGGTGGTTTGTAGAGGTGTAGAGTAATGTAGCTTGGAGAGGTGGTTTGTAGAGATGTAAGGTTATGTACCTTGAACAGAAGGTTTGTAGACGTATAGAGTGATGTACCTTGGAGAGGTGGTTTGTAGAGGTGTAGAGTAATGCACCTTGGAGAGGTGGTTTGTAGAGGTGTAGAGTAATGTACCTTGGAGAGGTGGTTTGTAGAGGTGTAGAGTAATGTACCTTGAAGAGGTGGTTTGTAGAGATGTAAGGTAATGTACCTTTGAGAGGTGGTTTGTAGAGATGTAGAGTTACACACCTTGAAGAGGTGGTTTATAGACATGTAGAGTAATGTACCTTGGAGAGGTGGTTTGTAGAGATGTCGAGTAATGTACCTTGGAGAGGTGGTTTGTAGAGGTGTAGAGTAATGTACCTTGGAGAGGTGGTTTGTAGAGGTGTAGAGTAATGTACCTTGGAGAGGTGGTTTGTAGAGGTGTAGAGTAATGTACCTTGGAGAGGTGGTTTGTAGAAGTGTAGAGGAATGTACCTTGGAGAGGTGGTTTGTAGAGATGTAGGGTTCTGTACCTTGGAGAGGTGGTTTATAGAGATGTAAGGTTATGTACCTTGCAGAGGTGGTTTGTAGAGGTGTAGAGTAATGTACCTTGGAGAGGTGGTTTGTAGAGGTGTAGAGTAATGTACCTTGGAGAGGTGGTTTGTAGAGGTGTAGAGAGTAATGTACCTTGGAGAGGTGGTTTGTAGAGGTGTAGAGTAATGTACCTTGGAGAGGTGGTTTGTAGAGGTGTAGAGTAATGTACCTTGGAGAGGGTATTTGTAGAGGTGTAGAGTAATGTACCTTGGAGAGATGGTTTGTAGAGGTGTAGAGTAATGTACCTTGAAGAGGTGGTTTGTAGAGGTGTAGAGTAATGTATCTTGGAGAGGTGGTTTGTAGAATTGTAGAGTATTATACCTTGGAGAGGTGGTTTGAAGAGGTGTAGAGTAATGTACCTTGAAGAGGTGGTTTGTAGAGGTGTAGAGTAATATACCTTGGAGAGGTTGTTTGTAGAGGTGTAGAGTAATGTACCTTAGAGAGGTGGTTTGTAGAGCTGTCGAGTAATGTACCTTGGAGAGGTGGTTTGTAGAGGTATAGAGGTGTAAGGTTATGTACCTTGGAGAGGTGGTTTGTAGACATGTAGAGTTACATACCTTGGAGAGGTGGTTTGTAGAGGTGTAGAGTAATGTACCTTGGAGAGGTGGTGTGTAGAGGTGTAGATTAATGTACCTTAGAGAGGTGGTTTGTAGAGGTGTAGAGTAATGTATCTTGGAGAGGTAGTTTGTAGAGGTGTAGAGGTGTAGAGTAATGTACCTTAGAGAGGTGGTTTGTAGAGGTGTAGAAGTGTAGAGTAATGTACTTTAGAGAGGTGGTTTGTAGAGATGTCGAGTAATGTACCCTGGAGAGGTGGTTTGTAGAGGTGTAGAGTAATGTACCTTGGAGAGGTGGTTTGTAGAGGTGTAGAATAATGCACCTTGGAGAGGTAGTTTGTAGAGGTGTAGAGTAATGTACCTTGGAGAGGTGGTTTGTAGAGATGTAAGGTTAGGTACCTTGAAGAGGTGGTTTGTAGAGGTGTAGAGTAATGTACCTTGAAGAGGTGGTTTGTAGAGGTGTAGAGTTCTGTACCTTGAAGAGGTGGTTTGTAGAGGTGTAAGGTTATGTACCTTGAAGAGGTGGTTTGTAGAGGTGTAGAGTAATGTACCTTGGAGAGCTGGTTTGTAGAGGTGTAGAGTAATGTACCCTGGAGTGGTGGTTTGTAGAGGTGTAGAGTAATGTACATTGGAGAGGTGGTTTGTAGATGTCTAGAGTAATGTATCCTGGAGAGGTGGTTTGTAGAGGTGTAGAGTAATGTACCTTGAAGAGGTGGTTTGTAGAGATGTAAGGTAATGTACCTTGGAGAGGTGGTTTGTAGAGGTGTAGAGTAATGTACCTTGGAGAGGTGGTTTGTAGAAGTGTAGAGTAATGTACCTTGGAGAGGTGGTTTGTAGAGATGTAAGGTTATGTACCTTGGAGAGGTGGTTTGTAGAGATATAGAGTAATGTACCTTGGAGAGGTGGTTTGTAGAGGTGTAGAGTAATGTACCTTAGAGAGGTTGTTTGTAGAGGTGTAGAATAATGTACCTTGGAGAGATGGTTTGTAGAGCTGTAAGGTTATGTACCTTGAAGAGGCGGTTTGTAGAGGTGTAGAGTAATGCACCTTGGAGAGGTGGTTTGTAGAGGTGTAGAGTAATGTACCTTGGAGAGGTGGTTTGTAGAGATGTAAGGTAATGTACCTTGGAGAGGTGGTTTGTAGAGGTGTAGAGTAATGTACCTTAAAGAGGTGGTTTGTAGAGATGTCAAGTAATGTACCTTGGAGAGGTGGTTTGTAGAGGTGTAGAGTAATGTACCTTGGAGAGGTGGTTTGTAGAGATGTAAGGTAATGTACCATGGAGAGGTGGTTTGTAGAGGTGTAGATTAATGTACCTTGGAGAGGTGGTTTGTAGACATGTAGAGTAATGTACCTTGCAGAGGTGGTTTGTAGAGGTGTACAGTAATGTACCTTGGAGAGGTGGTTTGTAGAGGTGTAGAGTAATGTACCTTAGAGAGGTGGTTTGTAGAGATGTCGAGTAATGTACCTTGGAGAGGTGCTTTGTAGATGTGTAGAATAATGTACCTTGGAGAGGTGGTTTGTAGAAATGTAGAGTAATGTACCTTGGAGAGGTGGTTTGTAGACATGTAGAGTTACATACCTTGGAGAGGTGGTTTGTAGAGGTGTAGAGTAATGTACCTTGGAGAGGTGGTTTGTAGAGGTGTAGATTAATGTACCTTAGAGAGGTGGTTTGTAGAGGTGTAGAGTAATGTATCTTGGAGAGGTAGTTTGTAGAGGTGTAGAGGTGTAGAGTAATGTACCTTAGAGAGGTGGTTTGTAGAGGTGTAGAAGTGTAGAGTAATGTACTTTATAGAGGTGGTTTGTAGAGATGTCGAGTAATGTACCCTGGAGAGGTGGTTTGTAGAGGTGTAAAGTAATGTACCTTGGAGAGGTGGTTTGTAGAGGTGTAGAATAATGCACCTTGGAGAGGTAGTTTGTAGAGGTGTAGAGTAATGTACCTTGGAGAGGTGGTTTGTAGAGATGTAAGGTTAGGTACCTTGAAGAGGTGGTTTGTAGAGGTGTAGAGTAATGTACCTTGAAGAGGTGGTTTGTAGAGGTGTAGAGTTCTGTACCTTGGAGAGGTGGTTTGTAGAGGTGTAGAGTAATGTACCTTGGAGAGGTGGTTTGTAGAGATGTAAGGTAATGTACCTTGGAGAGGTGGTTTGTAGAGGTGTAGAGTAATGTACCTTAAAGAGGTGGTTTGTAGAGATGTCAAGTAATGTACCTTGGAGAGGTGGTTTGTAGAGGTGAAGAGTAATGTACCTTGGAGCGGTGGTTTGTAGAGATGTAAGGTAATGTACCATGGAGAGGTGGTTTGTAGAGGTGTAGATTAATGTACCTTGGAGAGGTGGTTTGTAGAAGTGTAGAGTAATGTACCTTGGAGAGGTGGTTTGTAGAGATGTAGGGTTCTGTACCTTGGAGAGGTGGTTTGTAGAGGTGTAGAGTAATGTACCTTAGAGAGGTTGTTTGTAGAGGTGTAGAATAATGTACCTTGGAGAGATGGTTTGTAGAGGTGTAGAGTAATGTACCTTGGAGAGGTGGTTTGTAGAGATGTAAGGTAATGTACCTTGGAGAGGTGGTTTGTAGAGGTGTAGAGTAATGTACCTTAAAGAGGTGGTTTGTAGAGATGTCAAGTAATGTACCTTGGAGAGGTGGTTTGTAGAGGTGAAGAGTAATGTACCTTGGAGCGGTGGTTTGTAGAGATGTAAGGTAATGTACCATGGAGAGGTGGTTTGTAGAGGTGTAGATTAATGTTCCTTGGAGAGGTGGTTTGTAGAAGTGTAGAGTAATGTACCTTGGAGAGGTGGTTTGTAGAGATGTAGGGTTCTGTACCTTGGAGAGGTGGTTTGTAGAGGTGTAAGGTTATGTACCTTGAAGAGGCGGTTTGTAGAGGTGTAGAGTAATGCACCTTGGAGAGGTGGTTTGTAGAGGTGTAGAGTAATGTACCTTGGAGAGGTGGTTTGTAGAGATGTAAGGTAATGTACCTTGGAGAGGTGGTTTGTAGAGGTGTAGAGTAATGTACCTTAAAGAGGTGGTTTGTAGAGATGTCAAGTAATGTACCTTGGAGAGGTGGTTTGTAGAGGTGAAGAGTAATGTACCTTGGAGCGGTGGTTTGTAGAGATGTAAGGTAATGTACCATGGAGAGGTGGTTTGTAGAGGTGTAGATTAATGTACCTTGGAGAGGTGGTTTGTAGAAGTGTAGAGTAATGTACCTTGGAGAGGTGGTTTGTAGAGATGTAGGGTTCTGTACCTTGGAGAGGTGGTTTGTAGAGATGTAAGGTTATTAATCTTGGAAAGGTGGTTTGTAGAGATGTAGAGTAATGTACCTTGGAGAGGTGGTTTGTTGAGGTGTAGAGTAATGTACCTTGGAGAGGTTGTTTGTAGAGGTGTAGAGTAATGTACCTTGGAGAGGTGGTTTGTAGAGATGTAAGGTTATGTACCTTGAAGAGGTGGTTTGTAGAGGTGTAGAGTAATGCACCTTGGAAAGGTGGTTTGTAGAGATGCAAGGTAATGTACCTTGGAGAGGTGGTTTGTAGAGGTGTAGAGTAATGTACCTTAAAGAGATGGTTTGTAGAGATGTCAAGTAATGTACCTTGGAGAGGTGGTTTGTAGAGGTGTAGAGTAATGTACCTTGGAGAGGTGGTTTGTAGAGGTGTAGAGTAATGTACCTTGGAGAGGTGGTTTGTAGAGATGTAAGGTTATGTACCTTGAAGAGGTGGTTTGTAGAGGTGTAGAGTAATGTACCTTGGAGAGGTGGTTTGTAGAGGTGTAGAGTAATGTACCTTGGAGAGGTGGTTTGTAGAGGTGTAGAGTAATGTACCTTGGAGAGGTGGTTTGTAGAGATGTAAGGGTATGTACCTTGAAGAGGTGGTTTGTAGAGGTGTAGAGTAATGCACCTTGGAGAGGTGGTTTGTAGAGGTGTAGAGAATGTACCTTGGAGAGGTGGTTTGTAGAGATGTAAGGAAACGTACCTTGGAGAGGTGGTTTGTAGAGGTGTAGAGTAATGTACCTTAAAGAGGTGGTTTGTAGAGATGTCAACTAATGTACCTTGGAGGGGTGGTTTGTAGAGGTGTAGAGTAATGTACCTTGGAGAGGTGGTTTGTAGAGGTGTAGAGTAATGTACCTTGGAGAGGTGGTTTGTAGAGATGTAAGGTTATGTACCTTGAAGAGGTGGTTTGTAGAGGTGTAGAGTAATGTACCTTGAGGAGGTGGTTTGTAGAGATGTCAAGTAATGTACCTTGGAGAGGTGGTTTGTAGAGATGTTGAGTAATGTACCTTGGAGAGGTGGTTTTTAGAGATGTAAGGTAATGTACCTTTGAGAGGTGGTTTGCAGAGATGTAGAGTTACATACCTTGAAGAGGTGGTTTGTAGAGGTGTAGAGTAATATACCTTAGGGAGGTGGTTTTTAGAGGTGTAGAGTAATGTACCTTGGAGAGGTGGTTTGTAGAGGTGTAGAGTAATGTACCTTGGAGAGGTGGTTTGTAGAGGTATAGAGTAATGTACCTTGGAGAGGTGGTTTGTAGAGATGTAAGGTTATGTACCTTGAAGAGGTGGGTTGTAGAGGTGTAGAGTAATGTACCTTGGAGAGGTGGTTTGTAGAAGTGTAGAGGAATGTACCTTGGAGAGGTGGTTTGTAGAGATGTAGGGTTCTGTACCTTGGAGAGGTGGTTTATAGAGATGTAAGGTTATGTACCTTGGAGAGGTGGTTTGTAGAGGTGTAGAGTAATGTACCTTGGAGAGGTGGTTTGTAGAGGTGTAGAGTAATGTACCTTGGAGAGGTGGTTTGTAGATGTGTAGAGTAATGTACCTTGGAGAGGGTATTTGTAGAGGTGTAGAGTAATGTACCTTGGAGAGGTGGTTTGTAGAGGTGTAGAGTAATGTACCTTGAAGAAGTGGTTTGTAGAGGTGTAGAGTAATGTACCTTGAGGAGGTGGTTTGTAGAGATGTCAAGTAATGTACCTTGGAGAGGTGGTTTGTAGAGATGTTGAGTAATGTACCTTGGAGAGGTGGTTTGTAGAGATGTAAGGTAATGTACCTTTGAGAGGTGGTTTGCAGAGATGTAGAGTTACATACCTTGAAGAGGTGGTTTGTAGAGGTGTAGACTAATGTACCTTGGAGAGGTGGTTTGTAGAGGTGTACAGTGATGTACCTTAGGGAGGTGGTTTTTATAGGTGTAGAGTAATGTACCTTGGAGAGGTGGTTTGTAGAGGTGTAGAGTAATGTACCTTGGAGAGGTGGTTTGTAGAGGTGTACAGTAATGTACCTTGGAGAGGTGGTTTGTAGAGATGTAAGGTTATGTACCTTGAAGAGGTGGGTTGTAGAGGTGTAGAGTAATGTACCTTGAAGAGGTGGTTTGTAGAGGTGTAGAGTTCTGTACCTTGGAGAGGTGGTTTGTAGAGGTGTGGAGGTGTAAGGTTATGTACCTTGAAGAGGTGGTTTGTAGAGGTGTAGGGTAATGAACCTTGGAGAGGTGGTTTTCAGAGATATAGAGTTCTGTACCTTGGAGAGGTGGTTTGTAAAGGTGTAAGGTTATATACCTTGGAGAGGTGGTTTGTAGAGGTGTAGAGTAATGTACCTTGCAGAGGTGGTTTGTAGAGGTGTAGAGTTCTGTACCTTGGAGAGGTGGTTTGTAGAGGTGTAGAGTAATGTAGCTTGGAGAGGTGGTTTGTAGAGATGTAAGGTTATTTACCTTGAACAGAAGGTTTGTAGACGTATAGAGTAATGTACCTTGGAGAGGTGGTTTGTAGAGGTGTAGAGAAATGCACCTTGGAGAGGTGGTTTGTAGAGGTGTAGAGTAATGTACCTTGGAGAGGTGGTTTGTAGAGGTGTAGAGTAATGTACCTTGAAGAGGTGGTTTGTAGAGATGTAAGGTAATGTACCTTTGAGAGGTGGTTTGTAGAGATGTAGAGTTACACACCTTGAAGAGGTGGTTTATAGACATGTAGAGTAATGTACCTTGGAGAGGTGGTTTGTAGAGATGTCGAGTAATGTACCTTGGAGAGGTGGTTTGTAGATGTGTAGAGTAATGTACCTTGGAGAGGTGGTTTGTAGAGGTATAGAGTAATGTACCTTGAAGAGGTGGTATGTAGAGATGTAAGGTAATGTATCTTTGAGCGGTGGTTTGTAGAGGTGTACAGTGATGTACCTTAGGGAGGTGGTTTTTAGAGGTGTAGAGTAATGTACCTTGGAGAGGTGGTTTGTAGAGGTGTAGAGTAATGTACTTTGGAGAGGTGGTTTGTAGAGGTGTAGAGTAATGTACCTTGGAGAGGTGGTTTGTAGAGGTGTAGAGTAATGTACCTTGGAGAGGTGGTTTGTAGAGATGTAAGGTTATGTACCTTGAAGAGGTGGGTTGTAGAGGTGTAGAGTAATGTACCTTGGAGAAGTGGTTTGTAGATGTGTAGAATAATGTACCTTGGAGATGTGGTTTGTAGAGGTGTAGAGTAATGTACCTTGGAGAGGTGGTTTGTAGAGGTGTAGAGTAATGTACCTTGCAGAGGTGGTTTGTAGAGGTGTACAGTAATGTACCTTGGAGAGGTGGTTTGTAGAGGTGTAGAGTAATGTACCTTGGAGAGGTGGTTTGTAGAGGTGTAGAGTAATGTACCTTGGAGACGTGGTTTGTAGAGGTGTAGAGTAATGTACCATGCAGAGGTGGTTTGTAGAGCTGTAGAGTAATGTACCTTGGAGAGGTGGTTTGTGGAGGTGTAGAGTAATGTACCTTGGAGAGGTGGTTTGTAGAGGTATAGAGGTGTAAGGTTATGTACCTTGAAGAGGTGGTTTGTAGAGGTGTAGAGTAATGTACCTTGGAGAAGTGGTTTGTAGATGTGTAGAATAATGTACCTTGGAGATGTGGTTTGTAGAGGTGTAGAGTAATGTACCTTGGAGAGGTGGTTTGTAGAGGTGTAGAGTAATGTACCTTGCAGAGGTGGTTTGTAGAGGTGTACAGTAATGTACCTTGGAGAGGTGGTTTGTAGAGGTGTAGAGTAATGTACCTTGGAGAGGTGGTTTGTAGAGGTGTAGAGTAATGTACCTTGGAGACGTGGTTTGTAGAGGTGTAGAGTAATGTACCATGCAGAGGTGGTTTGTAGAGCTGTAGAGTAATGTACCTTGGAGAGGTGGTTTGTGGAGGTGTAAGAGTAATGTACCTTGGAGAGGTTGTTTGTGGAGCTGTAAGAGTAATGTACCTTGGAGAGGTGGTTTGTAGAGGTGTAAAGTAATGCACCTTGGAGAGGTGGTTTGTAGAGGTGAAGAGTAATGTACCTTGGAGAGGTGGTTTGTAGAGGTGTAGAGTAATGTACCTTGGAGAGGTGGTTTGTAGAGGTGTAGAGTAATGTACCTTAGAGAGGTGGTTTGTAGAGATGTCGAGTAATGTACCTTGGAGAGGTGGTTTGTAGATTTGTAGAATAATGTACCTTGGAGAGGTGGTTTGTAGAGATGTAGAGTAATGTACCTTGGAGAGGTGGTTTGTAGACATGTAGAGTTACATACCTTGGAGAGGTGGTTTGTAGAGGTGTAGAGTAATATACCTTGGAGAGGTGGTTTGTAGAGGTGTAGAGTAATGTACCTTAGAGAGGTGGTTTGTAGAGGTGTAGAGTAATGTATCTTGGAGAGGTAGTTTGTAGAGGTGTAGAGGTGTAGAGTAATGTACCTTAGAGAGGTGGTTTGTAGAGGTGTAGAAGTTTAGAGTAATGTACTTTAGAGAGGTGGTTTGTAGAGATGTCGAGTAATGTACCCTGGAGAGGTGGTTTGTAGAGGTGTAGAGTAATGTACCTTGGAGAGGTGGTTTGTAGAAGTGTAGAGTAATGCACCTTGGAGAGGTAGTTTGTAGAGGTGTAGATTAATGTACCTTAGAGAGGTGGTTTGTAGAGGTGTAGAGTAATGTATCTTGGAGAGGTAGTTTTTAGAGGTGTAGAGGTGTAGAGTAATGTACCTTAGAGAGGTGGTTTGTAGAGGTGTAGAAGTGTAGAGTAATGTACTTTAGAGAGGTGGTTTGGAGAGATGTCGAGTAATGTACCCTGGAGAGGTGGTTTGTAGAGGTGTAGAGTAATGTACCTTGGAGAGGTGGTTTGTAGAGGTGTAGAATAATGCACCTTGGAGAGGTAGTTTGAAGAGGTGTAGAGTAATGTACCTTGGAGAAGTGGTTTGTAGAGATGTAAGGTTAGGTACCTTGAAGAGGTGGTTTGTAGAGGTGTAGAGTAATGTACCTTGAAGAGGTGGTTTGTAGAGGTGTAGAGATCTGTACCTTGGAGAGGTGGTTTGTAGAGGTGTAAGGTTATGTACCTTGAAGAGGTGGTTTGTAGAGGTGTAGAGTAATGTACCTTGGAGAGCTGGTTTGTAGAGGTGTAGAGTAATGTACCCTGGAGTGGTGGTTTGTAGAGGTGTAGAGTAATGTACATTGGAGAGGTGGTTTGTAGATGTCTAGAGTAATGTATCCTGGAGAGGTGGTTTGTAGAGGTGTAGAGTAATGTACCTTGAAGAGGTGGTTTGTAGAGATGTAAGGTAATGTCCCTTGGAGAGGTGGTTTGTAGAGGTGTAGAGTAATGTACCTTGGAGAGGTGGTTTGTAGAAGTGTAGAGTAATGTACCTTGGAGAGGTGGTTTGAAGAGATGTAAGGTTATGTACCTTGGAGAGGTGGTTTGTAGAGATATAGAGTAATGTACCTTGGATAGGTGGTTTGTAGAGGTGTAGAGTAATGTACCTTAGAGAGGTTGTTTGTAGAGGTGTAGAATAATGTACCTTGGAGAGATGGTTTGTAGAGGTGTAAGGTTATGTACCTTGAAGAGAGGCGGTTTGTAGAGGTGTAGAGTAATGCACCTTGGAGAGGTGGTTTGTAGAGGTGTAGAGTAATGTACCTTGGAGAGGTGGTCTGTAGAGATGTAAGGTAATGTACCTTGGAGAGGTGGTTTGTAGAGGTGTAGAGTAATGTACCTTAAAGAGGTGGTTTGTAGAGATGTCAAGTAATGTACCTTGGAGAGGTGGTTTGTAGAGGTGTAGAGTAATGTACCTTGGAGAGGTGGTTTGTAGAGATGTAAGGTAATGTACCATGGAGAGGTGGTTTGTAGAGGTGTAGATTAATGTACCTTGGAGAGGTGGTTTGTAGAAGTGTAGAGTAATGTACCTTGGAGAGGTGGTTTGTAGAGATGTAGGGTTCTGTACCTTGGAGAGGTGGTTTGTAGAGATGTAAGGTTATTAATCTTGGAAAGGTGGTTTGTAGAGATGTAGAGTAATGTACCTTGGAGAGGTGGTTTGTTGAGGTGTAGAATAATGTACCTTGGAGAGGTTGTTTGTAGAGGTGTAGAGTAATGTACCTTGGAGAGGTGGTTTGTAGAGATGTAAGGTAATGTACCTTGAAGAGGTGGTTTGTAGAGGTGTAGAGTAATGCACCTTGGAAAGGTGGTTTGTAGAGATGCAAGGTAATGTACCTTGGAGAGGTGGTTTGTAGAGGTGTAGAGTAATGTACCTTAAAGAGATGGTTTGTAGAGATGTCAAGTAATGTACCTTGGAGAGGTGGTTTGTAGAGGTGTAGAGTAATGTACCTTGGAGAGGTGGTTTGTAGAGGTGTAGAGTAATGTACCTTGGAGAGGTGGTTTGTAGAGATGTAAGGTTATGTACCTTGAAGAGGTGGTTTGTAGAGGTGTAGAGTAATATACCTTGGAGAGGTGGTTTGTAGAGGTGTAGAGTAATGTACCTTGAGGAGGTGGTTTGTAGAGATGTCAAGTAATGTACCTTGGAGAGGTGGTTTGTAGAGGTGTAGAGTAATGTACCTTGGAGAGGTGGTTTGTAGAGGTGTAGAGTAATGTACCTTGGAGAGGTGGTTTGTAGAGATGTAAGGGTATGTACCTTGAAGAGGTGGTTTGTAGAGGTGTAGAGTAATGCACCTTGGAGAGGTGGTTTGTAGAGGTGTAGAGAATGTACCTTAGAGAGGTGGTTTGTAGAGATGTAAGGTAACGTATCTTGGAGAGGTGGTTTGTAGAGGTGTAGAGTAATGTACCTTAAAGAGGTGGTTTGTAGAGATGTCAAGTAATGTACCTTGGAGGGGTGGTTTGTAGAGGTGTAGAGTAATGTACCTTGGAGAGGTGGTTTATAGAGGTGTAGAGTAATGTACCTTGGAGAGGTGGTTTGTAGAGATGTAAGGTTATGTACCTTGAAGAGGTGGTTTGTAGAGGTGTAGAGTAATGTACCTTGGAGAGGTGGTTTGTAGAGGTGTAGAGTAATGTACCTTGAGGAGGTGGTTTGTAGAGATGTCAAGTAATGTACCTTGGAGAGGTGGTTTGTAGAGATGTTGAGTAATGTACCTTGGAGAGGTGGTTTGTAGGGATGTAAGGTAATGTACCTTTGAGAGGTGGTTTGCAGAGATGTAGAGTTACATACCTTGAAGAGGTGTTTTGTTGAGGTGTAGACTAATGTACCTTGGAGAGGTGGTTTGTAGAGGTGTACAGTGATGTACCTTAGGGAGGTGGTTTTTATAGGTGTAGAGTAATGTACCTTGGAGAGGTGGTTTGTAGAGGTGTAGAGTAATGTACCTTGGAGAGGTGGTTTGTTGAGGTGTAGAGTAATGTACCTTGGAGAGGTGGTTTGTAGAGATGTAAGGTTATGTACCTTGAAGAGGTGGGTTGTAGAGTTGTAGAGTAATGTACCTTGAAGAGGTGGTTTGTAGAGGTGTAGAGTTCTGTACCTTGGAGAGGTGGTTTGTAGAGGTGTGGAGGTGTAAGGTTATGTACCTTGAAGAGGTAGTTTGTAGAGGTGTAGGGTAATGAACCTTGGAGAGGTGGTTTTCAGAGATATAGAGTTCTGTACCTTGGAGAGGTGGTTTGTAAAGGTGTAAGGTTATATACCTTGGAGAGGTGGTTTGTAGAGGTGTAGAGTAATGTACCTTGCAGAGGTGGTTTGTAGAGGTGTAGAGTTCTGTACCTTGGAGAGGTGGTTTGTAGAGGTGTAGAGTAATGTAGCTTGGAGTGGTGGTTTGTAGAGATGTAAGGTTATGTACCTTGAACAGAAGGTTTGTAGATGTATAGAGTGATGTACCTTGGAGAGGTGGTTTGTAGAGGTGTAGAGTAATGCACCTTGGATAGGTGGTTTGTAGAGGTGTAGAGTAATGTACCTTGGAGAGGTGGTTTGTAGAGGTGTAGAGTAATGCACCTTGGAGAGGTGGTTTGTAGAGGTGTAGAGTAATGTACCTTGAAGAGGTGGTTTGTAGAGATGTAAGGTAATGTACCTTTGAGAGGTGGTTTGTAGAGATGTAGAGTTACACACCTTGAAGAGGTGGTTTATAGACATGTAGAGTAATGTACCTTGGAGAGGTGGTTTGTAGAGATGTCGAGTAATGTACCTTGGAGAGGTGGTTTGTAGAGGTGTAGAGTAATGTACCTTGGAGAGGTGGTTTGTAGAGGTGTAGAGTAATGTACCTTGGAGAGGTGGTTTGTAGAGGTGTAGAGTAATGTACCTTGGAGAGGTGGTTTGTAGAAGTGTAGAGGAATGTACCTTGGAGAGGTGGTTTGTAGAGATGTAGAGTAATGTACCTTGGAGAGGTGGTTTGTAGAGGTGTAGAGTAATGTACCTTGAAGAGGTGGTTTGTAGAGATGTAAGGTAATGTACCTTTGAGAGGTGGTTTGTAGAGATGTAGAGTTACACACCTTGAAGAGGTGGTTTATAGACATGTAGAGTAATGTACCTTGGAGAGGTGGTTTGTAGAGATGTCGAGTAATGTACCTTGGAGAGGTGGTTTGTAGAGGTGTAGAGTAATGTACCTTGCAGAGGTGGTTTGTAGAGGTGTAGAGTAATGTACCTTGGAGAGGTGGTTTGTAGAGGTGTAGAGTAATGTACCTTGGAGAGGGTATTTGTAGAGGTGTAGAGTAATGTACCTTGGAGAGATGGTTTGTAGAGGTGTAGAGTAATGTACCTTGAAGAGGTGGTTTGTAGAGGTGTAGAGTAATGTATCTTGGAGAGGTGGTTTGTAGAATTGTAGAGTATTATACCTTGGAGAGGTGGTTTGAAGAGGTGTAGAGTAATGTACCTTGAAGAGGTGGTTTGTAGAGGTGTAGAGTAATATACCTTGGAGAGGTGGTTGGTAGAGGTGTAGAGTAATGTACCTTAGAGAGGTGGTTTGTAGAGCTGTCGAGTAATGTACCTTGGAGAGGTGGTTTGTAGAGGTATAGAGGTGTAAGGTTATGTACCTTCGAGAGGTGGTTTGTAGACATGTAGAGTTACATACCTTGGAGAGGTGGTTTGTAGAGGTGTAGAGTAATGTACCTTGGAGAGGTGGTGTGTAGAGGTGTAGATTAATGTACCTTAGAGAGGTGGTTTGTAGAGGTGTAGAGTAATGTATCTTGGAGAGGTAGTTTGTAGAGGTGTAGAGGTGTAGAGTAATGTACCTTAGAGAGGTGGTTTGTAGAGGTGTAGAAGTGTAGAGTAATGTACTTTAGAGAGGTGGTTTGTAGAGATGTCGAGTAATGTACCCTGGAGAGGTGGTTTGTAGAGGTGTAGAGTAATGTACCTTGGAGAGGTGGTTTGTAGAGGTGTAGAATAATGCACCTTGGAGAGGTAGTTTGTAGAGGTGTAGAGTAATGTACCTTGGAGAGGTGGTTTGTAGAGATGTAAGGTTAGGTACCTTGAAGAGGTGGTTTGTAGAGGTGTAGAGTAATGTACCTTGAAGAGGTGGTTTGTAGAGGTGTAGAGTTCTGTACCTTGGAGAGGTGGTTTGTAGAGGTGTAAGGTTATGTACCTTGAAGAGGTGGTTTGTAGAGGTGTAGAGTAATGTACCTTGGAGAGCTGGTTTGTAGAGGTGTAGAGTAATGTACCCTGGAGTGGTGGTTTGTAGAGGTGTAGAGTAATGTACATTGGAGAGGTGGTTTGTAGATGTCTAGAGTAATGTATCCTGGAGAGGTGGTTTGTAGAGGTGTAGAGTAATGTACCTTGAAGAGGTGGTTTGTAGAGATGTAAGGTAATGTACCTTGGAGAGGTGGTTTGTAGAGGTGTAGAGTAATGTACCTTGGAGAGGTGGTTTGTAGAAGTGTAGAGTAATGTACCTTGGAGAGGTGGTTTGTAGAGATGTAAGGTTATGTACCTTGGAGAGGTGGTTTGTAGAGATATAGAGTAATGTACCTTGGAGAGGTGGTTTGTAGAGGTGTAGAGTAATGTACCTTAGAGAGGTGGTTTGTAGAGATGTCGAGTAATGTACCTTGGAGAGGTGCTTTGTAGATGTGTAGAATAATGTACCTTGGAGAGGTGGTTTGTAGAAATGTAGAGTAATGTACCTTGGAGTGGTGGTTTGTAGACATGTAGAGTTACATACCTTGGAGAGGTGGTTTGTAGAGGTGTAGAGTAATGTACCTTGGAGAGGTGGTTTGTAGAGGTGTAGATTAATGTACCTTAGAGAGGTGGTTTGTAGAGGTGTAGAGTAATGTATCTTGGAGAGGTAGTTTGTAGAGGTGTAGAGGTGTAGAGTAATGTACCTTAGAGAGGTGGTTTGTAGAGGTGTAGAAGTGTAGAGTAATGTACTTTATAGAGGTGGTTTGTAGAGATGTCGAGTAATGTACCCTGGAGAGGTGGTTTGTAGAGGTGTAGAGTAATGTACCTTGGAGAGGTGGTTTGTAGAGGTGTAGAATAATGCACCTTGGAGAGGTAGTTTGTAGAGGTGTAGAGTAATGTACCTTGGAGAGGTGGTTTGTAGAGATGTAAGGTTAGGTACCTTGAAGGGGTGGTTTGTAGAGGTGTAGAGTAATGTACCTTGAAGAGGTGGTTTGTAGAGGTGTAGAGTTCTGTACCTTGGAGATTTGGTTTGTAGAGGTGTAAGGTTATGTACCTTGAAGAGGTGGTTTGTAGAGGTGTAGAGTAATGTACCTTGGAGAGCTGGTTTGTAGAGGTGTAGAGTAATGTACCCTGGAGTGGTGGTTTGTAGAGGTGTAGAGTAATGTACATTGGAGAGGTGGTTTGTAGATGTCTAGAGTAATGTATCCTGGAGAGGTGGTTTGTAGAGGTGTAGAGTAATGTACCTTGAAGAGGTGGTTTGTAGAGATGTAAGGTAATGTACCTTGGAGAGGTGGTTTGTAGAGGTGTAGAGTAATGTACCTTGGAGAGGTGGTTTGTAGAAGTGTAGAGTAATGTACCTTGGAGAGGTGGTTTGTAGAGATGTAAGTTTATGTACCTTGGAGAGGTGGTTTGTAGAGATATAGAGTAATGTACCTTGGAGAGGTGGTTTGTAGAGGTGTAGAGTAATGTACCTTAGAGAGGTTGTTTGTAGAGGTGTAGAATAATGTACCTTGGAGAGATGGTTTGTAGAGGTGTAAGGTTATGTACCTTGAAGAGGCGGTTTGTAGAGGTGTAGAGTAATGCACCTTGGAGAGGTGGTTTGTAGAGGTGTAGAGTAATGTACCTTGGAGAGGTGGTTTGTAGAGATGTAAGGTAATGTACCTTGGAGAGGTGGTTTGTAGAGGTGTAGAGTAATGTACCTTAAAGAGGTGGTTTGTAGAGATGTCAAGTAATGTACCTTGGAGAGGTGGTTTGTAGAGGTGTAGAGTAATGTACCTTGGAGCGGTGGTTTGTAGAGATGTAAGGTAATGTACCATGGAGAGGTGGTTTGTAGAGGTGTAGATTAATGTACCTTGGAGAGGTGGTTTGTAGAAGTGTAGAGTAATGTACCCTGGAGAGGTGGTTTGTAGAGATGTAGGGTTATGTACCTTGGAGAGGTGGTTTGTAGAGATGTAAGGTTATTAATCTTGGAAAGGTGGTTTGTAGAGATGTAGAGTAATGTACCTTGGAGAGGTGGTTTGTTGAGGTGTAGAGTAATGTACCTTGGAGAGGTTGTTTGTAGAGGTGTAGAGTAATGTACCTTGGAGAGGTGGTTTGTAGAGATGTAAGGTTATGTACCTTGAAGAGGTGGTTTGTAGAGGTGTAGAGTAATGCACCTTGGAAAGGTGGTTTGTAGAGATGCAAGGTAATGTACCTTGGAGAGGTGGTTTGTAGAGGTGTAGAGTAATGTACCTTAAAGAGATGGTTTGTAGAGATGTCAAGTAATGTACCTTGGAGAGGTGGTTTGTAGAGGTGTAGAGTAATGTACCTTGGAGAGGTGGTTTGTAGAGGTGTAGAGTAATGTACCTTGGAGAGGTTTTTTGTAGAGGTGTAGAGTAATGTACCTTGGATAGGTGGTTTGTAGAGGTGTAGAGTAATGTACCTTGGAGAGGTGGTTTGTAGAAGTGTAGAGGAATGTACCTTGGAGAGGTGGTTTGTAGAGATGTAGAGTAATGTACCTTGGAGAGGTGGTTTGTAGAGGTATAGAGTAATGTACCTTGAAGAGGTGGTTTGTAGAGATGTAAGGTAATGTACCTTTGAGAGGTGGTTTGTAGAGGTGTACAGTGATGTACCTTAGGGAGGTGGTTTTTAGAGGTGTAGAGTAATGTACCTTGGAGAGGTGGTTTGTAGAGGTGTAGAGTAATGTACCTTGGAGAGGTGGTTTGTAGAGGTGTAGAGTAATGTACCTTGGAGAGGTGGTTTGTAGAGGTGTAGAGTAATGTACCTTGGAGAGGTGGTTTGTAGAAGTGTAGAGGAATGTACCTTGGAGAGGAGGTTTGTAGAGATGTAGGGTTCTGTACCTTGGAGAGGTGGTTTATAGAGATGTAAGGTTATGTACCTTGGAGAGGTGGTTTGTAGAGGTGCAGAGTAATGTACCTTGGAGAGGTGGTTTGTAGAGATGTAAGGGTATGTACCTTGAAGAGGTGGTTTGTAGAGGTGTAGAGTAATGCACCTTGGAGAGGTGGTTTGTAGAGGTGTAGAGAATGTACCTTAGAGAGGTGGTTTGTAGAGATGTAAGGTAACGTATCTTGGAGAGGTGGTTTGTAGAGGTGTAGAGTAATGTACCTTAAAGAGGTGGTTTGTAGAGATGTCAAGTAATGTACCTTGGAGAGGTGGTTTGTAGAGGTGTAGAGTAATGTACCTTGGAGAGGTGGTTTGTAGAGGTGTAGAGTAATGTACCTTGGAGAGGTGGTTTGTAGAGATGTAAGGGTATGTACCTTGAAGAGGTGGTTTGTAGAGGTGTAGAGTAATGCACCTTGGAGAGGTGGTTTGTAGAGGTGTAGAGAATGTACCTTAGAGAGGTGGTTTGTAGAGATGTAAGGTAACGTATCTTGGAGAGGTGGTTTGTAGAGGTGTAGAGTAATGTACCTTAAAGAGGTGGTTTGTAGAGATGTCAAGTAATGTACCTTGGAGGGGTGGTTTGTAGAGGTGTAGAGTAATGTACCTTGGAGAGGTGGTTTATAGAGGTGTAGAGTAATGTACCTTGGAGAGGTGGTTTGTAGAGATGTAAGGTTATGTACCTTGAAGAGGTGGTTTGTAGAGGTGTAGAGTAATGTACCTTGGAGAGGTGGTTTGTAGAGGTGTAGAGTAATGTACCTTGAGGAGGTGGTTTGTAGAGATGTCAAGTAATGTACCTTGGAGAGGTGGTTTGTAGAGATGTTGAGTAATGTACCTTGGAGAGGTGGTTTGTAGGGATGTAAGGTAATGTACCTTTGAGAGGTGGTTTGCAGAGATGTAGAGTTACATACCTTGAAGAGGTGTTTTGTTGAGGTGTAGACTAATGTACCTTGGAGAGGTGGTTTGTAGAGGTGTACAGTGATGTACCTTAGGGAGGTGGTTTTTATAGGTGTAGAGTAATGTACCTTGGAGAGGTGGTTTGTAGAGGTGTAGAGTAATGTACCTTGGAGAGGTGGTTTGTTGAGGTGTAGAGTAATGTACCTTGGAGAGGTGGTTTGTAGAGATGTAAGGTTATGTACCTTGAAGAGGTGGGTTGTAGAGTTGTAGAGTAATGTACCTTGAAGAGGTGGTTTGTAGAGGTGTAGAGTTCTGTACCTTGGAGAGGTGGTTTGTAGAGGTGTGGAGGTGTAAGGTTATGTACCTTGAAGAGGTAGTTTGTAGAGGTGTAGGGTAATGAACCTTGGAGAGGTGGTTTTCAGAGATATAGAGTTCTGTACCTTGGAGAGGTGGTTTGTAAAGGTGTAAGGTTATATACCTTGGAGAGGTGGTTTGTAGAGGTGTAGAGTAATGTACCTTGCAGAGGTGGTTTGTAGAGGTGTAGAGTTCTGTACCTTGGAGAGGTGGTTTGTAGAGGTGTAGAGTAATGTAGCTTGGAGTGGTGGTTTGTAGAGATGTAAGGTTATGTACCTTGAACAGAAGGTTTGTAGATGTATAGAGTGATGTACCTTGGAGAGGTGGTTTGTAGAGGTGTAGAGTAATGCACCTTGGAGAGTTGGTTTGTAGAGGTGTAGAGTAATGTACCTTGGAGAGGTGGTTTGTAGAGGTGTAGAGTAATGTACCTTGAAGAGGTGGTTTGTAGAGATGTAAGGTAATGTACCTTTGAGAGGTGGTTTGTAGAGATGTAGAGTTACACACCTTGAAGAGGTGGTTTATAGACATGTAGATTAATGTACCTTGGAGAGGTGGTTTGTAGAGATGTCGAGTAATGTACCTTGGAGAGGTGGTTTGTAGAGGTGTAGAGTAATGTACCTTGGAGAGGTGGTTTGTAGAGGTGTAGAGTAATGTACCTTGGAGAGGTGGTTTGTATAGGTGTAGAGTAATGTACCTTGGAGAGGTGGTTTGTAGAAGTGTAGAGGAATGTACCTTGGAGAGGTGGTTTGTAGAGATGTAGAGTAATGTACCTTGGAGAGGTGGTTTGTAGAGGTGTAGAGTAATGTACCTTGAAGAGGTGGTTTGTAGAGATGTAAGGTAATGTACCTTTGAGAGGTGGTTTGTAGAGATGTAGAGTTACACACCTTGAAGAGGTGGTTTATAGACATGTAGAGTAATGTACCTTGGAGAGGTGGTTTGTAGAGATGTCGAGTAATGTACCTTGGAGAGGTGGTTTGTAGAGGTGTAGAGTAATGTACCTTGCAGAGGTGGTTTGTAGAGGTGTAGAGTAATTTACCTTGGAGAGGTGGTTTGTAGAGGTGTAGAGTAATGTACCTTGGAGAGGGTATTTGTAGAGGTGTAGAGTAATGTACCTTGGAGAGATGGTTTGTAGAGGTGTAGAGTAATGTACCTTGAAGAGGTGGTTTGTAGAGGTGTAGAGTAATGTATCTTGGAGAGGTGGTTTGTAGAATTGTAGAGTATTATACCTTGGAGAGGTGGTTTGAAGAGGTGTAGAGTAATGTACCTTGAAGAGGTGGTTTGTAGAGGTGTAGAGTAATATACCTTGGAGAGGTGGTCTGTAGAGGTGTAGAGTAATGTACCTTAGAGAGGTGGTTTGTAGAGCTGTCGAGTAATGTACCTTGGAGAGGTGGTTTGTAGAGGTATAGAGGTGTAAGGTTATGTACCTTGGAGAGGTGGTTTGTAGACATGTAGAGTTACATACCTTGGAGAGGTGGTTTGTAGAGGTGTAGAGTAATGTACCTTGGAGAGGTGGTGTGTAGAGGTGTAGATTAATGTACCTTAGAGAGGTGGTTTGTAGAGGTGTAGAGTAATGTATCTTGGAGAGGTAATTTGTAGAGGTGTAGAGGTGTAGAGTAATGTACCTTAGAGAGGTGGTTTGTAGAGGTGTAGAAGTGTAGAGTAATGTACTTTAGAGAGGTGGTTTGTAGAGATGTCGAGTAATGTACCCTGGAGAGGTGGTTTGTAGAGGTGTAGAGTAATGTACCTTGGAGAGGTGGTTTGTAGAGGTGTAGAATAATGCACCTTGGAGAGGTAGTTTGTAGAGGTGTAGAGTAATGTACCTTGGAGAGGTGGTTTGTAGAGATGTAAGGTTAGGTACCTTGAAGAGGTGGTTTGTAGAGGTGTAGAGTAATGTACCTTGAAGAGGTGGTTTGTAGAGGTGTAGAGTTCTGTACCTTGGAGAGGTGGTTTGTAGAGGTGTAAGGTTATGTACCTTGAAGAGGTGGTTTGTAGAGGTGTAGAGTAATGTACCTTGGAGAGCTGGTTTGTAGAGGTGTAGAGTAATGTACCCTGGAGTGGTGGTTTGTAGAGGTGTAGAGTAATGTACATTGGAGAGGTGGTTTGTAGATGTCTAGAGTAATGTATCCTGGAGAGGTGGTTTGTAGAGGTGTAGAGTAATGTACCTTGAAGAGGTGGTTTGTAGAGATGTAAGGTAATGTACCTTGGAGAGGTGGTTTGTAGAGGTGTAGAGTAATGTACCTTGGAGAGGTGGTTTGTAGAAGTGTAGAGTAATGTACCTTGGAGAGGTGGTTTGTAGAGATGTAAGGTTATGTACCTTGGAGAGGTGGTTTGTAGAGATATAGAGTAATGTACCTTGGAGAGGTGGTTTGTAGAGGTGTAGAGTAATGTACCTTAGAGAGGTGGTTTGTAGAGATGTCGAGTAATGTACCTTGGAGAGGTGCTTTGTAGATGTGTAGAATAATGTACCTTGGAGAGGTGGTTTGTAGAAATGTAGAGTAATGTACCTTGGAGAGGTGGTTTGTAGACATGTAGAGTTACATACCTTGGAGAGGTGGTTTGTAGAGGTGTAGAGTAATGTACCTTGGAGAGGTGGTTTGTAGAGGTGTAGATTAATGTACCTTAGAGAGGTGGTTTGTAGAGGTGTAGAGTAATGTATCTTGGAGAGGTAGTTTGTAGAGGTGTAGAGGTGTAGAGTAATGTACCTTAGAGAGGTGGTTTGTAGAGGTGTAGAAGTGTAGAGTAATGTACTTTATAGAGGTGGTTTGTAGAGATGTCGAGTAATGTACCCTGGAGAGGTGGTTTGTAGAGGTGTAGAGTAATGTACCTTGGAGAGGTGGTTTGTAGAGGTGTAGAATAATGCACCTTGGAGAGGTAGTTTGTAGAGGTGTAGAGTAATGTACCTTGGAGAGGTGGTTTGTAGAGATGTAAGGTTAGGTACCTTGAAGAGGTGGTTTGTAGAGGTGTAGAGTAATGTACCTTGAAGAGGTGGTTTGTAGAGGTGTAGAGTTCTGTACCTTGGAGAGGTGGTTTGTAGAGGTGTAAGGTTATGTACCTTGAAGAGGTGGTTTGTAGAGGTGTAGAGTAATGTACCTTGGAGAGCTGGTTTGTAGAGGTGTAGAGTAATGTACCCTGGAGTGGTGGTTTGTAGAGGTGTAGAGTAATGTACATTGGAGAGGTGGTTTGTAGATGTCTAGAGTAATGTATCCTGGAGAGGTGGTTTGTAGAGGTGTAGAGTAATGTACCTTGAAGAGGTGGTTTGTAGAGATGTAAGGTAATGTACCTTGGAGAGGTGGTTTGTAGAGGTGTAGAGTAATGTACCTTGGAGAGGTGGTTTGTAGAAGTGTAGAGTAATGTACCTTGGAGAGGTGGTTTGTAGAGATGTAAGGTTATGTACCTTGGAGAGGTGGTTTGTAGAGATATAGAGTGATGTACCTTGGAGAGGTGGTTTGTAGAGGTGTAGAGTAATGTACCTTAGAGAGGTTGTTTGTAGAGGTGTAGAATAATGTACCTTGGAGAGATGGTTTGTAGAGGTGTAAGGTTATGTACCTTGAAGAGGCGGTTTGTAGAGGTGTAGAGTAATGCACCTTGGAGAGGTGGTTTGTAGAGGTGTAGAGTAATGTACCTTGGAGAGGTGGTTTGTAGAGATGTAAGGTAATGTACCTTGGAGAGGTGGTTTGTAGAGGTGTAGAGTAATGTACCTTAAAGAGGTGGTTTGTAGAGATGTCAAGTAATGTACCTTGGAGAGGTGGTTTGTAGAGGTGTAGAGTAATGTACCTTGGAGCGGTGGTTTGTAGAGATGTAAGGTAATGTACCATGGAGAGGTGGTTTGTAGAGGTGTAGATTAATGTACCTTGGAGAGGTGGTTTGTAGAAGTGTAGAGTAATGTACCCTGGAGAGGTTGTTTGTAGAGATGTAGGGTTATGTACCTTGGAGAGGTGGTTTGTAGAGATGTAAGGTTATTAATCTTGGAAAGGTGGTTTGTAGAGATGTAGAGTAATGTACCTTGGAGAGGTGGTTTGTTGAGCTGTAGAGTAATGTACCTTGGAGAGGTTGTTTGTAGAGGTGTAGAGTAATGTACCTTGGAGAGGTGGTTTGTAGAGATGTAAGGTTATGTACCTTGAAGAGGTGGTTTGTAGAGGTGTAGAGTAATGCACCTTGGAAAGGTGGTTTGTAGAGATGCAAGGTAATGTACCTTGGAGAGGTGGTTTGTAGAGGTGTAGAGTAATGTACCTTAAAGAGATGGTTTGTAGAGATGTCAAGTAATGTACCTTGGAGAGGTGGTTTGTAGAGGTGTAGAGTAATGTACCTTGGAGAGGTGGTTTGTAGAGGTGTAGAGTAATGTACCTTGGAGAGGTGGTTTGTAGAGATGTAAGGTTATGTACCTTGAAGAGGTGGTTTGTAGAGGTGTAGAGTAATGTACCTTGGAGAGGTGGTTTGTAGAGGTGTAGAGTAATGTACCTTGAGGAGGTGGTTTGTAGAGATGTCAAGTAATGTACCTTGGAGAGGTGGTTTGTAGAGGTGTAGAGTAATGTACCTTGGAGAGGTGGTTTGTAGAGGTGTAGAGTAATGTACCTTGGAGAGGTGGTTTGTAGAGATGTAAGGGTATGTAGCTTGAAGAGGTGGTTTGTAGAGGTGTAGAGTAATGCACCTTGGAGAGGTGGTTTGTAGAGGTGTAGAGAATGTACCTTGGAGAGGTGGTTTGTAGAGATGTAAGGTAACGTATCTTGGAGAGGTGGTTTGTAGAGGTGTAGAGTAATGTACCTTAAAGAGGTGGTTTGTAGAGATGTCAAGTAATGTACCTTGGAGGGGTGGTTTGTAGAGGTGTAGAGTAATGTACCTTGGAGAGGTGGTTTATAGAGGTGTAGAGTAATGTACCTTGGAGAGGTGGTTTGTAGAGATGTAAGGTTATGTACCTTGAAGAGGTGGTTTGTAGAGGTGTAGAGTAATGTACCTTGGAGAGGTGGTTTGTAGAGGTGTAGAGTAATGTACCTTGATGAGGTGGTTTGTAGAGATGTCAAGTAATGTACCTTGGAGAGGTGGTTTGCGGAGATGTTGAGTAATGTACCTTGGAGAGGTGGTTTGTAGAGATGTAAGGTAATGTACCTTTGAGAGGTGGTTTGCAGAGATGTAGAGTTACATACCTTGAAGAGCTGGTTTGCTGAGGTGTAGACTAATGTACCTTGGAGAGGTGGTTTGTAGAGGTGTACAGTGATGTACCTTAGGGAGGTGGTTTTTATAGGTGTAGAGTAATGCACCTTGGAGAGGTGGTTTGTAGAGGTGTAGAGTAATGTACCTTGGAGAGGTGGTTTGTAGAGGTGTAGAGTAATGTACCTTGGAGAGGTGGTTTGTAGAGATGTAAGGTTATGTACCTTGAAGAGGTGGGTTGTAGAGTTGTAGAGTAATGTACCTTGAAGAGGTGGTTTGTAGAGGTGTAGAGTTCTGTACCTTGGAGAGGTGGTTTGTAGAGGTGTGGAGGTGTAAGGTTATGTACCTTGAAGATGTGGTTTGTAGAGGTGTAGGGTAATGAACATTGGAGAGGTGGTTTTCAGAGATATAGAGTTCTGTACCTTGGAGAGGTGGTTTGTAAAGGTGTAAGGTTATATACCTTAGAGAGGTGGTTTGTAGAGGTGTAGAGTAATGTACCTTGCAGAGGTGGTTTGTAGAGGTGTAGAGTTCTGTACCTTGGAGAGGTGGTTTGTAGAGGTGTAGAGTTCTGTACCTTGGAGAGGTGGTTTGTAGAGGTGTAGAGTAATGTAGCTTGGAGAGGTGGTTTGTAGAGATGTAAGGTTATGTACCTTGAACAGAAGGTTTGTAGACGTATAGAGTAATGTACCTTGGAGAGGTGGTTTGTAGAGGTGTAGAGTAATGCACCTTGGAGAGGTGGTTTGTAGAGGTGTAGAGTAATGTACCTTGAAGAGATGGATTGTAGAGATGTAAGGTAATGTACCTTTGAGAGGTGGGTTGTAGAGATGTAGAGTTACACACCTTGAAGAGGTGGTTTATAGACATGTAGAGTAATGTACCTTGGAGAGGTGGTTTGTAGAGATGTCGAGTAATGTACCTTGGAGAGGTGGTTTGTAGATGTGTAGAGTAATGTACCTTGGAGAGGTGGTTTGTAGAGGTATAGAGTAATGTACCTTGAAGAGGTGGTTTGTAGAGATGTAAGGTAATGTACCTTTGAGAGGTGGTTTGTAGAGGTGTACAGTGATGTACCTTAGGGAGGTGGTTTTTAGAGGTGTAGAGTAATGTACCTTGGAGAGGTGGTTTGTAGAGGTGTAGAGTAATGTACCTTGGAGAGGTGGTTTGTAGAGGTGTAGAGTAATGTACCTTGGAGAGGTGGTTTGTAGAGGTGTAGAGTAATGTACCTTGGAGAGGTGGTTTGTAGAAGTGTAGAGGAATGTACCTTGGAGAGGTGGTTTCTAGAGATGTAGGGTTCTGTACCTTGGAGAGGTGGTTTATAGAGATGTAAGGTTATGTACCTTGGAGAGGTGGTTTGTAGAGGTGCAGAGTAATGTACCTTGGAGAGGTGGATTGTAGAGGTGTAGAGTAATGTACCTTGGAGAGGTGGTTTGTAGAGGTGTAGAGTAATGTACCTTGGAGAGGGTATTTGTAGAGGTGTAGAGTAATGTACCTTGGAGAGATGGTTTGTAGAGGTGTAGAGTAATGTACCTTGAAGAGGTGGTTTGTAGAGATGTAGAGTAATGTATCTTGGAGAGGTGGTTTGTAGAATTGTACAGTATTATACCTTGGAGAGGTGGTTTGAAGAGGTGTAGAGTAATGTACCTTGAAGAGGTGGTTTTTAGAGGTGTAGAGTAATATACCTTGGAGAGGTGGTTTGTAGAGGTGTAGAGTAATGTACCTTAGAGAGGTGGTTTGTAGAGCTGTCGAGTAATGTACCTTGGAGAGGTGGTTTGTAGAGGTATAGAGGTGTAAGGTTATGTACGTTGAAGAGGTGGTTTGTAGAGGTGTAGAGTAATGTACCTTGGAGAGGTGGTTTGTAGATGTGTAGAATAATGTACCTTGGAGATGTGGTTTGTAGAGGTGTAGAGTAATGTACCTTGGAGAGGTGGTTTGTAGAGGTGTAGAGTAATGTACCTTGGAGAGGTGGTTTGTAGAGGTGTAGAGTAATGTACCTTGAAGAGGCGGTTTGGAGAGGTGTAGAGTAATGTACCTTGGAGAGGTGGTTTGTAGACATGTAGAGTAATGTACCTTGCAGAGGTGGTTTGTAGAGGTGTACAGTAATGTACCTTGGAGAGGTGGTTTGTAGAGGTGTAGAGTAATGTACCTTGGAGAGGTGGTTTGTAGAGGTGTACAGTAATGTACCTTGGAGAGGTGGTTTGTAGAGATGTAAGGTTATGTACCTTGAAGAGGTGGGTTGTAGAGGTGTAGAGTAATGTACCTTGAAGAGGTGGTTTGTAGAGGTGTAGAGTTCTGTACCTTGGAGAGGTGGTTTGTAGAGGTGTGGAGGTGTAAGGTTATGTACCTTGAAGAGGTGGTTTGTAGAGGTGTAGGGTAATGAACCTTGGAGAGGTGGTTTTCAGAGATATAGAGTTCTGTACCTTGGAGAGGTGGTTTGTAAAGGTGTAAGGTTATATACCTTGGAGAGGTGGTTTGTAGAGGTGTAGAGTAATGTACCTTGCAGAGGTGGTTTGTAGAGGTGTAGAGTTCTGTACCTTGGAGAGGTGGTTTGTAGAGGTGTAGAGTAATGTAGCTTGGAGTGGTGGTTTGTAGAGATGTAAGGTTATGTACCTTGAACAGAAGGTTTGTAGATGTATAGAGTGATGTACCTTGGAGAGGTGGTTTGTAGAGGTGTAGAGTAATGCACCTTGGAGAGTTGGTTTGTAGAGGTGTAGAGTAATGTACCTTGGAGAGGTGGTTTGTAGAGGTGTAGAGTAATGTACCTTGAAGAGGTGGTTTGTAGAGATGTAAGGTAATGTACCTTTGAGAGGTGGTTTGTAGAGATGTAGAGTTACACACCTTGAAGAGGTGGTTTATAGACATGTAGAGTAATGTACCTTGGAGAGGTGGTTTGTAGAGATGTCGAGTAATGTACCTTGGAGAGGTGGTTTGTAGAGGTGTAGAGTAATGTACCTTGGAGAGGTGGTTTGTAGAGGTGTAGAGTAATGTACCTTGGAGAGGTGGTTTGTAGAGGTGTAGAGTAATGTACCTTGGAGAGGTGGTTTGTAGAAGTGTAGAGGAATGTACCTTGGAGAGGTGGTTTGTAGAGATGTAGAGTAATGTACCTTGGAGAGGTGGTTTGTAGAGGTGTAGAGTAATGTACCTTGAAGAGGTGGTTTGTAGAGATGTAAGGTAATGTACCTTTGAGAGGTGGTTTGTAGAGATGTAGAGTTACACACCTTGAAGAGGTGGTTTATAGACATGTAGAGTAATGTACCTTGGAGAGGTGGTTTGTAGAGATGTCGAGTAATGTACCTTGGAGAGGTGGTTTGTAGAGGTGTAGAGTAATGTACCTTGCAGAGGTGGTTTGTAGAGGTGTAGAGTAATTTACCTTGGAGAGGTGGTTTGTAGAGGTGTAGAGTAATGTACCTTGGAGAGGGTATTTGTAGAGGTGTAGAGTAATGTACCTTGGAGAGATGGTTTGTAGAGGTGTAGAGTAATGTACCTTGAAGAGGTGGTTTGTAGAGGTGTAGAGTAATGTATCTTGGAGAGGTGGTTTGTAGAATTGTAGAGTATTATACCTTGGAGAGGTGGTTTGAAGAGGTGTAGAGTAATGTACCTTGAAGAGGTGGTTTGTAGAGGTGTAGAGTAATATACCTTGGAGAGGTGGTTTGTAGAGGTGTAGAGTAATGTACCTTAGAGAGGTGGTTTGTAGAGCTGTCGAGTAATGTACCTTGGAGAGGTGGTTTGTAGAGGTATAGAGGTGTAAGGTTATGTACCTTGGAGAGGTGGTTTGTAGACATGTAGAGTTACATACCTTGGAGAGGTGGTTTGTAGAGGTGTAGAGTAATGTACCTTGGAGAGGTGGTGTGTAGAGGTGTAGATTAATGTACCTTAGAGAGGTGGTTTGTAGAGGTGTAGAGTAATGTATCTTGGAGAGGTAGTTTGTAGAGGTGTAGAGGTGTAGAGTAATGTACCTTAGAGAGGTGGTTTGTAGAGGTGTAGAAGTGTAGAGTAATGTACTTTAGAGAGGTGGTTTGTAGAGATGTCGAGTAATGTACCCTGGAGAGGTGGTTTGTAGAGGTGTAGAGTAATGTACCTTGGAGAGGTGGTTTGTAGAGGTGTAGAATAATGCACCTTGGAGAGGTAGTTTGTAGAGGTGTAGAGTAATGTACCTTGGAGAGGTGGTTTGTAGAGATGTAAGGTTAGGTACCTTGAAGAGGTGGTTTGTAGAGGTGTAGAGTAATGTACCTTGAAGAGGTGGTTTGTAGAGGTGTAGAGTTCTGTACCTTGGAGAGGTGGTTTGTAGAGGTGTAAGGTTATGTACCTTGAAGAGGTGGTTTGTAGAGGTGTAGAGTAATGTACCTTGGAGAGCTGGTTTGTAGAGGTGTAGAGTAATGTACCCTGGAGTGGTGGTTTGTAGAGGTGTAGAGTAATGTACATTGGAGAGGTGGTTTGTAGATGTCTAGAGTAATGTATCCTGGAGAGGTGGTTTGTAGAGGTGTAGAGTAATGTACCTTGAAGAGGTGGTTTGTAGAGATGTAAGGTAATGTACCTTGGAGAGGTGGTTTGTAGAGGTGTAGAGTAATGTACCTTGGAGAGGTGGTTTGTAGAAGTGTAGAGTAATGTACCTTGGAGAGGTGGTTTGTAGAGATGTAAGGTTATGTACCTTGGAGAGGTGGTTTGTAGAGATATAGAGTAATGTACCTTGGAGAGGTGGTTTGTAGAGGTGTAGAGTAATGTACCTTAGAGAGGTGGTTTGTAGAGATGTCGAGTAATGTACCTTGGAGAGGTGCTTTGTAGATGTGTAGAATAATGTACCTTGGAGAGGTGGTTTGTAGAAATGTAGAGTAATGTACCTTGGAGAGGTGGTTTGTAGACATGTAGAGTTACATACCTTGGAGAGGTGGTTTGTAGAGGTGTAGAGTAATGTACCTTGCAGAGGTGGTTTGTAGAGGTGTAGATTAATGTACCTTAGAGAGGTGGTTTGTAGAGGTGTAGAGTAATGTATCTTGGAGAGGTAGTTTGTAGAGGTGTAGAGGTGTAGAGTAATGTACCTTAGAGAGGTGGTTTGTAGAGGTGTAGAAGTGTAGAGTAATGTACTTTATAGAGGTGGTTTGTAGAGATGTCGAGTAATGTACCCTGGAGAGGTGGTTTGTAGAGGTGTAGAGTAATGTACCTTGGAGAGGTGGTTTGTAGAGGTGTAGAATAATACACCTTGGAGAGGTAGTTTGTAGAGGTGTAGAGTAATGTACCTTGGAGAGGTGGTTTGTAGAGATGTAAGGTTAGGTACCTTGAAGAGGTGGTTTGTAGAGGTGTAGAGTAATGTACCTTGAAGAGGTGGTTTGTAGAGGTGTAGAGTTCTGTACCTTGGAGAGGTGGTTTGTAGAGGTGTAAGGTTATGTACCTTGAAGAGGTGGTTTGTAGAGGTGTAGAGTAATGTACCTTGGAGAGCTGGTTTGTAGAGGTGTAGAGTAATGTACCCTGGAGTGGTGGTTTGTAGAGGTGTAGAGTAATGTACATTGGAGAGGTGGTTTGTAGATGTCTAGAGTAATGTATCCTGGAGAGGTGGTTTGTAGAGGTGTAGAGTAATGTACCTTGAAGAGGTGGTTTGTAGAGATGTAAGGTAATGTACCTTGGAGAGGTGGTTTGTAGAGGTGTAGAGTAATGTACCTTGGAGAGGTGGTTTGTAGAAGTGTAGAGTAATGTACCTTGGAGAGGTGGTTTGTAGAGATGTAAGGTTATGTACCTTGGAGAGGTGGTTTGTAGAGATATAGAGTAATGTACCTTGGAGAGGTGGTTTGTAGAGGTGTAGAGTAATGTACCTTAGAGAGGTTGTTTGTAGAGGTGTAGAATAATGTACCTTGGAGAGATGGTTTGTAGAGGTGTAAGGTTATGTACCTTGAAGAGGCGGTTTGTAGAGGTGTAGAGTAATGCACCTTGGAGAGGTGGTTTGTAGAGGTGTAGAGTAATGTACCTTGGAGAGGTGGTTTGTAGAGATGTAAGGTAATGTACCTTGGAGAGGTGGTTTGTAGAGGTGTAGAGTAATGTACCTTAAAGAGGTGGTTTGTAGAGATGTCAAGTAATGTACCTTGGAGAGGTGGTTTGTAGAGGTGTAGAGTAATGTACCTTGGAGCGGTGGTTTGTAGAGATGTAAGGTAATGTACCATGGAGAGGTGGTTTGTAGAGGTGTAGATTAATGTACCTTGGAGAGGTGGTTTGTAGAAGTGTAGAGTAATGTACCCTGGAGAGGTGGTTTGTAGAGATGTAGGGTTATGTACCTTGGAGAGGTGGTTTGTAGAGATGTAAGGTTATTAATCTTGGAAAGGTGGTTTGTAAAGATGTAGAGTAATGTACCTTGGAGAGGTGGTTTGTTGAGGTGTAGAGTAATGTACCTTGGAGAGGTTGTTTGTAGAGGTGTAGAGTAATGTACCTTGGAGAGGTGGTTTGTAGAGATGTAAGGTTATGTACCTTGAAGAGGTGGTTTGTAGAGGTGTAGAGTAATGCACCTTGGAAAGGTGGTTTGTAGAGATGCAAGGTAATGTACCTTGGAGAGGTGGTTTGTAGAGGTGTAGAGTAATGTACCTTAAAGAGATGGTTTGTAGAGATGTCAAGTAATGTACCTTGGAGAGGTGGTTTGTAGAGGTGTAGAGTAATGTACCTTGGAGAGGTGGTTTGTAGAGGTGTAGAGTAATGTACCTTGGAGAGGTGGTTTGTAGAGATGTAAGGTTATGTACCTTGAAGAGGTGGTTTGTAGAGGTGTAGAGTAATGTACCTTGGAGAGGTGGTTTGTAGAGGTGTAGAGTAATGTACCTTGAGGAGGTGGTTTGTAGAGATGTCAAGTAATGTACCTTGGAGAGGTGGTTTGTAGAGGTGTAGAGTAATGTACCTTGGAGAGGTGGTTTGTAGAGGTGTAGAGTAATGTACCTTGGAGAGGTGGTTTGTAGAGATGTAAGGGTATGTACCTTGAAGAGGTGGTTTGTAGAGGTGTAGAGTAATGCACCTTGGAGAGGTGGTTTGTAGAGGTGTAGAGAATGTACCTTGGAGAGGTGGTTTGTAGAGATGTAAGGTAACGTATCTTGGAGAGGTGGTTTGTAGAGGTGTAGAGTAATGTACCTTAAAGAGGTGGTTTGTAGAGATGTCAAGTAATGTACCTTGGAGGGGTGGTTTGTAGAGGTGTAGAGTAATGTACCTTGGAGAGGTGGTTTATAGAGGTGTAGAGTAATGTACCTTGGAGAGGTGGTTTGTAGAGATGTAAGGTTATGTACCTTGAAGAGGTGGTTTGTAGAGGTGTAGAGTAATGTACCTTGGAGAGGTGGTTTGTAGAGGTGTAGAGTAATGTACCTTGATGAGGTGGTTTGTAGAGATGTCAAGTAATGTACCTTGGAGAGGTGGTTTGTAGAGATGTTGAGTAATGTACCTTGGAGAGGTGGTTTGTAGAGATGTAAGGTAATGTACCTTTGAGAGGTGGTTTGCAGAGATGTAGAGTTACATACCTTGAAGAGCTGGTTTGTTGAGGTGTAGACTAATGTACCTTGGAGAGGTGGTTTGTAGAGGTGTACAGTGATGTACCTTAGGGAGGTGGTTTTTATAGGTGTAGAGTAATGCACCTTGGAGAGGTGGTTTGTAGAGGTGTAGAGTAATGTACCTTGGAGAGGTGGTTTGTAGAGGTGTAGAGTAATGTACCTTGGAGAGGTGGTTTGTAGAGATGTAAGGTTATGTACCTTGAAGAGGTGGGTTGTAGAGTTGTAGAGTAATGTACCTTGAAGAGGTGGTTTGTAGAGGTGTAGAGTTCTGTACCTTGGAGAGGTGGTTTGTAGAGGTGTGGAGGTGTAAGGTTATGTACCTTGAAGAGGTGGTTTGTAGAGGTGTAGGGTAATGAACATTGGAGAGGTGGTTTTCAGAGATATAGAGTTCTGTACCTTGGAGAGGTGGTTTGTAAAGGTGTAAGGTTATATACCTTAGAGAGGTGGTTTGTAGAGGTGTAGAGTAATGTACCTTGCAGAGGTGGTTTGTAGAGGTGTAGAGTTCTGTACCTTGGAGAGGTGGTTTGTAGAGGTGTAGAGTTCTGTACCTTGGAGAGGTGGTTTGTAGAGGTGTAGAGTAATGTAGCTTGGAGAGGTGGTTTGTAGAGATGTAAGGTTATGTACCTTGAACAGAAGGTTTGTAGACGTATAGAGTAATGTACCTTGGAGAGGTGGTTTGTAGAGGTGTAGAGTAATGCACCTTGGAGAGGTGGTTTGTAGAGGTGTAGAGTAATGTACCTTGAAGAGATGGATTGTAGAGATGTAAGGTAATGTACCTTTGAGAGGTGGGTTGTAGAGATGTAGAGTTACACACCTTGAAGAGGTGGTTTATAGACATGTAGAGTAATGTACCTTGGAGAGGTGGTTTGTAGAGATGTCGAGTAATGTACCTTGGAGAGGTGGTTTGTAGATGTGTAGAGTAATGTACCTTGGAGAGGTGGTTTGTAGAGGTATAGAGTAATGTACCTTGAAGAGGTGGTTTGTAGAGATGTAAGGTAATGTACCTTTGAGAGGTGGTTTGTAGAGGTGTACAGTGATGTACCTTAGGGAGGTGGTTTTTAGAGGTGTAGAGTAATGTACCTTGGAGAGGTGGTTTGTAGAGGTGTAGAGTAATGTACCTTGGAGAGGTGGTTTGTAGAGGTGTAGAGTAATGTACCTTGGAGAGGTGGTTTGTAGAGGTGTAGAGTAATGTACCTTGGAGAGGTGGTTTGTAGAAGTGTAGAGGAATGTACCTTGGAGAGGTGGTTTCTAGAGATGTAGGGTTCTGTACCTTGGAGAGGTGGTTTATAGAGATGTAAGGTTATGTACCTTGGAGAGGTGGTTTGTAGAGGTGCAGAGTAATGTACCTTGGAGAGGTGGATTGTAGAGGTGTAGAGTAATGTACCTTGGAGAGGTGGTTTGTAGAGGTGTAGAGTAATGTACCTTGGAGAGGGTATTTGTAGAGGTGTAGAGTAATGTACCTTGGAGAGATGGTTTGTAGAGGTGTAGAGTAATGTACCTTGAAGAGGTGGTTTGTAGAGATGTAGAGTAATGTATCTTGGAGAGGTGGTTTGTAGAATTGTACAGTATTATACCTTGGAGAGGTGGTTTGAAGAGGTGTAGAGTAATGTACCTTGAAGAGGTGGTTTTTAGAGGTGTAGAGTAATATACCTTGGAGAGGTGGTTTGTAGAGGTGTAGAGTAATGTACCTTAGAGAGGTGGTTTGTAGAGCTGTCGAGTAATGTACCTTGGAGAGGTGGTTTGTAGAGGTATAGAGGTGTAAGGTTATGTACGTTGAAGAGGTGGTTTGTAGAGGTGTAGAGTAATGTACCTTGGAGAGGTGGTTTGTAGATGTGTAGAATAATGTACCTTGGAGATGTGGTTTGTAGAGGTGTAGAGTAATGTACCTTGGAGAGGTGGTTTGTAGAGGTGTAGAGTAATGTACCTTGGAGAGGTGGTTTGTAGAGGTGTAGAGTAATGTACCTTGAAGAGGCGGTTTGGAGAGGTGTAGAGTAATGTACCTTGGAGAGGTGGTTTGTAGACATGTAGAGTAATGTACCTTGCAGAGGTGGTTTGTAGAGGTGTACAGTAATGTACCTTGGAGAGGTGGTTTGTAGAGGTGTAGAGTAATGTACCTTGGAGAGGTGGTTTGTAGAGGTGTAGAGTAATGTACCTTGGAGACGTGGTTTGTAGAGGTGTAGAGTAATGTACCATGCAGAGGTGGTTTGTAGAGCTGTAGAGTAATGTACCTTGGAGAGGTGGTTTGTGGAGGTGTAAGAGTAATATACCTTGGAGAGGTTGTTTGTGGAGGTGTAAGAGTAATGTACCTTGGAGAGGTGGTTTGTAGAGGTGTAAAGTAATGCACCTTGGAGAGGTGGTTTGTAGAGGTGAAGAGTAATGTACCTTAGAGAGATGGTTTGTAGAGGTGTAGAGTAATGTACCTTGGAGAGGTGGTTTGTAGAGGTGTAGAGTAATGTACCTTAGAGAGGTGGTTTGTAGAGATGTCGAGTAATGTACCTTGGAGAGGTGGTTTCTAGATGTGTAGAATAATGTACCTTGGAGAGGTGGTTTGTAGAGATGTAGAGTAATGTACCTTGGAGAGGTGGTTTGTAGACATGTAGAGTTACATACCTTGGAGAGGTGGTTTGTAGAGGTGTAGAGTAATATACCTTGGAGAGGTGGTTTGTAGAGGTGTAGAGTAATGTACCTTAGAGAGGTGGTTTGTAGAGGTGTAGAGTAATGTATCTTGGAGAGGTAGTTTGTAGAGGTGTAGAGGTGTAGAGTAATGTACCTTAGAGAGGTGGTTTGTAGAGGTGTAAAAGTGTAGAGTAATGTACTTTAGAGAGGTGGTTTGTAGAGATGTCGAGTAATGTACCCTGGAGAGGTGGTTTGTAGAGGTGTAGAGTAATGTACCTTGGAGAGGTGGTTTGTAGAGGTGTAGAGTAATGCACCTTGGAGAGGTAGTTTGTAGAGGTGTAGAGTAATGTACCTTGGAGAGGTGGTTTGTAGAGATGTAAGGTTAGGTACCTTGGAGATGTGGTTTGTAGAGGTGTAGAGTAATGTACCTTGAAGAGGTGGTTTGTAGAGGTGTAGAGTTCTGTACCTTGAAGAGGTGGTTTGTAGAGGTGTAGAGTAATGTACCTTGGAGAGCTGGTTTGTAGAGGTGTAGAGTAATGTACCCTGAAGAGGTGGTTTATAGAGGTGTAGAGTAATGTACATTGGAGAGGTGGTTTGTAGATGTCTAGAGTAATGTAGCCTGGAGAGGTGGTTTGTAGAGGTGTAGAGTAATATACCTTGAAGAGGTGGTTTGTAGAGATGTAAGGTAATGTACCTTGGAGAGATGGTTTGTAGAGGTGTAGAGTAATGTACCTTGGAGAGGTGGTTTGTAGAAGTGTAGAGTAATGTACCTTGGAGAGGTGGTTTGTAGAGATGTAAGGTTATGTACCTTGGAGAGGTGGTTTGTAGAGATATAGAGTAATGTACCTTGGAGAGGTGGTTTGTAGAGGTGTAGAGTAATGTACCTTAGAGAGGTTGTTTGTAGAGGTGTAGAGTAATGTACCTTGGAGAGATGGTTTTTAGAGGTGTAAGGTTATGTACCTTGAAGAGGCGGTTTGTAGAGGTGTAGAGTAATGCACCTTGGAGAGGTGGTTTGTAGAGGTGTAGAGTAATGTACCTTGGAGAGGTGGTTTGTAGAGATGTAAGGTAATGTACCTTGGAGAGGTGGTTTGTAGAGGTGTAGAGTAATGTACCTTAAAGAGGTGGTTTGGAGAGATGTAAGGTAATGTACCATGGAGAGGTGGTTTGTAGAGGTGTAGAGTAATGTACCTTGGAGATGTGGTTTGTAGAAGTGTAGAGTAATGTACCTTGGAGAGGTGGTTTGTAGAGATGTAGGGTTCTGTACCTTGGAGAGGTGGTTTGTAGAGATGTAAGGTTATTAATCTTGGAAAGGTGGTTTGTAGAGATGTAGAGTAATGTACCTTGGAGAGGTGGTTTGTAGAGGGGTAGAGTAATGTACCTTGGAGAGGTTGTTTGTAGAGGTGTAGAGTAATGTACCTTGGAGAGGTGGTTTGTAGAGATGTAAGGTTATGTACCTTGAAGAGGTGGTTTGTAGAGGTGTAGAGTAATGCACCTTGGAAAGGTGGTTTGTAGAGATGCAAGGTAATGTACCTTGGAGAGGTGGTTTGTAGAGGTGTAGAGTAATGTACCTTAAAGAGGTGGTTTGTAGAGATGTCAAGTAATGTACCGTGGAGAGGTGGTTTGTAGAGGTGTAGAGTAATGTACCTTGGAGAGGTGGTTTGTAGAGGTGTAGAGTAATGTACCTTGGAGAGGTGGTTTGTAGAGATGTAAGGTTATGTACCTTGAAGAGGTGGTTTGTAGAGGTGTAGAGTAATGTACCTTGGAGAGGTGATTTGTAGACGTGTAGAGTAATGTACCTTGAGGAGGTGGTTTGTAGAGATGTCAAGTAATGTACCTTGGAGAGGTGGTTTGTAGAGGTGTAGAGTAATGTACCTTGGAGAGGTGGTTTGTAGAGGTGTAGAGTAATGTACCTTGAAGAGGTGGTTTGTAGAGGTGTAGAGTAATGTACCTTCAGGAGGTGGTTTGTAGAGATGTCAAGTAATGTACCTTGGAGAGGTGGTTTGTAGAGATGTTGAGTAATGTACCTTGGAGAGGTGGTTTGTAGAGATGTAAGGTAATGTACCTTTGAGAGGTGGTTTGCAGAGATGTAGAGTTACATACCTTGAAGAGGTGGTTTGTAGAGGTGTAGACTAATGTACCTTGGAGAGGTGGTTTGTAGAGGTGTACAGTGATGTACCTTAGGGAGGTGGTTTTTATAGGTGTAGAGTAATGTACCTTGGAGAGGTGGTTTGTAGAGGTGTAGAGTAATGTACCTTGGAGAGGTGGTTTGTAGAGGTGTAGAGTAATGTACCTTGGAGAGGTGGTTTGTAGAGATGTAAGGTTATGTACCTTGAAGAGGTGGGTTGTAGAGGTGTAGAGTAATGTACCTTGAAGAGGTGGTTTGTAGAGGTGTAGAGTTCTGTACCTTGGAGAGGTGGTTTGTAGAGGTGTGGAGGTGTAAGGTTATGTACCTTGAAGAGGTGGTTTGTAGAGGTGTAGGGTAATGAACCTTGGAGAGGTGGTTTTCAGAGATATAGAGTTCTGTACCTTGGAGAGGTGGTTTGTAAAGGTGTAAGGTTATATACCTTGGAGAGGTGGTTTGTAGAGGTGTAGAGTAATGTACCTTGCAGAGGTGGTTTGTAGAGGTGTAGAGTTCTGTACCTTGGAGAGGTGGTTTGTAGAGGTGTAGAGTAATGTAGCTTGGAGAGGTGGTTTGTAGAGATGTAAGGTTATGTACCTTGAACAGAAGGTTTGTAGACGTATAGAGTAATGTACCTTGGAGAGGTGGTTTGTAGAGATGTAAGGTTATGTACCTTGAAGAGGTGGTTTGTAGAGGTGTAGAGTAATGCACCTTGGAAAGGTGGTTTGTAGAGATGCAAAGTAATGTACCTTGGAGAGGTGGTTTGTAGAGGTGTAGAGTAATGTACCTTAAAGAGGTGGTTTGTAGAGATGTCAAGTAATGTACCTTGGAGAGGTGGTTTGTAGAGGTGTAGAGTAATGTACCTTGGAGAGGTGGTTTGTAGAGGTGTAGAGTAATGTACCTTGGAGAGGTGGTTTGTAGAGATGTAAGGTTATGTACCTTGAAGAGGTGGTTTGTAGAGGTGTAGAGTAATGTACCTTGGAGAGGTGGTTTGTAGAGGTGTAGAGTAATGTACCTTGAGGAGGTGGTTTGTAGAGATGTCAAGTAATGTACCTTGGAGAGGTGGTTTGTAGAGGTGTAGAGTAATGTACCTTGGAGGGGTGGTTTGTAGAGGTGTAGAGTAATGTACCTTGGAGAGGTGGTTTGTAGAGATGTAAGGGTATGTACCTTGAAGAGGTGGTTTGTAGAGGTGTAGAGTAATGCACCTTGGAGAGGTGGTTTGTAGAGGTGTAGAGAATGTACCTTGGAGAGGTGGTTTCTAGAGATGTAAGGTAACGTACCTTGGAGAGGTGGTTTGTAGAGGTGTAGAGTAATGTACCTTAAAGAGGTGGTTTGTAGAGATGTCAACTAATGTACCTTGGAGGGGTGGTTTGTAGAGGTGTAGAGTAATGTACCTTGGAGAGGTGGTTTGTAGAGGTGTAGAGTAATGTACCTTGGAGAGGTGGTTTGTAGAGATGTAAGGTTATGTACCTTGAAGAGGTGGTTTGTAGAGGTGTAGAGTAATGTACCTTGAGGAGGTGGTTTGTAGAGATGTCAAGTAATGTACCTTGGAGAGGTGGTTTGTAGAGATGTTGAGTAATGTACCTTGGAGAGGTGGTTTGTAGAGATGTAAGGTAATGTACCTTTGAGAGGTGGTTTGCAGAGATGTAGAGTTACATACCTTGAAGAGGTGGTTTGTAGAGGTGTAGAGTAATGTACCTTAGGGAGGAGGTTTTTAGAGGTGTAGAGTAATGTTCCTTGGAGAGGTGGTTTGTAGAGGTGTAGAGTAATGTACCTTGGAGAGGTGGTTTGTAGAGGTGTAGAGTAATGTACCTTGGAGAGGTGGTTTGTAGAGATGTAAGGTTATGTACCTTGAAGAGGTGGGTTGTAGAGGTGTAGAGTAATGTACCTTGGAGAGGTGGTTTGTAGAAGTGTAGAGGAATGTACCTTGGAGAGGTGGTTTGTAGAGATGTAGGGTTCTGTACCTTGGAGAGGTGGTTTATAGAGATATAAGGTTATGTACCTTGGAGAGGTGGTTTGTAGAGGTGTAGAGTAATGTACCTTGGAGAGGTGGTTTGTAGAGGTGTAGAGTAATGTACCTTGGAGAGGTGGTTTGCAGAGGTGTAGAGTAATGTACCTTGGAGAGGGTATTTGTAGAGGTGTAGAGTAATGTACCTTGGAGAGGTGGTTTGTAGAGGTGTAGAGTAATGTACCTTGAAGAGGTGGTTTGTAGAGGTGTAGAGTAATGTACCTTGAGGAGGTGGTTTGTAGAGATGTGAAGTAATGTACCTTGGAGAGGTGGTTTGTAGAGATGTTGAGTAATGTACCTTGGAGAGGTGGTTTGTAGAGATGTAAGGTAATGTACCTTTGAGAGGTGGTTTGCAGAGATGTAGAGTTACATACCTTGAAGAGGTGGTTTGTAGAGGTGTAGACTAATGTACCTTGGAGAGGTGGTTTGTAGAGGTGTACAGTGATGTACCTTAGGGAGGTGGTTTTTATAGGTGTAGAGTAATGTACCTTGGAGAGGTGGTTTGTAGAGGTGTAGAGTAATGTACCTTGGAGAGGTGGTTTGTAGAGATGTAAGGTTATGTACCTTGAAGAGGTGGGTTGTAGAGGTGTAGAGTAATGTACCTTGAAGAGGTGGTTTGTAGAGGTGTAGAGTTCTGTACCTTGGAGAGGTGGTTTGTAGAGGTGTGGAGGTGTAAGGTTATGTACCTTGAAGAGGTGGTTTGTAGAGGTGTAGGGTAATGAACCTTGGAGAGGTGGTTTTCAGAGATATAGAGTTCTGTACCTTGGAGAGGTGGTTTGTAAAGGTGTAAGGTTATATACCTTGGAGAGGTGGTTTGTAGAGGTGTAGAGTAATGTACCTTGCAGAGGTGGTTTGTAGAGGTGTAGAGTTCTGTACCTTGGAGAGGTGGTTTGTAGAGGTGTAGAGTAATGTAGCTTGGAGAGGTGGTTTGTACAGATGTACGGTTATTTACCTTGAACAGAAGGTTTGTAGACGTATAGAGTAATGTACCTTGGAGAGGTGGTTTGTAGAGGTGTAGAGAAATGCACCTTGGAGAGGTGGTTTGTAGAGGTGTAGAGTAATGTACCTTGGAGAGGTGGTTTGTAGAGGTGTAGAGTAATGTACCTTGAAGAGGTGGTTTGTAGAGATGTAAGGTAATGTACCTTTGAGAGGTGGTTTGTAGAGATGTAGAGTTACACACCTTGAAGAGGTGGTTTATAGACATGTAGAGTAATGTACCTTGGAGAGGTGGTTTGTAGAGATGTCGAGTAATGTACCTTGGAGAGGTGGTTTGTAGATGTGTAGAGTAATGTACCTTGGAGAGATGGTTTGTAGAGGTATAGAGTAATGTACCTTGAAGAGGTGGTTTGTAGAGATGTAAGGTAATGTACCTTTGAGAGGTGGTTTGTAGAGGTGTACAGTGATGTACCTTAGGGAGGTGGTTTTTAGAGGTGTAGAGTAATGTACCTTGGAGAGGTGGTTTGTAGAGGTGTAGAGTAATGTACTTTGGAGAGGTGGTTTGTAGAGGTGTACAGTGATGTACCTTAGGGAGGTGGTTTTTAGAGGTGTAGAGTAATGTACCTTGGAGAGGTGGTTTGTAGAGGTGTAGAGTAATGTACTTTGGAGAGGTGGTTTGTAGAGGTGTAGAGTAATGTACCTTGGAGAGGTGGTTTGTAGAGGTGTAGAGTAATGTACCTTGAAGAGGTGGTTTGTAGAGATGTACGGTAATGTACCTTTGAGAGGTGGGTTGTAGAGGTGTAGAGTAATGCACCTTGAAGAGGTGGTTTATAGACATGTAGAGTAATGTACCTTGGAGAGGTGGTTTGTAGAGATGTCGAGTAATGTACCTTGGAGAGGTGGTTTGTAGATGTGTAGAGTAATGTACCTTGGAGAGGTGGTTTGTAGAGGTGTAGAGTAATGTACCTTGGAGAGGTGGTTTGTAGAGATGTAAGGTTATGTACCTTGAAGAGGTGGTTTGTAGAGGTGTAGAGTAATGTACCTTGGAGAGGTGGTTTCTAGAGATGTAAGGTAACGTACCTTGGAGAGGTGGTTTGTAGAGGTGTAGAGTAATGTACCTTAAAGAGGTGGTTTGTAGAGATGTCAACTAATGTACCTTGGAGGGGTGGTTTGTAGAGGTGTAGAGTAATGTACCTTGGAGAGGTGGTTTGTAGAGGTGTAGAGTAATGTACCTTGGAGAGGTGGTTTGTAGAGATGTAAGGTTATGTACCTTGAAGAGGTGGTTTGTAGAGGTGTAGAGAATGTACCTTGGAGAGGTGGTTTCTAGAGATGTAAGGTAACGTACCTTGGAGAGGTGGTTTGTAGAGGTGTAGAGTAATGTACCTTAAAGAGGTGGTTTGTAGAGATGTCAACTAATGTACCTTGGAGGGGTGGTTTGTAGAGGTGTAGAGTAATGTACCTTGGAGAGGTGGTTTGTAGAGGTGTAGAGTAATGTACCTTGGAGAGGTGGTTTGTAGAGATGTAAGGTTATGTACCTTGAAGAGGTGGTTTGTAGAGGTGTAGAGTAATGTACCTTGAGGAGGTGGTTTGTAGAGATGTCAAGTAATGTACCTTGGAGAGGTGGTTTGTAGAGATGTTGAGTAATGTACCTTGGAGAGGTGGTTTGTAGAGATGTAAGGTAATGTACCTTTGAGAGGTGGTTTGCAGAGATGTAGAGTTACATACCTTGAAGAGGTGGTTTGTAGAGGTGTAGAGTAATGTACCTTAGGGAGGAGGTTTTTAGAGGTGTAGAGTAATGTTCCTTGGAGAGGTGGTTTGTAGAGGTGTAGAGTAATGTACCTTGGAGAGGTGGTTTGTAGAGGTGTAGAGTAATGTACCTTGGAGAGGTGGTTTGTAGAGATGTAAGGTTATGTACCTTGAAGAGGTGGGTTGTAGAGGTGTAGAGTAATGTACCTTGGAGAGGTGGTTTGTAGAAGTGTAGAGGAATGTACCTTGGAGAGGTGGTTTGTAGAGATGTAGGGTTCTGTACCTTGGAGAGGTGGTTTATAGAGATATAAGGTTATGTACCTTGGAGAGGTGGTTTGTAGAGGTGTAGAGTAATGTACCTTGGAGAGGTGGTTTGTAGAGGTGTAGAGTAATGTACCTTGGAGAGGTGGTTTGCAGAGGTGTAGAGTAATGTACCTTGGAGAGGGTATTTGTAGAGGTGTAGAGTAATGTACCTTGGAGAGGTGGTTTGTAGAGGTGTAGAGTAATGTACCTTGAAGAGGTGGTTTGTAGAGGTGTAGAGTAATGTACCTTGAGGAGGTGGTTTGTAGAGATGTGAAGTAATGTACCTTGGAGAGGTGGTTTGTAGAGATGTTGAGTAATGTACCTTGGAGAGGTGGTTTGTAGAGATGTAAGGTAATGTACCTTTGAGAGGTGGTTTGCAGAGATGTAGAGTTACATACCTTGAAGAGGTGGTTTGTAGAGGTGTAGACTAATGTACCTTGGAGAGGTGGTTTGTAGAGGTGTACAGTGATGTACCTTAGGGAGGTGGTTTTTATAGGTGTAGAGTAATGTACCTTGGAGAGGTGGTTTGTAGAGGTGTAGAGTAATGTACCTTGGAGAGGTGGTTTGTAGAGATGTAAGGTTATGTACCTTGAAGAGGTGGGTTGTAGAGGTGTAGAGTAATGTACCTTGAAGAGGTGGTTTGTAGAGGTGTAGAGTTCTGTACCTTGGAGAGGTGGTTTGTAGAGGTGTGGAGGTGTAAGGTTATGTACCTTGAAGAGGTGGTTTGTAGAGGTGTAGGGTAATGAACCTTGGAGAGGTGGTTTTCAGAGATATAGAGTTCTGTACCTTGGAGAGGTGGTTTGTAAAGGTGTAAGGTTATATACCTTGGAGAGGTGGTTTGTAGAGGTGTAGAGTAATGTACCTTGCAGAGGTGGTTTGTAGAGGTGTAGAGTTCTGTACCTTGGAGAGGTGGTTTGTAGAGGTGTAGAGTAATGTAGCTTGGAGAGGTGGTTTGTACAGATGTACGGTTATTTACCTTGAACAGAAGGTTTGTAGACGTATAGAGTAATGTACCTTGGAGAGGTGGTTTGTAGAGGTGTAGAGAAATGCACCTTGGAGAGGTGGTTTGTAGAGGTGTAGAGTAATGTACCTTGGAGAGGTGGTTTGTAGAGGTGTAGAGTAATGTACCTTGAAGAGGTGGTTTGTAGAGATGTAAGGTAATGTACCTTTGAGAGGTGGTTTGTAGAGATGTAGAGTTACACACCTTGAAGAGGTGGTTTATAGACATGTAGAGTAATGTACCTTGGAGAGGTGGTTTGTAGAGATGTCGAGTAATGTACCTTGGAGAGGTGGTTTGTAGATGTGTAGAGTAATGTACCTTGGAGAGGTGGTTTGTAGAGGTATAGAGTAATGTACCTTGAAGAGGTGGTTTGTAGAGATGTAAGGTAATGTACCTTTGAGAGGTGGTTTGTAGAGGTGTACAGTGATGTACCTTAGGGAGGTGGTTTTTAGAGGTGTAGAGTAATGTACCTTGGAGAGGTGGTTTGTAGAGGTGTAGAGTAATGTACTTTGGAGAGGTGGTTTGTAGAGGTGTACAGTGATGTACCTTAGGGAGGTGGTTTTTAGAGGTGTAGAGTAATGTACCTTGGAGAGGTGGTTTGTAGAGGTGTAGAGTAATGTACTTTGGAGAGGTGGTTTGTAGAGGTGTAGAGTAATGTACCTTGGAGAGGTGGTTTGTAGAGGTGTAGAGTAATGTACCTTGAAGAGGTGGTTTGTAGAGATGTACGGTAATGTACCTTTGAGAGGTGGGTTGTAGAGGTGTAGAGTAATGCACCTTGAAGAGGTGGTTTATAGACAAGTAGAGTAATGTACCTTGGAGAGGTGGTTTGTAGAGATGTCGAGTAATGTACCTTGGAGAGGTGGTTTGTAGATGTGTAGAGTAATGTACCTTGGAGAGGTGGTTTGTAGAGGTGTAGAGTAATGTACCTTGGAGAGGTGGTTTGTAGAGATGTAAGGTTATGTACCTTGAAGAGGTGGTTTGTAGAGGTGTAGAGTAATGTACCTTGAGGAGGTGGTTTGTAGAGATGTCAAGTAATGTACCTTGGAGAGGTGGTTTGTAGAGATGTTGAGTAATGTACCTTGGAGAGGTGGTTTGTAGAGATGTAAGGTAATGTACCTTTGAGAGGTGGTTTGCAGAGATGTAGAGTTACATACCTTGAAGAGGTGGTTTGTAGAGGTGTAGAGTAATGTACCTTAGGGAGGAGGTTTTTAGAGGTGTAGAGTAATGTACCTTGGAGAGGTGGTTTGTAGAGGTGTAGAGTAATGTACCTTGGAGAGGTGGTTTGTAGAGGTGTAGAGTAATGTACCTTGGAGAGGTGGTTTGTAGAGATGTAAGGTTATGTACCTTGAAGAGGTGGGTTGTAGAGGTGTAGAGTAATGTACCTTGGAGAGGTGGTTTGTAGAAGTGTAGAGGAATGTACCTTGGAGAGGTGGTTTGTAGAGATGTAGGGTTCTGTACCTTGGAGAGGTGGTTTATAGAGATATAAGGTTATGTACCTTGGAGAGGTGGTTTGTAGAGGTGTAGAGTAATGTACCTTGGAGAGGTGGTTTGTAGAGGTGTAGAGTAATGTACCTTGGAGAGGTGGTTTGCAGAGGTGTAGAGTAATGTACCTTGGAGAGGGTATTTGTAGAGGTGTAGAGTAATGTACCTTGGAGAGGTGGTTTGTAGAGGTGTAGAGTAATGTACCTTGAAGAGGTGGTTTGTAGAGGTGTAGAGTAATGTACCTTGAGGAGGTGGTTTGTAGAGATGTGAAGTAATGTACCTTGGAGAGGTGGTTTGTAGAGATGTTGAGTAATGTACCTTGGAGAGGTGGTTTGTAGAGATGTAAGGTAATGTACCTTTGAGAGGTGGTTTGCAGAGATGTAGAGTTACATACCTTGAAGAGGTGGTTTGTAGAGGTGTAGACTAATGTACCTTGGAGAGGTGGTTTGTAGAGCTGTACAGTGATGTACCTTAGGGAGGTGGTTTTTATAGGTGTAGAGTAATGTACCTTGGAGAGGTGGTTTGTAGAGGTGTAGAGTAATGTACCTTGGAGAGGTGGTTTGTAGAGATGTAAGGTTATGTACCTTGAAGAGGTGGGTTGTAGAGGTGTAGAGTAATGTACCTTGAAGAGGTGGTTTGTAGAGGTGTAGAGTTCTGTACCTTGGAGAGGTGGTTTGTAGAGGTGTGGAGGTGTAAGGTTATGTACCTTGAAGAGGTGGTTTGTAGAGGTGTAGGGTAATGAACCTTGGAGAGGTGGTTTTCAGAGATATAGAGTTCTGTACCTTGGAGAGGTGGTTTGTAAAGGTGTAAGGTTATATACCTTGGAGAGGTGGTTTGTAGAGGTGTAGAGTAATGTACCTTGCAGAGGTGGTTTGTAGAGGTGTAGAGTTCTGTACCTTGGAGAGGTGGTTTGTAGAGGTGTAGAGTAATGTAGCTTGGAGAGGTGGTTTGTACAGATGTACGGTTATTTACCTTGAACAGAAGGTTTGTAGACGTATAGAGTAATGTACCTTGGAGAGGTGGTTTGTAGAGGTGTAGAGAAATGCACCTTGGAGAGGTGGTTTGTAGAGGTGTAGAGTAATGTACCTTGGAGAGGTGGTTTGTAGAGGTGTAGAGTAATGTACCTTGAAGAGGTGGTTTGTAGAGATGTAAGGTAATGTACCTTTGAGAGGTGGTTTGTAGAGATGTAGAGTTACACACCTTGAAGAGGTGGTTTATAGACATGTAGAGTAATGTACCTTGGAGAGGTGGTTTGTAGAGATGTCGAGTAATGTACCTTGGAGAGGTGGTTTGTAGATGTGTAGAGTAATGTACCTTGGAGAGGTGGTTTGTAGAGGTGTAGATTAATGTACCTTGGAGAGGTGGTTTGTAGACATGTAGAGTAATGTACCTTGCAGAGGTGGTTTGTAGAGGTGTACAGTAATGTACCTTGGAGAGGTGGTTTGTAGAGGTGTAGAGTAATGTACCTTAGAGAGGTGGTTTGTAGAGATGTCGAGTAATGTACCTTGGAGAGGTGCTTTGTAGATGTGTAGAATAATGTACCTTGGAGAGGTGGTTTGTAGAAATGTAGAGTAATGTACCTTGGAGAGGTGGTTTGTAGACATGTAGAGTTACATACCTTGGAGAGGTGGTTTGTAGAGGTGTAGAGTAATGTACCTTGGAGAGGTGGTTTGTAGAGGTGTAGATTAATGTACCTTAGAGAGGTGGTTTGTAGAGGTGTAGAGTAATGTATCTTGGAGAGGTAGTTTGTAGAGGTGTAGAGGTGTAGAGTAATGTACCTTAGAGAGGTGGTTTGTAGAGGTGTAGAAGTGTAGAGTAATGTACTTTATAGAGGTGGTTTGTAGAGATGTCGAGTAATGTACCCTGGAGAGGTGGTTTGTAGAGGTGTAGAGTAATGTACCTTGGAGAGGTGGTTTGTAGAGGTGTAGAATAATGCACCTTGGAGAGGTAGTTTGTAGAGGTGTAGAGTAATGTACCTTGGAGAGGTGGTTTGTAGAGATGTAAGGTTAGGTACCTTGAAGAGGTGGTTTGTAGAGGTGTAGAGTAATGTACCTTGAAGAGGTGGTTTGTAGAGGTGTAGAGTTCTGTACCTTGGAGAGGTGGTTTGTAGAGGTGTAAGGTTATGTACCTTGAAGAGGTGGTTTGTAGAGGTGTAGAGTAATGTACCTTGGAGAGCTGGTTTGTAGAGGTGTAGAGTAATGTACCCTGGAGTGGTGGTTTGTAGAGGTGTAGAGTAATGTACATTGGAGAGGTGGTTTGTAGATGTCTAGAGTAATGTATCCTGGAGAGGTGGTTTGTAGAGGTGTAGAGTAATGTACCTTGAAGAGGTGGTTTGTAGAGATGTAAGGTAATGTACCTTGGAGAGGTGGTTTGTAGAGGTGTAGAGTAATGTACCTTGGAGAGGTGGTTTGTAGAAGTGTAGAGTAATGTACCTTGGAGAGGTGGTTTGTAGAGATGTAAGGTTATGTACCTTGGAGAGGTGGTTTGTAGAGATATAGAGTAATGTACCTTGGAGAGGTGGTTTGTAGAGGTGTAGAGTAATGTACCTTAGAGAGGTTGTTTGTAGAGGTGTAGAATAATGTACCTTGGAGAGATGGTTTGTAGAGGTGTAAGGTTATGTACCTTGAAGAGGCGGTTTGTAGAGGTGTAGAGTAATGCACCTTGGAGAGGTGGTTTGTAGAGGTGTAGAGTAATGTACCTTGGAGAGGTGGTTTGTAGAGATGTAAGGTAATGTACCTTGGAGAGGTGGTTTGTAGAGGTGTAGAGTAATGTACCTTAAAGAGGTGGTTTGTAGAGATGTCAAGTAATGTACCTTGGAGAGGTGGTTTGTAGAGGTGTAGAGTAATGTACCTTGGAGCGGTGGTTTGTAGAGATGTAAGGTAATGTACCCTGGAGAGGTGGTTTGTAGAGGTGTAGATTAATGTACCTTGGAGAGGTGGTTTGTAGAAGTGTAGAGTAATGTACCCTGGAGAGGTGGTTTGTAGAGATGTAGGGTTATGTACCTTGGAGAGGTGGTTTGTAGAGATGTAAGGTTATTAATCTTGGAAAGGTGGTTTGTAGAGATGTAGAGTAATGTACCTTGGAGAGGTGGTTTGTTGAGGTGTAGAGTAATGTACCTTGGAGAGGTTGTTTGTAGAGGTGTAGAGTAATGTACCTTGGAGAGGTGGTTTGTAGAGATGTAAGGTTATGTACCTTGAAGAGGTGGTTTGTAGAGGTGTAGAGTAATGCACCTTGGAAAGGTGGTTTGTAGAGATGCAAGGTAATGTACCTTGGAGAGGTGGTTTGTAGAGGTGTAGAGTAATGTACCTTAAAGAGATGGTTTGTAGAGATGTCAAGTAATGTACCTTGGAGAGGTGGTTTGTAGAGGTGTAGAGTAATGTACCTTGGAGAGGTGGTTTGTAGAGGTGTAGAGTAATGTACCTTGGAGAGGTGGTTTGTAGAGATGTCAAGTAATGTACCTTGGAGAGGTGGTTTGTAGAGGTGTAGAGTAATGTACCTTGGAGCGGTGGTTTGTAGAGATGTAAGGTAATGTACCATGGAGAGGTGGTTTGTAGAGGTGTAGATTAATGTACCTTGGAGAGGTGGTTTGTAGAAGTGTAGAGTAATGTACCCTGGAGAGGTGGTTTGTAGAGATGTAAGGTTATGTACCTTGAAGAGGTGGTTTGTAGAGGTGTAGAGTAATGCACCTTGGAAAGGTGGTTTGTAGAGATGCAAGGTAATGTACCTTGGAGAGGTGGTTTGTAGAGGTGTAGAGTAATGTACCTTAAAGAGATGGTTTGTAGAGATGTCAAGTAATGTACCTTGGAGAGGTGGTTTGTTGAGGTGTAGAGTAATGTACCTTGGAGAGGTTGTTTGTAGAGGTGTAGAGTAATGTACCTTGGAGAGGTTGTTTGTAGAGGTGTAGAGTAATGTACCTTGGAGAGGTGGTTTGTAGAGGTGTAGAGTAATGTACCTTGGAGAGGTGGTTTGTAGAGATGTAAGGTAATGTACCTTGGAGAGGTGGTTTGTAGAGGTGTAGAGTAATGTACCTTAAAGAGGTGGTTTGTAGAGATGTCAAGTAATGTACCTTGGAGAGGTGGTTTGTAGAGGTGTAGAGTAATGTACCTTGGAGCGGTGGTTTGTAGAGATGTAAGGTAATGTACCATGGAGAGGTGGTTTGTAGAGGTGTAGATTAATGTACCTTGGAGAGGTGGTTTGTAGAAGTGTAGAGTAATGTACCCTGGAGAGGTGGTTTGTAGAGATGTAGGGTTATGTACCTTGGAGAGTTGGTTTGTAGAGATGTAAGGTTATTAATCTTGGAAAGGTGGTTTGTAGAGATGTAGAGTAATGTACCTTGGAGAGGTGGTTTGTTGAGGTGTAGAGTAATGTACCTTGGAGAGGTTGTTTGTAGAGGTGTAGAGTAATGTACCTTGGAGAGGTGGTTTGTAGAGATGTAAGGTTATGTACCTTGAAGAGGTGGTTTGTAGAGGTGTAGAGTAATGCACCTTGGAAAGGTGGTTTGTAGAGATGCAAGGTAATGTACCTTGGAGAGGTGGTTTGTAGAGGTGTAGAGTAATGTACCTTAAAGAGATGGTTTGTAGAGATGTCAAGTAATGTACCTTGGAGAGGTGGTTTGTAGAGGTGTAGAGTAATGTACCTTGGAGAGGTGGTTTGTAGAGGTGTAGAGTAATGTACCTTGGAGAGGTGGTTTGTAGAGATGTAAGGTTATGTATCTTGAAGAGGTGGTTTGTAGAGGTGTAGAGTAATGTACCTTGGAGAGGTGGTTTGTAGAGGTGTAGAGTAATGTACCTTGAGGAGGTGGTTTGTAGAGATGTCAAGTAATGTACCTTGGAGAGGTGGTTTGTAGAGGTGTAGAGTAATGTACCTTGGAGAGGTGGTTTGTAGAGGTGTAGAGTAATGTACCTTGGAGAGGTGGTTTGTACAGATGTAAGGGTATGTACCTTGAAGAGGTGGTTTGTAGAGGTGTAGAGTAATGCACCTTGGAGAGGTGGTTTGTAGAGGTGTAGAGAATGTACCTTGGAGAGGTGGTTTGTAGAGATGTAAGGTAACGTATCTTGGAGAGGTGGTTTGTAGAGGTGTAGAGTAATGTACCTTAAAGAGGTGGTTTGTAGAGATGTCAAGTAATGTACCTTGGAGGGGTGGTTTGTAGAGGTGTAGAGAAATGTACCTTGGAGAGGTGGTTTATAGAGGTGTAGAGTAATGTACCTTGGAGAGGTGGTTTGTAGAGATGTAAGGTTATGTACCTTGAAGAGGTGGTTTGTAGAGGTGTAGAGTAATGTACCTTGGAGAGGTGGTTTGTAGAGGTGTAGAGTAATGTACCTTGATGAGGTGGTTTGTAGAGATGTCAAGTAATGTACCTTGGAGAGGTGGTTTGTAGAGATGTTGAGTAATGTACCTTGGAGAGGTGGTTTGTAGAGATGTAAGGTAATGTACCTTTGAGAGGTGGTTTGCAGAGATGTAGAGTTACATACCTTGAAGAGGTGGTTTGTTGAGGTGTAGACTAATGTACCTTGGAGAGGTGGTTTGTAGAGGTGTACAGTGATGTACCTTAGGGAGGTGGTTTTTATAGGTGTAGAGTAATGTACCTTGGAGAGGTGGTTTGTAGAGGTGTAGAGTAATGTACCTTGGAGAGGTGGTTTGTAGAGGTGTAGAGTAATGTACCTTGGAGAGGTGGTTTGTAGAGATGTAAGGTTATGTACCTTGAAGAGGTGGGTTGTAGAGTTGTACAGTAATGTACCTTGAAGAGGTGGTTTGTAGAGGTGTAGAGTTCTGTACCTTGGAGAGGTGGTTTGTAGAGGTGTGGAGGTGTAAGGTTATGTACCTTGAAGAGGTGGTTTGTAGAGGTGTAGGGTAATGAACATTGGAGAGGTGGTTTTCAGAGATATAGAGTTCTGTACCTTGGAGAGGTGGTTTGTAAAGGTGTAAGGTTATATACCTTAGAGAGGTGGTTTGTAGAGGTGTAGAGTAATGTACCTTGCAGAGGTGGTTTGTAGAGGTGTAGAGTTCTGTACCTTGGAGAGGTGGTTTGTAGAGGTGTAGAGTTCTGTACCTTGGAGAGGTGGTTTGTAGAGGTGTAGAGTAATGTAGCTTGGAGAGGTGGTTTGTAGAGATGTAAGGTTATGTACCTTGAACAGAAGGTTTGTAGACGTATAGAGTAATGTACCTTGGAGAGGTGGTTTGTAGAGGTGTAGAGTAATGCACCTTGGAGAGGTGGTTTGTAGAGGTGTAGAGTAATGTACCTTGAAGAGATGGTTTGTAGAGATGTAAGGTAATGTACCTTTGAGAGGTGGGTTGTAGAGATGTAGAGTTACACACCTTGAAGAGGTGGTTTATAGACATGTAGAGTAATGTACCTTGGAGAGGTGGTTTGTAGAGATGTCGAGTAATGTACCTTGGAGAGGTGGTTTGTAGATGTGTAGAGTAATGTACCTTGGAGAGGTGGTTTGTAGAGGTATAGAGTAATGTACCTTGAAGAGGTGGTTTGTAGAGATGTAAGGTAATGTACCTTTGAGAGGTGGTTTGTAGAGGTGTACAGTGATGTACCTTAGGGAGGTGGTTTTTAGAGGTGTAGAGTAATGTACCTTGGAGAGGTGGTTTGTAGAGGTGTAGAGTAATGTACCTTGGAGAGGTGGTTTGTAGAGGTGTAGAGTAATGTACCTTGGAGAGGTGGTTTGTAGAGGTGTAGAGTAATGTACCTTGGAGAGGTGGTTTGTAGAAGTGTAGAGGAATGTACCTTGGAGAGGTGGTTTGTAGAGATGTAGGGTTCTGTACCTTGGAGAGGTGGTTTATAGAGATGTAAGGTTATGTACCTTGGAGAGGTGGTTTGTAGAGGTGCAGAGTAATGTACCTTGGAGAGGGGGATTGTAGAGGTGTAGAGTAATGTACCTTGGAGAGGTGGTTTGTAGAGGTGTAGAGTAATGTACCTTGGAGAGGGTATTTGTAGAGGTGTAGAGTAATGTACCTTGGAGAGATGGTTTGTAGAGGTGTAGAGTAATGTACCTTGAAGAGGTGGTTTGTAGAGATGTAGAGTAATGTATCTTGGAGAGGTGGTTTGTAGAATTGTAGAGTATTATACCTTGGAGAGGTGGTTTGAAGAGGTGTAGAGTAATGTACCTTGAAGAGGTGGTTTTTAGAGGTGTAGAGTAATATACCTTGGAGAGGTGGTTTGTAGAGGTGTAGAGTAATGTACCTTAGAGAGGTGGTTTGTAGAGCTGTCGAGTAATGTACCTTGGAGAGGTGGTTTGTAGAGGTATAGAGGTGTAAGGTTATGTACGTTGAAGAGGTGGTTTGTAGAGGTGTAGAGTAATGTACCTTGGAGAGGTGGTTTGTAGATGTGTAGAATAATGTACCTTGGAGATGTGGTTTGTAGAGGTGTAGAGTAATGTACCTTGGAGAGGTGGTTTGTAGAGGTGTAGAGTAATGTACCTTGGAGAGGTGGTTTGTAGAGGTGTAGAGTAATGTACCTTGAAGAGGCGGTTTGTAGAGGTGTACAGTAATGTACCTTGGAGAGGTGGTTTGTAGAGGTGTAGAGTAATGTACCTTGGAGAGGTGGTTTGTAGACATGTAGAGTAATGTACCTTGCAGAGGTGGTTTGTAGAGGTGTACAGTAATGTACCTTGGAGAGGTGGTTTGTAGAGGTGTAGAGTAATGTACCTTGGAGAGGTGGTTTGTAGAGGTGTAGAGTAATGTACCTTGGAGACGTGGTTTGTAGAGGTGTAGAGTAATGTACCATGCAGAAGTGGTTTGTAGAGCTGTAGAGTAATGTACCTTGGAGAGGTGGTTTGTGGAGGTGTAAGAGTAATATACCTTGGAGAGGTTGTTTGTGGAGGTGTAAGAGTAATGTACCTTGGAGAGGTGGTTTGTAGAGGTGTAAAGTAATGCACCTTGGAGAGGTGGTTTGTAGAGGTGAAGAGTAATGTACCTTGGAGAGGTGGTTTGTAGAGGTGTAGAGTAATGTACCTTGGAGAGGTGGTTTGTAGAGGTGTAGAGTAATGTACCTTAGAGAGGTGGTTTGTAGAGATGTCGAGTAATGTACCTTGGAGAGGTGGTTTCTAGATGTGTAGAATAATGTACCTTGGAGAGGTGGTTTGTAGAGATGTAGAGTAATGTACCTTGGAGAGGTGGTTTGTAGACATGTAGAGTTACATACCTTGGAGAGGTGGTTTGTAGAGGTGTAGAGTAATATACCTTGGAGAGGTGGTTTGTAGAGGTGTAGAGTAATGTACCTTAGAGAGGTGGTTTGTAGAGGTGTAGAGTAATGTATCTTGGAGAGGTAGTTTGTAGAGGTGTAGAGGTGTAGAGTAATGTACCTTAGAGAGGTGGTTTGTAGAGGTGTAAAAGTGTAGAGTAATGTACTTTAGAGAGGTGGTTTGTAAAGATGTCGAGTAATGTACCCTGGAGAGGTGGTTTGTAGAGGTGTAGAGTAATGTACCTTGGAGAGGTGGTTTGTAGAGGTGTAGAGTAATGCACATTGGAGAGGTAGTTTGTAGAGGTGTAGAGTAATGTACCTTGGAGAGGTGGTTTGTAGAGATGTAAGGTTAGGTACCTTGGAGATGTGGTTTGTAGAGGTGTAGAGTAATGTACCTTGAAGAGGTGGTTTGTAGAGGTGTAGAGTTCTGTACCTTGAAGAGGTGGTTTGTAGAGGTGTAGAGTAATGTACCTTGGAGAGCTGGTTTGTAGAGGTGTAGAGTAATGTACCCTGAAGAGGTGGTTTATAGAGGTGTAGAGTAATGTACATTGGAGAGGTGGTTTGTAGATGTCTAGAGTAATGTATCCTGGAGAGGTGGTTTGTAGAGGTGTAGAGTAATGTACCTTGAAGAGGTGGTTTGTAGAGATGTAAGGTAATGTACCTTGGAGAGATGGTTTGTAGAGGTGTAGAGTAATGTACCTTGGAGAGGTGGTTTGTAGAAGTGTAGAGTAATGTACCTTGGAGAGGTGGTTTGTAGAGATGTAAGGTTATGTACCTTGGAGAGGTGGTTTGTAGAGATATAGAGTAATGTACCTTGGAGAGGTGGTTTGTAGAGGTGTAGAGTAATGTACCTTAGAGAGGTTGTTTGTAGAGGTGTAGAGTAATGTACCTTGGAGAGATGGTTTTTAGAGGTGTAAGGTTATGTACCTTGAAGAGGCGGTTTGTAGAGGTGTAGAGTAATGCACCTTGGAGAGGTGGTTTGTAGAGGTGTAGAGTAATGTACCTTGGAGAGGTGGTTTGTAGAGATGTAAGGTAATGTACCTTGGAGAGGTGGTTTGTAGAGGTGTAGAGTAATGTACCTTAAAGAGGTGGTTTGGAGAGATGTAAGGTAATGTACCATGGAGAGGTGGTTTGTAGAGGTGTAGAGTAATGTACCTTGGAGATGTGGTTTGTAGAAGTGTAGAGTAATGTACCTTGGAGAGGTGGTTTGTAGAGATGTAGGGTTCTGTACCTTGGAGAGGTGGTTTGTAGAGATGTAAGGTTATTAATCTTGGAAAGGTGGTTTGTAGAGATGTAGAGTAATGTACCTTGGAGAGGTGGTTTGTAGAGGGGTAGAGTAATGTACCTTGGAGAGGTTGTTTGTAGAGGTGTAGAGTAATGTACCTTGGAGAGGTGGTTTGTAGAGATGTAAGGTTATGTACCTTGAAGAGGTGGTTTGTAGAGGTGTAGAGTAATGCACCTTGGAAAGGTGGTTTGTAGAGATGCAAGGTAATGTACCTTGGAGAGGTGGTTTGTAGAGGTGTAGAGTAATGTACCTTAAAGAGGTGGTTTGTAGAGATGTCAAGTAATGTACCGTGGAGAGGTGGTTTGTAGAGGTGTAGAGTAATGTACCTTGGAGAGGTGGTTTATAGAGGTGTAGAGTAATGTACCTTGGAGAGGTGGTTTGTAGAGATGTAAGGTTATGTACCTTGAAGAGGTGGTTTGTAGAGGTGTAGAGTAATGTACCTTGGAGAGGTGATTTGTAGACGTGTAGAGTAATGTACCTTGAGGAGGTGGTTTGTAGAGATGTCAAGTAATGTACCTTGGAGAGGTGGTTTGTAGAGGTGTAGAGTAATGTACCTTGGAGAGGTGGTTTGTAGAGGTGTAGAGTAATGTACCTTGAAGAGGTGGTTTGTAGAGGTGTAGAGTAATGTACCTTCAGGAGGTGGTTTGTAGAGATGTCAAGTAATGTACCTTGGAGAGGTGGTTTGTAGAGATGTTGACTAATGTACCTTGGAGAGGTGGTTTGTAGAGATGTAAGGTAATGTACCTTTGAGAGGTGGTTTGCAGAGATGTAGAGTTACATACCTTGAAGAGGTGGTTTGTAGAGGTGTAGACTAATGTACCTTGGAGAGGTGGTTTGTAGAGGTGTACAGTGATGTACCTTAGGGAGGTGGTTTTTATAGGTGTAGAGTAATGTACCTTGGAGAGGTGGTTTGTAGAGGTGTAGAGTAATGTACCTTGGAGAGGTGGTTTGTAGAGATGTAAGGTTATGTACCTTGAAGAGGTGGGTTGTAGAGGTGTAGAGTAATGTACCTTGAAGAGGTGGTTTGTAGAGGTGTAGAGTTCTGTACCTTGGAGAGGTGGTTTGTAGAGGTGTGGAGGTGTAAGGTTATGTACCTTGAAGAGGTGGTTTGTAGAGGTGTAGGGTAATGAACCTTGGAGAGGTGGTTTTCAGAGATATAGAGTTCTGTACCTTGGAGAGGTGGTTTGTAAAGGTGTAAGGTTATATACCTTGGAGAGGTGGTTTGTAGAGGTGTAGAGTAATGTACCTTGCAGAGGTGGTTTGTAGAGGTGTAGAGTTCTGTACCTTGGAGAGGTGGTTTGTAGAGGTGTAGAGTAATGTAGCTTGGAGAGGTGGTTTGTAGAGATGTAAGGTTATGTACCTTGAACAGAAGGTTTGTAGACGTATAGAGTAATGTACCTTGGAGAGGTGGTTTGTAGAGATGTAAGGTTATGTACCTTGAAGAGGTGGTTTGTAGAGGTGTAGAGTAATGCACCTTGGAAAGGTGGTTTGTAGAGATGCAAAGTAATGTACCTTGGAGAGGTGGTTTGTAGAGGTGTAGAGTAATGTACCTTAAAGAGGTGGTTTGTAGAGATGTCAAGTAATGTACCGTGGAGAGGTGGTTTGTAGAGGTGTAGAGTAATGTACCTTGGAGAGGTGGTTTGTAGAGGTGTAGAGTAATGTACCTTGGAGAGGTGGTTTGTAGAGATGTAAGGTTATGTACCTTGAAGAGGTGGTTTGTAGAGGTGTAGAGTAATGTACCTTGGAGAGGTGGTTTGTAGAGGTGTAGAGTAATGTACCTTGAGGAGGTGGTTTGTAGAGATGTCAAGTAATGTACCTTGGAGAGGTGGTTTGTAGAGGTGTAGAGTAATGTACCTTGGAGGGGTGGTTTGTAGAGGTGTAGAGTAATGTACCTTGGAGAGGTGGTTTGTAGAGATGTAAGGGTATGTACCTTGAAGAGGTGGTTTGTAGAGGTGTAGAGTAATGCACCTTGGAGAGGTGGTTTGTAGAGGTGTAGAGAATGTACCTTGGAGAGGTGGTTTCTAGAGATGTAAGGTAACGTACCTTGGAGAGGTGGTTTATAGAGGTGTAGAGTAATGTACCTTAAAGAGGTGGTTTGTAGAGATGTCAACTAATGTACCTTGGAGGGGTGGTTTGTAGAGGTGTAGAGTAATGTACCTTGGAGAGGTGGTTTGTAGAGGTGTAGAGTAATGTACCTTGGAGAGGTGGTTTGTAGAGATGTAAGGTTATGTACCTTGAAGAGGTGGTTTGTAGAGGTGTAGAGTAATGTACCTTGAGGAGGTGGTTTGTAGAGATGTCAAGTAATGTACCTTGGAGAGGTGGTTTGTAGAGATGTTGAGTAATGTACCTTGGAGAGGTGGTTTGTAGAGATGTAAGGTAATGTATCTTTGAGAGGTGGTTTGCAGAGATGTAGAGTTACATACCTTGAAGAGGTGGTTTGTAGAGGTGTAGAGTAATGTACCTTAGGGAGGAGGTTTTTAGAGGTGTAGAGTAATGTACCTTGGAGAGGTGGTTTGTAGAGGTGTAGAGTAATGTACCTTGGAGAGGTGGTTTGTAGAGGTGTAGAGTAATGTACCTTGGAGAGGTGGTTTGTAGAGATGTAAGGTTATGTACCTTGAAGAGGTGGGTTGTAGAGGTGTAGAGTAATGTACCTTGGAGAGGTGGTTTGTAGAAGTGTAGAGGAATGTACCTTGGAGAGGTGGTTTGTAGAGATGTAGGGTTCTGTACCTTGGAGAGGTGGTTTATAGAGATATAAGGTTATGTACCTTGGAGAGGTGGTTTGTAGAGGTGTAGAGTAATGTACCTTGGAGAGGTGGTTTGTAGAGGTGTAGAGTAATGTACCTTGGAGAGGTGGTTTGCAGAGGTGTAGAGTAATGTACCTTGGAGAGGTGGTTTGTAGAGGTGTAGAGTAATGTACCTTGAAGAGGTGGTTTGTAGAGGTGTAGAGTAATGTACCTTGAGGAGGTGGTTTGTAGAGATGTGAAGTAATGTACCTTGGAGAGGTGGTTTGTAGAGATGTTGAGTAATGTACCTTGGAGAGGTGGTTTGTAGAGATGTAAGGTAATGTACCTTTGAGAGGTGGTTTGCAGAGATGTAGAGTTACATACCTTGAAGAGGTGGTTTGTAGAGGTGTAGACTAATGTACCTTGGAGAGGTGGTTTGTAGAGGTGTACAGTGATGTACCTTAGGGAGGTGGTTTTTATAGGTGTAGAGTAATGTACCTTGGAGAGGTGGTTTGTAGAGGTGTAGAGTAATGTACCTTGGAGAGGTGGTTTGTAGAGATGTAAGGTTATGTACCTTGAAGAGGTGGGTTGTAGAGGTGTAGAGTAATGTACCTTGAAGAGGTGGTTTGTAGAGGTGTAGAGTTCTGTACCTTGGAGAGGTGGTTTGTAGAGGTGTGGAGGTGTAAGGTTATGTACCTTGAAGAGGTGGTTTGTAGAGGTGTAGGGTAATGAACCTTGGAGAGGTGGTTTTCAGAGATATAGAGTTCTGTACCTTGGAGAGGTGGTTTGTAAAGGTGTAAGGTTATATACCTTGGAGAGGTGGTTTGTAGAGGTGTAGAGTAATGTACCTTGCAGAGGTGGTTTGTAGAGGTGTAGAGTTCTGTACCTTGGAGAGGTGGTTTGTAGAGGTGTAGAGTAATGTAGCTTGGAGAGGTGGTTTGTACAGATGTACGGTTATTTACCTTGAACAGAAGGTTTGTAGACGTATAGAGTAATGTACCTTGGAGAGGTGGTTTGTAGAGGTGTAGAGAAATGCAC